>NW_024350926.1:5306402-5675437 GCF_902729225.1 Pteropus medius | reverse complement strand
GGGGGAGTGGAAAGGGAGACGTGGATGCTTGTAAAACTCTTAACAATTTCACATCAGGCACTCAAGTTGGTATGGGAAGGTGTAGCATACTACCGATTGCTGAACTAATGGGTGACAAGAAGGATTTACTCTGGATTCTAGTTGCATCAAAATCCAGTCTTAAATGGCTAAAGCCAAAACAGCCTTAGAAATATGTCAGAATGAAAACCAGTTTAGGGTAGCCATCAAAGAGGGTGCGGATGAAAATCTCCAGGAAAGCATCGAACTGCCTTATCATGACATCGAGACAGCGAAGAGAACAAGGGTTTTTTCCCTCCTCCAACGCCTCTTCCGTTAGACCATGAAATGCCTCTCAAATGCCAGGTTCAGCTTCCCGTCCCCTCGTCTGGAGGTTGAGAAGTTAATTCAACCTCCAGACGAGGTCACTTCCGAAGACTCGGGAACGCAGCAATCACTTTTGTCTCTCATAAAATCTAATTTTGAATATTCCATATTTTAGTTCCCTACTGTTAAGGGATTCTGCAAATTACTCAAAATGAAGTTCGAAAAATAACAATTCTTAAGCTAAGGTTTTATAAATATAGATGATTTAAATTTGAATATTATGAATAAATTGTTTTCTTTTTATTCTATTTCTAAATAGTCTAAGCATAGCATTTTGCTGATTTTGTCGTTTAACAAATACACACACAAAAAAACTATAATTGGAATTTTATAGGAGCAATTGGATACATCTGAAGGAAATCAGAGATATTTGGACAAAGAAACTGGAGACATTTGAAACAAAGGCCATTTCTGTATATGCCCATAGATATTTACTATAGTTGTAGACAAATATGAAAGCAACTTGGTATTTGCCTAAGTAACTTTTAGTTGGTTTTTTGAAAATGTTGCAGAGGCTTGCGAACTGAAGTATTCAATATAAAGTTAAGAAGCATCTCTTGATTTGGAGCTTTAAAAGTGAAAGTTTAAATTCACTCCCAAAATTGGAGAAGTGTTTTTCTTAGTCATCGTTCCACCTTATTCCTGAGTTACAGACTTTCTCTTTCTGCTCCAAACTTTCTGCCCAGCAATTAACACATCGAGTCCTATGATGACGAACTTTCCATGGAAAGAAGCCCAGTACCCATGATGGAGGTCAAGGCAAGATGAACCAAGAATAAGCTGAGACTCTGGCCTCAGCCTGGGCCTGCGCCCGCAGGAAACAGGGTTTTCAGGACACAGACATTACAGCCCAAGCCCAAGTTCAGAGGGATGATCTGCACGCTCCACTTCACTCTGAATTCGTAGGGCTGGGAAAGGAGTTTAGGAAAACAGTATGGAAAAAATTCATTTAGCTGGTTACCACCACACAGCCGTGAATGGTAGCACTTATTAGGGAGAAAACAGGACTTGAGCGTCTCTGATAACAGCATTACGGACATGTTTGGACTGTCTTGGGCCTTGACATAACAACAAAATCCCTTGTTCCACTCTTAGCTACAACTGAATGAAAAAGGCATTATTTTTCCCTTCTCTAAGGGCGACGATAGTCTTGTGTCAGCCTTCTGCACTACACTCAGCTTCCCTATTCTGCATGTCATTTTGGTGCTGCCTTGTGTTCTGATCTTTCACGTTTATACGCCTTAGGGTAAATGTCTTTAACTACATACGGTAAAGACAGTTGGGGACTTTTAAGCTCTCTGCACACCACGCCCTGTCAACACCAACGACCTGGGGGCGACTAGCGGCCAAGTCGGTGGATGCGATGCGTAACTGACTCTGGGGACCGCGCGAGGAGAGACCAACGTCCTGCGTCCGCGCGCGCGCAGTGCCAGCTGCGTGCCACCTCCCGGTCCCCGTGTGCCACCGCCCCCCCCTCCTTTCCGGAGCCCGATGCCTCGCCCGGGGTGGCCGGTCCTGCACCCAGGGGTGGCACAGGCAGGAGTGCTCCCCAGCTGCCAGCAGGGCAGGGCCGCCAGCCCCGGGTCCCCTGACTCGGAGGGCAACTCGCCAGAGCGGAGAGCTCAGGGGACAGCGCGCAGGAGGGCGGGCTGCGGCGGGCGGGAGCACTTGAACCAGGGGCCTGACGTGATCAGCCCTGCTCGGCTTCCTTCCAGCCCAGCTCGGCTCGGCCTTACACGAACATACACTTGCTCTTTGAAACTGTGGAGCCGCGCAGGTCCTCTGCTCACAGAAAAAGAATACAAACCAAAAAACCCCTCAAACTTCCCTAAACTTAAGAAATCTTTACGATTTAAAGGACTAAGGGCTTTGTGGGAATTCCTTTCAACCTCAGGTCGTCCGCCAATAAGTATCAGCCAGTAACTATTTGAGGGGCATGTGCTCGGTGTCAGGACTCTGCTAGGGAGTCACCATGACGAATAAGACAGATGGCATTTCTTCTCTCCCGGAGCTTGAGGTTTAGATGAAAGTCCAGACACGGGGAGCAGGGCAGTGGTTACCAGGTCAGACGCTTAGAGTGGTGCGCTGGAGGCCGCTGGTCCTGGCTCCCCAGAGGCCACTAACCGCGAACGCTTCGGGAATTCCGTCCGCCCCTTTTCAAACACAGCCACTTAAAAATCAGCTAAGGTGGGAGCGTTAGACCACTGAAATCAGCCAGTGTCACACACGAGCCCTTCCCCCGAGCTCCTCTCAGTAATCGTTTATTACCTGCGTGCCACCTGAGACAAGTGCAGTCTCCTGTGGAGGGGGCTCCACCTTGCTAAACAGCAGACAGTGACTATGTCCAAGAACCAGCCCCACCGGGGGAGCTGAGAAGGGGACCAGTACAGGGTGCTGCGGCCACCAGTGGGTGGCATTTCCTTCTCTCCATTAGGATCACACGCAGGAAGGATTACTTCCTAGGCCACCTGTACTAGCCAGGTGGCCAGCTAGTGGTGGTAGGCACCCACATTTGGCATAGCGTCTTTGAGAAGAAACATTAGAATTATGAAGGTTTGATGTATTCAAGTAAATGCCCCAAAGCGCTGTCCCAAACTTTAGACATAAGCCTTCCACCATCAGGATTTTGCCTGATATATGTATCCCTTCTCCTATCAATAACTTCACTTTTCCCTTAAATTAACTGGCTTTATACACATAAATGTTATTCTAAAGGAAACTTTGAACGCCGCCGTTAATCAAAATCAATATTGTTTCTTATAAATAGAAAGTGATCATAAAAATAAATGCAATGAAAACAAAACAGTGCTATTAAAATGCAGCTCTGAGCTTGAGATCTGCTCAAAGATTCAACACCGACAGGTGAACGAGTTGGGCTAGGACCATCCTGGCAATATTCTGAAGCTCATCACAATAACTGAAATCAACTAAAAAGGAAATAACTTCATAACGTGTGATCTGTCGTTGTTTAATGTCTTATCAGAGCATCACTTAAAATTATCTTGTTATATCACAGGGGCTGATGATGATGACACAGTTTGTGGCTGTCACCACCACTTCTAGAGAGGAGAGTGGGCAGTAATGTGTCTCATCACTATGGGATGCAGGATAAAGACATTCAAGGAAATGTAAGCGGCGAGAGCATACCACCCAGGACAAGGGACCATTTACGGGAGAGGGAGCCAGACAGGGTGGAGCTGGGCAACCATCTGTGAACAGAAGCCAATACTTATTCTTCTTGAGGGCATTTTATTTACCTATTGAACGTCTGCTCCGTTTCATAACAGCAGTTTAATGCAGGGTGTGTGCTGTTTTCATTTAGTTTGGAGCTCTCAAAGTTGGGAACATGCCTGTTGTAGTACTGAAGGCCTGGTAAATGAGAAGCTGAAAGCAATTTTAAGTCTGACCCTACAAACACACGCCGAGGACTCCTTTCTTTCCACCATTGGTGAAAACCGTCCAGTAACTTTTAGGTAGTGAAAAGCTCACCCTGAAAACTGAAGGTTCTCACCTAATTTAACGCGATCCCCCTGGCCTAGCCTGGCCGGCCTCGGAAGCCTGCAGTGTGGAGCGGATGTGCCATACTTAGCCTCTTCTCTTTCCTCGCCATTCCCTCCTTCCCACATTCAGTATTTGCCTCTGGCTCCTACAGGGAGTGGGAAAGGAGAAGTCTTCATTGATTAGGGCAGCGCTAATCTAACATCGGTACCCTTTGGGTATGGTAGACATCCAGAGTGGATGCTCTCATAGGATACTACTGTGAGTTCTTGCAAGTCTGCTGGGGACCTCCAGCTGCAGTTCGCTGATGTGGGTTGTGTCTCCTTTGCTTTTGTCTCTCGCTCCTTTCCCTTATATTCAGCATCATACATCCAGCTTCTTTTGGCTGAGGTGCCTCATCCCAGGCTACAAGTCCCCTAGGGAGGGGTCCTTTACAAGATCGGTAGTGGCTAACTCCCTTTTGTAGGGTCTACATACGGCCCACAGGAAGTATATACATTTACCCGCTTGGTGGAGATGCAGCTTGCTCCGTACTCTGCTCTCTATGACTTCAGAAGTATAGGATTAAAGTAGTGGTACTCGATGCAGGGCAGAGAACGAGGGACAGGGGTAGTTTGGTTGTCACAACTGAGGTGGGGGAAATGCTACTTGAATCTAATGAGTATGATGCGCAACATCCTGCAACGTACAGGACAGCTCCCACAGCAGAGAATTATTCCCCAAATGTCATAGCTCAAGGCTGACAAGCACCAGATTAGAGAAGCAATATCCAGGTCTCTATAAGTCTATAACATCCCCCAAGAGTTAAAACTGAATCAGAACGAAAACAGAAACTGAGAGTGTCATCACGTGACTCTCCTCTGGCATTTCCAGAAGATCCGGTCTATTTATTCCCTGTCCCTGTGCATGAGATCATTCCTAGATCTACTCATAAAATGATAAGATATCCTCACAAAGTATGCTCTAGCTACCCACAAAGATGTCCCTCGATGTTAGATCAACTTCTCATTAAGGGAATTTTGCGAACCTTAAGCTATCTCCCTACTTTGCATTTCTGTAAGCCCACTTAGCGTTGCACCCGAAAATAGGAAGATGAGTCAGCACTGCATCTGAAAACAGGATGATTAGTCAGAAAGCAAAAATGAGCATTTCTTGGGTACTTGATTGGAGGGCAAAGGGATTAATCACTAATCACAGTTGCATTTTGAAAGACATTCTAGTAAAAAGTAGGGCACAAAGGTACTTGCAGGTAGTCAGGAACGCAAGGGCCCCCGACCGCGCTAGTAACGGTGAAGGCATGAAGGAGGGCAAGGCTCAGCCTCATCAGTCAAGTCCCTCACGCTTCGGCCAAGGAGGATGACATTTCGATTTAACTAATAGGTAGGGTGGGATGAATGGCATTACATTAAGTTGCGGATGCAGAGAATTGTCTGATTTTATAAATCTAGTCATTGTCATCTCACTTGTATTTCAGTCGTTACCAGGTAACTGACAGACAGTGAGCAGCAGACTCTCTGAGAATAGAGAATAGATTTGGCAATGCCATAAGGTAGCCGTTGTGGGATGTGATCTATAAGGAAAAGGTGTTACATTGTAGTGGAAAGAAATCATAATGTGTGCAGCTGCAAACGTGGGGTTTTTGAGAAATATGTAAATAGAGCAACGAAGCATAAACATGATGAGGAAATGGGGTGGGCTAAACCCTGCAGAAGTTACAGTAAACATGGCTTGTTTAAAAAACAGAGATGGTCCTTGTAACCTCAGCTCTTGTGGGTGCAAACGGCCTATGTCTGATTCCAGTCTGTGGTAGCAAGACCCTCCTTTACCTTAAATAAACAGGAAATTACAACTAAAGAATGCACTGTAACAGGGAGTAACCCGATCTGTATTGCACACTGCGCTCCTGGATTTATATAGAAATTCTCCAGAGCTTTCTATGGTCAAAGGCTAGATCTGTTTATCTCTGCACTGGGTACTTGGGAATTAAGACAAAATTAAGGAAATAGCTTACTGTTACAGCAAAGGCTCTGAGTGTAATGTTTATAATACGACATTCCTTTCCTTCGAAAATGTGGGAAACTGTGTTGTGGGAACTTTTAAAACGATACACAGAACAGAACGTTCATTCTGCAGAGCGCCCCGTCCGCCCTCCCCTGCACCTATGGCTTGGAGCAGGACTGTCGTGTCCAGCGGGCCAGTGTGAACTGAAGGCGAGGGCCTTCTAGAAGCTTCCGCGTGCCTGGAGTTCGCCAGATTCACTTTCCGTCCCACTTGAAGAGTTTGCCTTTACAGAAACAGGCTCGGGACATGCTTGCCCTGAACCCCCGTTCTGAGCCTTTTTTCGGGGCAGCTGTGACCCTCCTCACACAGAACATGCATCTGGGGCACTGTTCTTTAGGGAGTCCCTGAAACATCCAAGGCAGAAGCCAGAGGTGACCTCAAAGCGGCCTTGAGACCTGCTCCGGGCTGAGCAGATCGGAAGTGAGCTGTGACTGGGACAGCAGTGGCACCCTGGACTTCCGGTGCTAGAGAGAGGCTCAGGGTTCTTTCTGTTCCTCCACGGATGCTGGTGGTCCCAGACCGCCCCTAGCCATGTTCAGAGACCCACATGGACCCACGTCAGTCTGAGGGTCCTCTCGGTCAACCTAGTAATAGAAACCGAGCCTGAGGATACCCGATCTAAAGGAAAGAAAGAAAGACAGTCCACATGTACACATTTTTCTGGAAGCCTCGGAAAGGCGGCCTGAGTTCCCAATGCACCCTTCGGAGCAGCCTAATACCACTTTAGCTTTGAGTATTTGAATCCTTGTGCAAAGAAAACATGCTGCTTATCACAGAAACACAAACAGAACTAAGACCAACTTCGAGTAAAAAGCAAACCCTACAATCACCCGATGTTTGCATCTAGCAATTCCACTCACTACGGGTGCAGCCTCAGGCTGTTATGTAACCTTTCTGTGACACGGTTATATCTTCTGAGAGAGGGATTGAAAGTACCGCCTCTCTTGTTGGGATACAGACCCCTGAGTCCCACTCTTAGAGAAGCGGGGTGGGGGGCGCGCGCGGTAATGGCCCAGGAACCTGCGTTCCTGGAAAGTTCCTCATCTGATTCTGAGGCACAGCCAGACAGACAGGAACCACCAGTGGCAATCGTTCCAAGAAAATAAAACTACTACCTAAGGGAAATAAAACATTCACACTCGGCATGAACTCAAACCAGGTATCAACCTGGAGAATACTATCTTAATTCAAGAAAGGTTTCAATTGAGCACGTACTATTTTACAGGCTGAGATTAAGAGGGAAAAAGGTAGTAAACTTTGGCTGCTGAAAGGATTTTCTCAGCTAATTGGTGTGAAATCTTCAGAACAGCACTGGGCGCACAGTAAATGCCCAGGATATGTCAGCATTTTAGTAGTGAGTAGAAATTATATTGATTAGTTTAGGAAAATTGTGATCATTAAAATGGGGAGTGATCAGCTCTTTATGTGATCAAAATTTCTTTTAGAAATTTCTTTTAGAAATTATAATACGTAAGCATCAAAGCATATTAAAACTTCATCCAGTATGTTAACTTCTTATGTATGTTTTCCCACCAAACAGTTGTGGATAATTCTCTAACTCTCACTTTTTCCTTGTTAAAACGGATGTTGATAAACCTTTCTACCCTTCTGAAAAGCAAATACCGAAAATTGTCTGGAAAAGGTATTTGTTCTCATTCGAGGAAACTGGAGCTGGGGAAACCCTTGAGATCACCTAGTCTGTCTCTGGCACGAATGTTAGAAGAGTATTTTGAAACGCATACCAATTAAACACACATATTGATACTAAAATCTCATAAACTTTTCCCACCTTGTAACTGTTTATAGTACAAGGTAGATCTGAAATAGGCATGGTGAAGGTATTAAGGTGGGAAGATGTAAAATATTTGCTTCTGATTGCTTCATTTCCCTAAGAGACCAGCTCATTCGAGTTTCAGGGTGTCCGTGTTCTTCCATGAAGCCTTTTGCACCTTGCAGGCATCAGCCCTCTCACTTCTTCCCTGCTCTTAGTTGGGACAAGGTGACATTTCTGAGCCGACGCAAAATGACTAAGTTTCTTTTAGTAATATCAATCGGGTGCTGGGTCATTAATGCAAGATCACTTTGTGACCCTGCTCAATGATTTTAACCCTTTCTTCTCCCCAGGATGTCCCCTAGCCGGAGCACCGCCCACTATCAAAACTTGGTTATAAATCACGGTTATTTGCCCACTGACCCTTCTTACACAGCCAGAAAGAATCTGCAAGCGCCGAGTGCTCAGGGCTAACTTAGACAGTGTCCCTGCGGGTGATGAATCTTTATGGATGCCTTATCTTATATTTCTAATAGCACAGCTTGGGCTCTGTTTTACTGAAGCTGTTTATATATCTAATCAGAGTGGATCAGGAAACGTGGTTGACAGCACAGGGCTGCCTGAGAAACATAATATTTGCTGGCCGGCATGAAGGCAACCTTTCCGTTTAAAGGCATGATCGATGAAGTGTGCCTGAGGCTCTGTTTAGAGTTAGAGAAATAACGCGCTGGTGGCCACATTCATCCTGACCAAATCGGGTTCCCCCACATGAGCTGCAGTGAAAAGCTTTCCAAAAAACCGATGACAGGATTAAACACGACCAGCTCTTCACGTGCCCCTCACGTGCTCGTTGGTCCCGGGCTGGGAAGGGACGTGGGCTCTGGTCTGACCAGGAGGAGGATGGCCCCGCACTCTGCCCAGCCACTAACAAGGTGTGTGGCCTGTGGCTAATTATTTTCTCTCTCTAAGACTTTGTTCCACCATTTGTAAAATGGAGATGCATGAGTCAGAGTTCTCCAGAGAAATCTCTGGGGAGAGAGGCAGGAAGGGAGGGAAGGAGGGAGGGGTGGAGGAGGGAGATTGAGATTTTAAGGGGCTGGCGCCCGTGAGGGCAGGAGCTGGCTGTCGGAAGTCTGCAGAGCGCACCTGCGGGCTGTAGCCAAGCCCAAGGCAGTCTGGAGGCAGAATGCCTCTTCCTCAGGAACTTATTTCCTTAAGGAAGGTACTTTGCTTTACTCAAAGTCTATAGATTTAAGTTAATCTCATCTAAAACATACCTGCACAGCAACATCTATGCTGATGTTTGGCTCAGATCTGGGTACCAGGCCTGGCCAAATGGACACACAAAATCAACCATTGCAGGGGATCATAATAATACCTTGCTCAGAGAGGTTTGGGGACCATGACGTGCTAACGCCTGTGAAACACTTTGCACAGGACTGGATGACTGACTCTGTGTCCCAAGACTTTAGGCAGATTCGATTAATGATTTAAGATTAAATTTTAGAATAGAAAAATGCGACTTATAATTGGGTATAATTCAGAGTTACCACCTGACAGCATCTGCTTAAATCCTTTCTCAGCCACACTAAAGAGTCCCCAGTGATAAGCACTGGGGTCCCTGGAAATTGAGGGGCGACACATTTAGAGCAAAAGCATGTTCGTAAGCTCATTGACTTTTTAAAGACTTACCTGCCGCTCTTGAAAAGCAATAAAGAAGCTTTGTGGTATGGTCAACTTTTCGTGGGTGTATTCACACCATGTGGCCCGGCCCTGGAGCCAGGAGTAAGTCACTGGCTCCTTCAACATTGTCTCACGAGCCCTCGCCCCAAAGTTAGAAAATGGTGCTTAACAACGTGCCTTCCATGGACGTCTTTCTCTCCAAGGTATGAAATACGACCTCGAGGAAAGCTTTGTTGTTTCCATTTCAAGGTCCTTTTGTGAGCGGAGAAACTGGGCAGTTACTGGTGGAATGCTACCTTTCCAAGATTTATTAGGAGTCTGGAGGGCTCACTACACTCGGAGGTGGCTTTTGCATCCTACAGCACTCAAGACTGATTTAATTTCATGTCAGTCCTGGAACTGCAACCACAATATGAACTGCAAGTTTATAAATTGCTCCTTGGAGCAGCTGCCCTTGCAGGTGAGGGAGGCAAACGGGGTGGAAAAGCAGAGGAAGCTGGAAGATTGAGAATCGGTACACACACGGAGCGAGCAGATCCATTTCACCAAAGCACTGGAGTTCTCATCTGTCCCCAAGTTCACCCCCAAGCCCTTTATTTCCCTCGCGTTTGTCTCCTGTTTAAAATATTCTTATTTTTCCAGAAGGATGTCAGATGGGATAGTGAGGGAGGAACTGGACTGTGCTACCATAGTATGTAGGGTCTTTTGGATTTTTTTCAAAGACTGTTTCATCAAAGTTCTGCTCATGGGAAACTCAGAATAAACAAGGTAAAGGCTAATTTACGTCTCCTCTCAAACTGATGTCACTGAGAAAACAAAGTTAACAGTCAGAGGCACTGAATTCTCACAGGAGCTGGAAAGTGTGGTTTGGTTTCATTACGTCTTTTAAGTCATGCCTTCAAATGAGCAAGCAACAGACAATGTTTCTGGAAGGAAACCACACATCGAGTATCCAGATAAATCTTCTAATAGGACATCGCAGTGGAGCGCTGTCTTTGAGGGTGGTTGCAGCCTGTCCCCTTTTGTCACCTGAAATTATTCGGGGCCAAGCATTTGTGAATAACGTGGGGACAGCCTTACCTTGATGCCAGGATGGTCATAATTTGAGAGGTATTTCCATGCATCGGAATGCACGCCTGTGGTTAATTCTAAAAATAAAATTAAAAAATAAAAAATAAATTTCTTGCAGAAGAAATGTAATCGAACAGTAAAACTAAAAAAGACAAATAATAAACATCAGCAGAGGTTACAGATGTAATTTCCAGATCTGAGGTACATCCTCTTAGACCATTCACTGCACTCATTATAATGCATCAACTAATACAGATCCATATAGTTATATGGTCTCAATATTTTGTAGAGAAATATGTTCTTTGTGCCAATTGCATTACAGATATTTAGATTTCTAGACTATAATTTTGTATGCTTATACTTACCCTGGCTTATATTTGGTGTCTGCACAGCACTATATTGGGTATTTTAATAATTAGAGAATGAGAAGATAGAATCATAACTACACGTTTACAAATATCTAGACTTACCAACATCTACCACCCTTATGAAGAGAACACATTGATGTAAATTATAACACATGCGTGGACACACACACACACACGTATAACTTGTGCCAGGTAAAATCTGGCACAGCTTTACATTACTCGTGTGCTGTGTGCTCATTGCTGTTCCCTTAAAAAAAAGAACTTCCTATGTGTTATCTCTGACCTGAAATCAAGCACAGAAGAGCCACAATAAATATTATTTCTTGTCCCAAACTTCAGAGTAGAAATGTGGGTTTCTTTCCATCTGGATCTACTGTCGCCCGCCCAAGCTGCATTTGTCAGCGTCACACAGTGACACGAGAATTTCTCCAGGTGGGGTTCGAACCACGCAGGCATTCGGACGCATTTCTCACACCTAGGCTGCACGTTTGCTTTGAGGCTGAGCGTGAGGCTAGCCAGGCACTGGACACTCACCGAAGGGATGGGAGGGAGGGCTTAAAACCGTGTATTTATCTCGTTCCGAAACACTTCCATCACTCCCGGTTGGGCAATACTGTGATTGTACTAAATGCCACTGAATTTTTCACTTTAAAGTGGTTATTTTTATGTTATGTGAATTTCACCTAAATAATTTAAAAATACCTTTGCCCACAGAGCAGTCACCTAAGTGTCCAGCAATGTCCTGTCTTTCTCTCCTTCCCTGCTCCCTTGTTTATTTTGGTCAGTTTTTACTATTTGAAGCCTCCCAGTGCGGATCACACTGACCAGGCCTGGTCCAGATCCCACTGTGAGGTCGATGAAGTGTGGCTGACAGGCTCCTCAGCCCCGCTGTCCTCCCCTCTGCTCCCTCGGGGTCCCTAACCCCGCCCCAAGTCCCCTTGCTACTCCGTGCTCCAATCCCAGAGGAATGCACCTGATGAACACAGTCTTTAGTCAGTGGCTCGATGTTTTACTCCCAAATGTCGGAGTTTGAGGTCTCTTATTTATTCACCAAACATTTTGAGCAGGTTGTTTGCTAAGGCACAGTGATTTGTGAGGCAGCCATGTCGGCGACCCAGGCGAGTTAAGAAGTCGTCCCTGTTCTCAGGCAGCTTGGTCTAATGGGGGGAGGGTGCAGTAGAAAATACATCTTATAGCTACGTGCTGTAAGAAATATGCTGCAGGAGCACAAAGATCCAGTCAGGGAAGGCTCCAGAGAGGAGGTGGCATTTTAGATGACGACGGACCGGCGAGCGGTTTTCTGTTTGTTTGCTTGCTTGCTTTCTAGGATGAGCAGAAGAAAAGTACAGCCAGGAAGAGGGAGTCCTGGAGATGTGAAAGGGCCAGAAATGTTCCAGGAAAGGTGAAAATTTAGAATGCCTGGAGCAAAAGACATGTGGTCAGCGACTGAGGACATGAGAGACAGCGAGCCTAGGAGCGTCTGTCTGACAACCTAGGTGTGGCCACGTGATCGTCTGAGGCTCCAGGAAATGGTCATAAGAGGGGAGCAGGACAGAATTTGGGAGGTATTTGTGAGCAACTGAGTGTGAAAGGCCTAAGTAGGAGAGAGGGTCCTAGGATACACCAATATCTAGCAAGGGGTGTCGGTGGGAGGCCCCCTGGTTTAACTGAGTCATTGTTTAAAGTAACAAGAGAGACCTACAATGACAGATACCGATTGCTGTGGCAGCTTGAGTGGGAGACAGATTGGGGGCGGAAAGTTTTCCCTGAGACCTTCTAATATCTCCCTTCATTTTAATGACAACTGTGCCAATTTAAGAAGTCAATCCAATAATAGTAAGAAGAATTTGCATCAAACTCCACAGGCGAAGTTAATTTTGAAAGAGAATTTTGATCCTAGTTACACACTATTTTCCACATTCGATTATATCATTTACATTTAAAAACCAAAATAAGCTTTAATTTTTGACCCAATGTAAGTTCATCTTCAATAAAATATGCTATTTCATTTTAGTCTGACGGAGAATTATTTTGACAAGGACCTAAGAAAAAACATTCTGTTCAAAGTCAAAATGGCACAGAATACACCTAAGAAATTCATCAGAAGTACTACAGTTTTTTTCTGGAATAATTTTCCTTTATCAGATCTAATAGGTCAAATATATAATGAGTTAACTTCCTTCAATGTGAAATTCCATCTAGATCAAGATATGCTCATCCTATGTGTGCAAGCGTCTACCTATGACCCCCCCAAAACACCCAGTCATTTCCACAGCCCACATCTCCTATTCCATGAGCATCATAAACCTTATAGTCACAAATTGTACAAGAGGCAAATTTCACATAAAGTGACTTTCATTTGGCTTTTCTTTTTTGTTGTATCTTAATAACGTTTTATTGTAACCATCTTGTTTAAAAAGTGGGAAGAAAAGTTAACAGTTCTACATAAAAAACTAACTTAATGAATGCTGATATGAATTAATTTGAGTGCATTTACTTGTGAGAGTTATGCTATAAACAACTGCATTTAACAGTAATATGATATTTAGAAAAAAATTCCAGTTGTGAAAATAACTAAGTGAAAACATTTGCATTCATCGGCGTTTAAAAACTCAACTTGACTATTTTTAAAATGATCAAATTACTTATAATAATGAGATAAAGAAATCTCTCCTATTGTGAAAGAAATTTTAAATTTAAAGCATTTCATCCTACTGTATTATATGGAGTCATTAATCAAACTAATGTTGCTAGGTAGTTCCTAAATATTAAGAATAAGACCAATAATTATAACCTGCTAAGTTACAGTCAGAACATCTGGACATTTGGATAATGGATCTGAAATTTTTGTCCCCAATTTCCAGTTATGTATTCTCCTTATGTACACGTAATACATTGACTGGGAAAGTATAACACTGGCAAAGTTCCAACCTAACACAATGAAGATCATTGGGTACTCAGCTTTGGATTTTAGAAACTCAGTATGTCTAAGTCCAAGTTAAATTTCACTACTGTAGCCTCTACTTGGTTAACCTTCTTGTAAATGAAAAGGAAGAAGAATTGAGTGCCCAGCAGAGGATACAAGTAAACTGAAAACTTTTCATTTATCCATCAGAAGTTTTGGAATTTTACTCATAGGATTTAGGTAAAAAGTAGACAGGTATATTTGGAAGGGTCTAATGCAATGCTTCCTTACTGGTTACTGACTCCTCCAAAGCATCTTCCACGTGTTGGCAAGGTAGTCTTCACGAATAGCTTTGGTCTTATCACTTCATTGTTCAAAACCATTCTGTGGCTTACCATCCCCATCGGAAATCAATTACAGAGCTTAGTTTGATATTCAGGAGCTTTTACAGTTTGGCTTTAGCCTACATCTCCAGGCAGGTTTTCTTGTTTTCCTATTTTTAATTAACATTTAATGGCAGCAAGCACATTAAGTATATTTTCTGTCGCTTTAACTTCGTTAGTCAGAAACAGCAGCTACTGTCTTCTGAAGAATAATGGGAACATCAAAATTCCATGGTAGAGCTACCTAAATAATATTTTGCCAGTATTTTCTTATTTCCTTTAGAAAATAAGCCTTTCCTTTAGAAAATTCCATCGAAGAAATGGACATCAGAAATCACTCAAAATCAAACTTAACCTTTTACTGAAGAAATGCAAATTCCATGATCAGAAAGTCAAAAATAACAAAGGTCAATAATATTTAGCATCAGCTGGCATGTCAAGAAATGGGTGTGCACGCTCACCGTTCTTGAGAGAGGACCGTCTAAATGTTTTGACAAGGGTCGTGGGCTCGTTTCTGGCTGCTTAGCACCCACTCTGCTGTTTTACCATCCGTACCTGGTGAGCTGCTCCCCGTGGGACGTGCGCCTGGCAGCAGCTCCTGGGAGGCTGTCCTATGTAGTAACACATGTCATGGGCTTGATGTCAGACCATCCTGAGTCTGATGCTTGACCTTGCCATTCACTCTGTCATCTCGGGAAGGGTTGCGTAACTTCCCTGAAACTCAGTTTCACCAGTTACCAGTATCTACCTGTGAATCCTTGTGATATTTGTTAACGGAGTAGCTACCTGAGGTCGGCTTCGAGTTGAAACCAAGGAAAAGCAAACAGAAGGAATGGGTCCAGGTGTGGAGAAATGAACTGATATTTACTGAGTTCCTCCCACGTGCGGCAACTTCACATACATTGTCTCATTTTCACTCCACACTCATTTCATGAAGTGGGCACCCACTAGGATGCCCATTCTACAGAGGAAAAAAATGAGTTGTTCCTAATGTCACAGAATATTTAAGTAGCGGAACCAGATTCGGAACTGAAGTCTGTCTAAAACCAGAGGCCATGGTTTAACCACTACTTAACACTGCTGCCCAGGGCTCAGGAAACAGCAAGCGAAACCCTAAAAACACTAGCTACCTAAAGGAACGCAGAGACCTGTGTGGTGGAGGGAAGGCTAGAGTTCAGTGGGCCTGGCTGGTTGACTGCTGGCCCAGCCACAGGAGCACAGCTCCAGAGAGCAGATCGGCACAGCCCACCTTCGATGGCTGAAGAATAGGTTCCATGTGTTCCTAAGGATAAATAAAATCGGTAATAAAAAATTCTTTCAAAAAGGTAATTGGATTATCTAAAGGGGCCTGTTTTCTTCCTAAGAAAGAATCAGAGGGATATATCACTTAAGAAATGCAATCTAATCTCAGAAAGAATAGCTGGCCATTAGGAAATATTCGTCTCAAAGAGCTTTAGACTATGGCTTATAAGCAAAATAATTGAAATTAGACTTGGACTGATTCTCTTTACTTGAAATAAATGAAATAAAAGCTATTTACAATTTGAATCTATTCGATATTTAGGGTCTTTCTCCCGGGTCAGTTTTCTATTTGAGAACAAGAATGAACACCCAACGGGCAACAATACAATCATTATTGAATCAGTATTATATTCTCCCAAGAAAATAACATTTTTAATACCTTTAACTTTTATTCACCAAGAAAAAGACTCTATTCATTTATTAGGTGAACATATTAAAGATTCACAAATCCTGAAATATCCTCCATTTCACAGGAATTCTTTCGATGTCTTCATTGTCACCTGGGCATTCCAATGTTGCTGAGTTGCTGGTTAGGTGAACAAGTAACAAAAAAGGAAATTCAGAAACCATATGAAACAAAGGACCCATTCACTGGAATGAATCGGCTTAGGCTGCTGCAACGAGACAGAATAGACCGGCTGGCTTAAACGACAGATTTTTTCCCTCATAGTTCCGGAGGCTGGGAATCCGAGATCGTGGTGCTGGTTGATTCGGTTCTGGTGTGAACTCTCTTCCTGGCTTGCAGATGGCTGTCTTCTCGCTGTGTCCTCACATGGCAGAGAGAAAGCTCTAGTGTCTCTTCTTCTTCTTCTTGTAAGGACTCTAATGCCATCCTGGGGCCCCACCCTCATGACCTCATTCCAAAGGCCCCACCTGCAAACACCATCCCATTGCGGGTCAGGGCGACAACCTGAGAAGTTCGTGAGGACAGAAGCATCAGTCCTTAACACCCACCACTATTACTCCAGAAGCCTTACTCCTCAAAAAAAAAAATAGCAAGATCAGTTTCTGATTTTGACTTTCTGAATGCTAGTTGCTAAATATTTAAAGTTCCTTCTGAAATTAAACTTACTCTCATAGTTCCTGCTGCCTTACCTAATTTAGAAGTTTACTCCTTCTTAATGACAAGTGTCCAGTTCTGTGTAATGATGATTTCTTCATCCACGAGAGCTGTCATTCTTCCAGCCTTCCAGCACTTCTAGTGTGCAAAATTGAAAATCACTCTCTTTCAACAAACGAGAGCCATTAGTAGGCTACACTCATACTTCCTTTGTGTACACAAATGTAACACAAAACATGTTTTAAAACAAATTACAACATGTTTAACTAACTGTGAATTTCTCAACACAAGCCTCACAAAGGGTGGACCTGCCTTCTTAAGGTTTCGGGTGTTCTCCATGAGGCATCCTCAAACTTTCTTTGATGAGGAAGTGCTCCGATGGAGCCAATGGCTCGTCAGTGCCCACGGAGTTGTGGGGGAAGCTGTAAAGGTGCGACAGGACCGGGGGTGGTGGGTGCAGAGCGGCGGCTGCCAGCTACAAAGCCTCTCAGGTCATGCTAGGAGACTGCCACCTGTTTCTTCGGGCTTCGGCTAGAGATTGCATGTTTGTGGCCCCCTCTAATTCATATGTTGAAACCCTAATCCCCAATATGGTGGTACTAGGAGGTGGGGCCTTTGGGAGGTGACTAGGTCATGAGGGTGGAGCCTTTGTGAAGGGGATAAATGCCCTTATAAAGACACCCCAGAGAGCCCCCATGCCCCTTCCGCCATGTGAGGACACGGCAGGAAGATGGCCCTTGATGGACCATGAAGAGGGCTCTCGCCAGACGCCAAGTCTGCTGGCACCGTGGATATGGGACTTCCCAGCCTCCGAAATTGCGAGAAATAAATGTTTGTTGTCTCTAAGCCCCCCAGCTTATGGTATTTTGTTATAGCTACCTAAATAGACTGGGACAAAAAAATTAGTACCGAGAAGTGGGGGTGTTGCTATAACAAATACCTAAAAGTGTGGAAGCAGCTTAGGACCAGGGCCACGGGCAAAGGTTGGAAGAATTTTGAGGTGCATGCTGGAGACAGCCTACATCACCATGAACAGACTGTTAAGGGCTATTCCAGTGAGGACCCAGAAAGCAAAGAGGAGAACTGCAGATAAAGTCTCAATCTTCTTAGAGAAAACCTGTCATCCTGAACAGGATTTGATGGGAATATCATCGATGATGGCCATCATGATGAGGTCTCAAATGGAAATGAGGACCATGTTATTGGACACTGGAGGAAAGGCCATCTTACCCAGAGAGATGAGGCCACCCCTACTCTGGACTGGGAAGGCCAGCAGCTTACAACTCTGGAACTGGAGGGTAGAGGGGGGCGGGGGTGGGGGGTGCCATGCCCAGCCAAGCCAGGGGTCCAGACCGCTGCCCCAGAGTTTCTGGAAGTGGGGAACCCTGCCCCAGTGGGCCTGGAGGGCAGAGCTTTGAGTCAAAGAAGATTATTCTTGATCTTGACCGTTGTGGACTTGTTTGGGGCCTGTCGCTCCTTCCTTCTTTGCTGTTTCTCCCTTTTGGGATGGAAGGATCTGTTTTATGCCTGTCCCACCACTGTATTTTGAAAGCACATAACTTGTTTGATTTTATAGGTTCACGGCTGGAGAGGAATTTGCCTTAGGATGAACTGTACCTCCAGTCTTGCCCACACCTAATTTAGATGATATTTAGAAAAGGCTTTGGAATTAGACTTTTGAGTTGTTGACATGGCGAGAAGGACATGACTTTTAGGGAGCCAGGGGTGAAATGCTCTAGACTGAATGTTTGCGTTACCCCCAAACTTATATGTTGAAAGCCAAACACCCAAGGCAATGGTGCTAGGAGAGGGCCTTTTGGGGGGTGACTAGGTCATGAGAGTGGAGCCTTCATGAATGGGGTTGGTGCCCTTCTAGAAGACACCCGGGGAGCTCCCTCTTGCCCCCTCCACCTCGTGAGGAAGAGCAAGAAGGCCCTGTGTGAAGAGGCGGCCTGCCGGCGAACGGACGCAGCAGGCGTCACGATCTTGGACTCTCAGACTCCAGAACTGTGAGAAATAAAGGTGTTTTGTCACAGCGGCCCGAACAGACTGCGACAATCTTGTCCAGCATGCCAGGCTTTTACATATTTTCATGATTTTTATTTTCATGAAAAATTCACTTTGTTCACGGAATCATCAAGTATAGGAGAGAGATGGGAAGCATGTAGGGGCCTAGAGGAGATTCGACCCTGATCTCTTAACTAAATTTGAATTTTTTTACTCTTTCTTATGCACTAGCAGTCTCGTACTCTGCAAGGGCACATCTGTTTCTCATGCAAATCTTCAACTCCCATGTACAAAAGACATTTGTGTATACAAATGAGATAAGGGCAAGCCAATCTCAATATCCACATGTATATAGGGGACACTGTTTTAATGGAGAGTTACTGAGGAGCACACTTAAAATGTCACATTTCATGAAACTCTCTTTCATCCAAAGACATAAAACTTTAGCTGGACTTATTTATAAAACTGAAATTACTCTCAGAGAGGCTTAGCTCACCTTCCCATGGCAACCAAAACAAATTTTGAATTTAAAGGATATGAAACTGCAGATATCCTTGTTTAAAACATCACATTGATGCTGAAGGAGGCGTCGGAAGCCACGACGTGCTTATAAACATTAGTTTTGTCTCCGCTGCCTCCAAATTCAGTTTGGTGTCAAACCCGAACATGGCTCACACCCGAATGCGTCTTTGACACAGGTCCACAGGTCCTAGCGATGCCTCTTGGGACCAAGTGGGAAAAGCTGCAGGGAGGGCCCTACAGGGTGTTTCAGGCCTTTGCCTTCAGTGTTTGCTCCAAACGCGGAGATGGAGGGCGAGGAGCCTTCTTCACAGCTTCTCCTGGCCCCTCCCTCACACTGCGGTCATGTCACCCCCGTCACATGGCATTCGGAAAAACTCTTCATCACGATGCTGAGTTCAGCACCGTCTACAAAGCAAAGTCAGTGTGCAGTCAACTCTGCCCATGTCGACGCGGCTGCTCACATGTCGTTAACACGATCAAACCCATCCCCACGCCTCAGGTGGATGCTCGGGTTTCCCCGCTAATGCGTTCCTGCAGCGCCCGCCTTTCATGTTCTGACTGTGCTCAGAATGGAAACGACTAGGCGTCCCCACTCTGTATATTCTGAAACTAAAAAGAATCAATTAAACCAGCCATATTTCCATCAGGGGGGCTACTGCGGTTCCCCAAACAGCTTAAGCTGTCTTCTCATAGTTTATGATGTCAGCAGGATCTCCCGTCTGAAATACGGCCTTGAAATCTCACCCCGCCCCCTCCCTGGCCCTCTGTCTGCAGTATATATTATTCTTGTAGTTTTCAGAGACAGCTGTGTGAATTAATGAACTGATGTGAGAATCAGAATTGGCCTAGAGCCCCATTTAAAAATCATGTCGATGACCTCATAAAAACAGCAAAGAATGCTTACATCTTGCTTGTAAAAGAAATCCATTTCTTAATAACTTGGAATGCCCACATAATTCAGCACATATTTTAACCCGAAATGATCCTTGCACAAGAGAATGAAAATTTCCCATGAAAAAGACATTTAGCCAACCCAGGCGACTATAAACTTTAATTGATATTTCACAGTATGTTCTCGCTTGCTCTCTAGGGAGTGTAGAATATCATTCTTGCACCTGCACCTTAACTCCAGAGGTATAGTATTTCGACCATTAAACATTTTTCATTAAAGCACTCCATATAGAATTAGTCTAATCTGATTTTAACAAAAGTATTCTATATTTAGTTTTTCACACTGGATTAGCCCAAACCGTTAGAACCAGCAAGCCTGGGCTTTTGCTCCCTGGCCAAAGCAAAAGGGTGGTCTGTCCACTCCCCCGAAAATGGCCCTTCCTGCGTTTGCTGCCCTTTGAAACAAACACAGCGCTGCTGAGCTAAGTCCCTCCTGGGCACACTGGGGGCTCTGAAGAAACCGAGACCCATGGTAAGCCCGACCGGCATGCAGAATCTTCTCCTTTCCCTGTGAACAGCCGTAAAATCCCACGGAGCAGGAGCTCCTAGCAAGCAGGGAAGGAGGCAGGACGTTTTTGCTGGGCTAGAACTGAGAAAATGTGCAAAAATTTGCATCTTGCGGTTTGAGTTTTATAGCTGTTATCTTGCTGGCAATCTTGGGCAAACAGCTGCAAGATTTTAGGGTGTGTGACTTGAACAGCAAGGAAAAGGAGCTTTCTGAATGTTTCCAGTTAGAACTGGAGAGGAGCGAGCAGCAGAGGGGCTCACCTGGCATCCGAAGCTAATAACCTCCACGGAGAACTATCCTATTCCGGAGAGCGTGTTTTCCCAGAAACGCTCAACTCTATTCTCTCCCTCACTTGGAACATTAATTTCTCAGAATTGAGAATACCCAAAGTAAAGGAAAGTAGCTCTTTTTGAACACTCATTATAAGTTTTTTTTTTTTTTAAGTGAGTAAGCCCATGAATGTTTTCCTGACATAGTTCCTTGGGTTTAGCATTTACTTAAGACAGTTTCATATTATTTCTTTTGCCAATGTTTCGACTGGACGTAACATCATATTCAATGTGATATGTGACAGTGTCTAGTTAACTCTGCTAAACAGGCGCTGCTGTGCTTGGCTTCAGCAGAAACAAAAACCAAAACCTGCTGTGCCAAAGAAAGATGCGCCCCAGGTCCTTACCCCTATTATAAAAGGAAACTTGAAGCGATAGAAAGATTTTCATTAGGTTTATTAAAATATTAAAACTCCCAGCACAGTTCTGAGGAGATGGACAGGGGCTGGTTCCACACAACATAACCCGCCCCCCCCCACACACACTCCCCTGGGGTGTGGTGAGTGCCCGGTACCAGGATAAAGCTTGCAAATAAGCCCATATTTGACTTTCGACCTGGAAACACGACTACTTCACATGCTCCAATCCAGCAGTTCCAGGCCTCTGTGATTGTCGACCGAAGTGGGGACCAACCAGGAAGGCGAGCCGCTGGAGGGGAGTGCGGCAGTGCAAAGTGGAGGCTGCGAAGGGGAGGGGTCCCTCGAGGGGGTCCTAGGTTACCAGAGGCAGGGGACAGGAGCACCAACATGGGAGACCTCCTGCCCGCGCGGAAGAGAAGCCCTCTGAGCCTCCTCTGAAGAAGCGGTGAGCACGCAGTGGTCAACAGAATACCCAGATGTCATTGCTGGTTCTGGAGAATCAATTCCCAAGTGGGGCAGGCAGAGACAGTGGTGGCCCTGGGCTGCTGGGCGGGGCGTGGCCGCGGAGACCCCCAGCTTGCCTCAGAGGGGCACAAGGTCAGAAAGGAAATGTGAGAACCCTGACCTCGGATGGAGGTGAGGTGGTCAAAGTCGGAGACGCCCTGCCCATCAAATGGACAATGGAGCTTCGCGTTGTCGTGGGACTTGAGCGACGAGAAGCAGGTAAAGCACCGGGCGGGATTTTAGACAGAACTATGAGCTACGTTATCGTCAGGGCCGCAGCAGGAGCCATGGAAGTCTGAGGTGGTGGGTCAAGCCACCGGGCTGGCTGGGCGGACGAGAGGCAGAGCGGGCGAGCGGCGCCCATGCGGGGCACACATTTCAAAGAGGCCGCCGTGAGGAGTGGAGGGAACGCTACTGCGGTCCACGACGAGGACGCAAGGGGCTCCGGGCCTCCACGCTGGGGTGAAGACGTCTAAGGCACCGTTTCAGGAGGATCCGGACAAGCAGCCCCCGCCCGCGCCCGCATCACACGCAGCACGCGCAGGGACTCACGTGTGTCTAAGAGGAGCCTCAGGAGAGGGAAGGGGGCCTCGTGAGGAACCGGGGTGCGGGGAGCATCGGCCGCCCCATCCCGCATCGCCTCAGCCGCCTGGCCCCTCCTGCGGCAAGACTGGAGGATGCCTGACCCGAGCCCGCCTCGGGTCTGAACCAGCCGCTCCACAGAACCAGCAAAGTCCTTCCTGGGCTGGACAGCAGCGGGTGAAGGTGGCGGGGCGGGGCGGGGCGCGGCCGCGAGCAGTCACGGAGGGTGTCAGAGGGTGTCGTCTGTTTTTGTCCTCGTCCTCCGTCCCGATCTCCTGTTCAGTGAGTGGAGGAAGCCGGGTCAGTAAGCCCTGGCTGGGGGTCGGAACGGGAAGAGCTTTCAGTTTTCAGGTATCTGCTCTCCACTGTGCTCTGCCAAACGCCCTGCCAGCTGGCTTTCGGTTTTCCTTAATGGTACTAGTCTGAGTCCATCTTTCTAAGTCGGACGCTTCAATTTATTAAAAGTTTCATTTTAGTCCTTAAAGTGTACTCCGGTCATTGTTGTTGTTGTTTTGTTTTGCTTTGTAACTTGAACCTCACATTCATTTCAAGCTTTTCTCCTCCCCAAACCAGCACTGGCTGAAGGGGCCCGGAGTGGCGGTGGGATGGACTCCTTCTTTCCTACGTCTGTTCTCGGAGGTTGGGTGCAGAGGAGGAAAGGAGACCAGGTAGTGTCAGCCTGCTCGAAGGCCCATGACGCGGCGGCCGTCTTTTTCTGTCCTTCATCATAGCTTCTTTGTGTGGTCCTGAGTGGCTTACAGTTCCCTCTGTGGATCAAGTGTCTAGATATGGAGTAGCTCAGGGCTCTCGCGGTAGACGGCTGGTTCCTCGGCACTGCCGACAACCCAGGACCAGTCCTGACACCTGGCTCCCTGTGAAAAGTAATCCCTCACAACCCACGGGCTCAGTTCCGAGTCCTCCACCTCCATTAAAACCCTACTTGCTTTGGCGAGCGGAGAGTGGGATGGTGACTGGATTCGCTGCACTCGGCTTGGCTGTTAGTGTGGACAAGTCTGGGGTGTGAAGGCACTGGGTCCCCATAAACCAGAGGCGGCACATAGTAACACTTTTGGGGAGAAAAGTAGTGAAATAGTCCTGTACCAAATTGAGGTGTTCGAAAGGAGTGGTCTTTGAAAAGAACCGTCTAGAACTGGGGCCTCTTTCTGTTGTCTCACGGTTGTCATAAAACCACAGAGAGAGGAAAGAAAAGAGGAGAGAGAGAGAAGGGCAAGGGTGAAACTCGAACATGGAAAGTTGAAAAATAATGCAGTGACCTCTTTGACAAAGAATACGTTCCTGATAAATTTCCTCAGTAATAACCGAAAGGAGAAGCAAAGGAACGAATCCCGGGAAAAGCACGCGAGTCCTCGCCATCGCTACACACCCGGACCGCAGGGGTCGAAGCGTCGAAGCTCTCACTGTCTGAGGAGCCCATGCGAGCGTGGGGAGGACCCCGGGAATAAGCATCGCTGTACTCGTTTCGCAGTGAGGACACATCCGTTCCATCTGTGAGTCTCTCTTTTCGACTCCACAGTTACACTGGACACTGTCGGCTGCGATCACACGTAAAGCTTTTTCCTTGTGATAATAGTGAATTGAATAGCTACTGCTACAATAATGCTGCAGAACAATCAGCCACAAAATCTCAGCCAAAGACAAAGGTGAACGGCGAGGCAGGGGACAGCTGAGCTCACTCTCCTTGCCTCTGCTCCCTGCACCTGTCACTCTCCTGCAGCAGGCTAGCTTAGGCCACGCTTCTCATGCACACGGCAGAGGCGCAAGGGGCAGGCCTAACCCTACACCGCTGTTCAGGCCTTTGCTCCTGGCCTGAACATTTCACCTACCAAAGCAAGTCGCAAGGGTGGACCCAAATACAAGGGGTGGCCAAAATATTCTTTTTTATTGGGGAAGCTACAAAACCACATGGTGAAGTGCAAAGAATACAGAGATTGGGTGAATAATTGTAGACATTAACACAACGTGGCAAAAATAGTAGCTAAACTTTTGGAAAAGACAGGTGAGGATAAATAGGAAATAAAATAAAACGTATTCCCTAATTCTACCATCCACAGATAACTATGATAAATATTGACTATCATTCCAGTATTTTTTCTACAGATATAAAAAAATATTTTTCAAACCTGGGATCAAACAGAGAATAGCTATAAGGTTTTAAAAAACTTCACCAAAGTATATTGGAGGCATTTTTCTATGTCACTAAATACTCTTATACAATTTGCTTTTGCTGTCTACAAGGTAGTCTAGCAAAGAGATCTGCTATATTTTATTTAACCATCTAGTTTGTGGACACTATTTTCTTAATAAATAGTAGGGATGCCCCCAGTGATAACAATGTCATTACTCTGAGCCGTAGAAGTGTGCAGAAGCATGCTGAATGAGCAGGTTGTACAGCAGGTGGGGAAGGAAAACCTGCATCTGATAAAAATTGTAATACACTTGTCTGGATGGACTCAGGAAATGTGCTCATTCTTCATGAGGCATCAGCCATCTCTTAGCCTTTAGGAAGCTGTATTCTGGATATGAAGCAATGACAAAAAATTGTGTTGCGGCATAAGAAATAGCACATAGTAATACATAGTGTCAACACATATCAACTTAATTTTGTAGTGTTTTGCTTTACACGGAATGTCCTCTTAAACAAGAGAAAAGTACCAATGGCCAGCAATTTTAATGCCTGGGTGATGGGTCCAAGTGGTTTTCAGATGGCCATGCCATCCATCCAGAAGAAATGTCGTGCTATGAATGGGTAATTATTTTAAAGATTGAGGAGATTTCCTTTATCCAAAATAGTGGCAGACCAATTAACCCATCGGATCCCTGTATTGATTAGTAGATTGCTGTCTTTTGAAATTTAAATACATCTTGGGAAGAGGACATTTGAGGTCAATCATCAGTCATTTACAATTTAATATGATTATCAAGTCAATTTGAAACAGTCAAATTTAAAAGGGGGAAAGTACTTAAAAACATGAGACCTTAAGAATTTAATTTACTGAAAGGTGGTGAGGGTAGGGCTTAAAATTAATTACTGAAGAATTATTCTTCACTCCCATCTGACAGTGACATTGAAGCTGATGGAACAGTGAGCACATCGGAGCCAGCTCCTGCATCTGGAGCTTTAATGGCTCTGCTTTTATTTTATGGTTGTGGGCATGCAGTTACTCAATCTGGTCACTAGATGGTGTTTTGTGCACAGTAACTCTTGGCTTTGCAACCTTTGTTCCTTCCCTCCTAAAAAGTGATTTATTGGAAATTAAAGATTTACCTCCACATTCTTAACTAATTAGCCTTTTATTAACAAAGTTATAACTTTATTTCTTATGCAAAAAGGTAAAATACATTGTATCAAATGTGTGAAAATAATCAGAACAATTTTCAAATATGCAACTTACCCAGGACTTCTCTATAAAAATACAGTATGAAAACTCTTTCCAAATAAAAGGGCAATCTACCGTCAGCTTCTGCTTCTCCAAACCATCAGATCTGCTAGGAAAAAGAAGTGCAATTTGTCTGGAAGCACAACTTTGTAAGAATTTTGACTGAAATTAATATATCAAAAGTTTAATTTTTCACATGTAAATAAAGAGTTGAGGGTTGCAAACTCACGACATAACTTCTGAATTGAAAATTTGACTGATTCACTCTTCCTTTTTGCACTCGAGATTTGGAGTCCAATTATTGTAAGACATTCCGGCTGGTGTTAAACACCCGCCCCCCAAGTGAGGATTTGCTGTTCTCATAGCTTCCACCCTCTCGACTCCTTTTCAGGAACCCGGAGGTGGAATGCTTTAATCGGACACCGGAACTGCGGTGAGACAGGCGGGTAGAATGAAAGCAACTGCCCTCTCTGAGCAGCACTGCGCATTTATTCAAGAAAGACACGCCCAGCTACTCCCGGCTGAATGAACGGATATAAATGCTTACTGCTGCTCTTAGCACATTCGACAGCGGCAATAAGTCATACACGATTGCCTCAGCTAGAGAAAGAGGAAAACGCAGGTTTTTGCTGGTTCCTTATTCACTCACTGTGGTTCTAATCTCTCTCCAGGTTTTCAGTGGACAGTGAGGACTCGCCCTATGGATTGGAAGCTGAAGCAGAGGATAGAAGCCATCCAACCTTTTTTCCAATCCTGGAATTCTATGATCCTTGAAAATCCAGTTATTATAAGAGGTTTTGATATTAGGGGCTCCATTAGTATTCTTGAATGAATGAAGTCAATAGATAATATTTGCAAGTGTATTTGCATTATAAGAGGAAGGTATTACTAAAAAAACAATGCTAAAATACTCACCAACTAAGTTAATTAGGTGAAATGCCACATTAATTCATCGGGTGGGGGGGGGTTGGGCGAAGAGGGGCAGGAGATCGTTTAAGAGTTTTGCATAACTGTAGTTCTGTGAAGTAGTTCATGTGCGTAGGACATGGTAGAACACAGTATGTTTGATTTGATTTCCTATATGATGTATCAGTGTAGAGTAGGCCCAACCTCCATGAACTAAGGACAAATGCTTCATTTAAAAGCACATCCCTATCTACATTACTTGGTAATCTGTTTTTCTTTCTAATATTCATTCTACTTGTAGAAACCAACATTGATCTCATTGACAGAAGAATATTTTTACTACTTTTGATCATTTCTTTTAATGACAAGAAGATGAGTAGTTACCTGCATACGAGAACGTCCATTTTTAAAGATGGACATTTTAAAGAATGTACATTTCTCTATGTGATAATATTCAATAAAGGCAGAATTATGGTTTAGGTTTTGATTTAAAAAAATTGAAGCTGGTGATCCGAACGTCCTCAAAATCATTCTGCATGCCCGTTCCCGCAACCCCAAGTCTCTGCTGACTCCCCGCCACTGCTAGTCCTCCGCAGGGTCCCACCTTCCCACCACAGATCCCATTCTTTTCCGAACCCTAGCAAGCCCCATCAACTATCCCCTCTCCCAGACGCATCTTCATCCTCCCCTCTTCGTTATATTTTTCCTGTTTCAGGTAAACAACATCAAGTTTCCCTACTCTTAAAAGTAACAACCATCTTCCTTAACCCTATACCTTCTCTAGGCACGAGCCCAGCGATTTCTTCCCCTTTTATGGGCAAACGTATGGAAACGGAAGTAACTCACTGTCACCTCTTCATCTTCCACTCTCTCTTTTAATCAACTGCCGTATGTCTTCCTCTGACAATACTAGGCTGACATCATCCAGGTTAAGGCCACCAATGACCTGCCGAGTCACACATCGATTCGACTCCTTCTGGCTGTAATCTCGACCTCCTTGACAGTTCTTCTCGAACTTTCACATCTCTTGGTTTTACACTCATCAGACTCTGGGTCTCAGACTTCTCTGGTCACTGTATGTGCTGGCGCGCGCGCGCGCACACACACACACACACACACACATACACGACACACTTATTTTTTTACTTATAAGGAGATATTCATTTTTCCAAGTATAAATGATATAAAACATAATTTAACAAACACCCACAACCCAGAATTAATACCTATTAACACTGTGTGACATTTGCTATCAGACCCTTTTTTCCCTAATTATGTCCTTAGGAAAATTACACAGGTAATGTAATCCTATATTCTCCTTTAAAAACTAAAGGAAATATTGCATTTCAGATAAAGCTGGAGATTCTTTTATTCACCACCCTCTTCCTACCCTACCCTCCTCCTCAGGCGTCCATTACCATGACATTCGTGTATATCTTCCAGTTCCTTTACAAATTTTTACTTACACACATATGTATTCAAATGTTATTTGGTTCTGTGTTTTACAAATTTACATAAATGATACCATACAAAAATTTTCGCTTTTCTTGGGTTTTTTGGTTCAACATTATTTTAAGGGCAGTCTATATTGCCATAAAAAAAAAGATCACATTTACACCACTAATGTGTTAATACATTAATCCATGTGACTCTGCAGTATTTGATAGAATCAATCCTTTGATATTGAGTATTTAGATTGTTTCTAATTTTTTGCTATTGCACAGGCTGTAAAGAATCTTTTTGGCTGTGTGTCTCTCATCTATGTGTGAAGAATATTCTCAGGTGCATATACCTGGAAGTGGCATTGCTGGGTCTTCTCCAGTCTTGCTTCAATTACGTGTGTGCCCCATTTCATCACCGAAGTTATTTTTCTATAACAAAACCCAACAATGTGACTTTCCTGCTTAAAATCTTCAATTAGCTCCTCTTTCACTACGAAATCAATTGCTCAGTCCTTCGGACCTGATACTGGGTCCTTGCTCACCTGGTTTCCGGCCCGCTCTCCAGGTATATCCCACGTCCTTATCCTCGTCCTACTGAGCTACTGGCAGTGTTTCAGCATTTCAGATCTACTCCCCTGCGTGTGCCACCTCAGTCTCTCGTTCCTGCATTTGCACGAGCTGTGCCCTATGTTTGGAACACCTGCCCCTTGCAAGCTATGCCTGCCAACCCCTCCTCATGCTTCCAAATTCAACTCAGAAGCCATCCCCTTTGGCAAGCCCACTGTGTCTCTCCTCCTAAGATGCCTCAGGCATTCAGAACATAACCTGCATCTTCTCATAATTACCTGCCAAGATGATCATCAGTCAACATTACCTTCCCCTATGTCCATACGTTTGTGGAAAGAACCTACCAAGTTTTCTGCCAGGACATGAGTGGCCTGGAATAAACCCCACAGTCAGTTTCTTCTTCACTGAGGACACTGGGATTGGAAGCTGACTTCAGACAACTGCTACTTGGGCCAAATTAAAAGGGGTGAATGCGCTCCACTGTTTCAAGAAAATAGTTAATTTTACGCTCTTATCTGCTAAGTGATTGTTGTCTGTTCTACCCTTTCTCTCTCCTCACAAATGCAAGAATGATTTTTAAAGACACAACCCAAAATTCCTTTTCTCAGCTGCGCTATAGTTGCTGTTGAAACATATGTGCCCGGATTCACACAATCTCCGTGAACGAAGGACACAAAGACCCACCTGGGCTAAAATGATTTCACAGATTATGGATGTCACTGTGTCTTAGGAAAAGGTTTCCTGCTGCAGGTGTGAACCACGGGAACAGTTGTAACAGTGATTCCTCCACAGAGAAGCGCATTTCACACATGATCGAGAAAAATTATCACTTGAAATACGGGACTAGGAGTAGTCTTGATCCGCTGTGGGGGTGATCAAGCGTAGCCCCCAGGAGATCGCATGTCCATAGCGTACAGTGAGGGGGTCCTGACTACAGTAGGGGCGGGGGAAGAAAGAAGAAAAGTTTGGTTGACAGTCATGCCGAGAGAAATGTATGTGCTAAATAAGTAAATAAGCTGCTCTTTCTCTTGCATACTAATTCAATAAGAAACTTTGGCGAGTGCTCACTGTGTGGGGGGCCCTATTTGAGGCACAGCTGATATGGAAATGGGGATCTGGGAGCGGAGTGAGACAACGCTGCCCAGGAGAGGAGATGCAGAGTTAAATCTCTGTGATAAATGCTGAAACACCGCCCCGCCAGGCACCTGCTCTGGAACTTGAAAGCAAAGGAAAAGGTTCCCAACTGAGATTTGAGGGACCAGGCAGGAAGGGAAGGAGAACGTGCCATTTGATGCACACAGTGGCATGCTGGGGACAATAAGCTGCTCAATCAATTAGATTTATCCTTAGTAGCAGCTGTGTGTGCGCATGGCCCTGTGAGAGACACAGCAACCTGGGGGGTGTGGACACAGTGACTGCCATTGTCACCTGTCCCTTGAGGGCACATCTCCTTGGCCGGGGAGCGCACCACTGCACGGACTGCTATCCTGGTGACGGCGGCACCAGTGCACGTTCGGGGCCACAGTGCAAGGCAGGGTCTTCAGCTGAGAACAGAAGTTCCCCGGGCCTTGGCCGGCCCGTGAGCTCGGGCCGTGGGTTCCTTCTTGATTCCCGAAAGCTCACCAGTGGCTTTCTCATGTCACCTCGGGGGTAACCTTCCCAAGGACACCCTGGAGCCCCTTCCCTGGTGAGCCATTTCACTAGAGCACACTACGCTTTCACTCTCCTGGCCATTGCCAACTCCTTCTTCAAAATCAGTTCACAGGCCAAGTTCACCAGCTGAGGAAATGCTAGGAGGCCGAGAAAACAAAGAAACAAAAACCAGCAACGTAATTTGGAAACATGCTCATAAGCGCTGTGTATGTGTATTTGCAATGACGTACACCATTCTATATAGCTTCTAGTACAAAACAGTTATTGGGGACTTCTTTATTTCCAGGGTCGCCAGTGCCCTGTCCGTGGTTCTTCTGAACCGATGGCGCAGGGACCACGTGTGGCTCCCTGAATATAAAGACAGCGTGGCTGATGCGAAGTTTATTTTTGGTCTGTGAGACTAGTCAGCAGTGACGTTTGAAGTGTGCAGAGAAAAATAATCTTCACTTTTGAAATTTGAGGCCTAAAATTCTATCCTAAAAAATCTGTATCTGCTTCGGATGCCCCCTTTCGCATGTCCCTCCAGGAGGAGTGTCTTCTGGGCACAGAGGGTCCATGCTCCGGCCCAGGCTCCTTTACGAAGAAGTACATGCTGGGGCCCAGTGGGAGCGGGAGGGGGAAGCCTGCAGCAGAGTCATACAAAACCTACATTTGTAGAGATGCCCTAATCAAAGGTTTTGTTTCATATTATCTGCGAGGAAGAATGCAAGTTCTTTCTCAAGGCCCTCTCTCACAGCCAAAGACAAACTAACACGGTTCCTTTACAAAATATCTATCTGAGAGACCGAGTCATTCAAAAGACTATGATAGCTCAAACTATTACAGTGGAAGAGAGTGAGCTTAAAACTTAATTATAACTCCCTGATCATCCCACAATCCAGAAGGTAGAGACCATGGAGATTAGATCGGCTTAGAAAAACAAAGACGTAGCATTTCATTGTACAGCTGAATGGCATGTGAGTAAACCTACATCCTGTCGTACCTGTGAGCATAGGCCCTGGGCCCAGGAGATCCAAGCCAGGATGCACCGTGGTAGCCAGCCCTGGCGCTCAGCACTGGTGTCGCTTGCTGGCTTACTCCTGGGAGCTGGCCCTGGTGAAATACTGCCTGCCCTTCGGGTTCAGCATTTCCCCCCGTTTCCTGGCTTTTGCGTCAGTCCAATGTCCCTTTCAAGCTCGCTCTTCACCGTCACTGAAGACCTGCTCTGAACCCCTCAACCTATAACCTCTACCTGCTTCCTAAGGGTGCCTTCTCCCTAAGGACTGACTCTGCTCCCCATATTCTCAGATAATGCCTCGGAGGCTAGGTTTTCCTAGGCAACCAAGGGGCAGCCTCTGGCCTAATTCAATATTGCAGCTTCCTGGAGAAAGCCCACCCCAGCTTGGGGCAGCCCAGATAGGACAAATATTAGCCGTGCTCTCTTGAAAGTTCTAAATGACATACTGACTTCTTCGGGGGGCGGGGTCACTCCTTTCACACCTATCTCATCCCTACTGACTCTGGCTAAGTGCACCTCCAGGTCCACAACTGAGGGTAATGACTAAACAGAAAGGCAAATACTAATCAGAGTCTAGATTAAAATAAGATTATATACATTAAGATTGAAGAGAAAAGGTACTAGGAGTATTTGGGTGTTTATTTCTTTAAAAGCTCAGTTTAATTTGGTTTATCATTCAAGAACTGTTTTGATTTACACAAATCTATGACTGGTGAACTTAATTAGAATAGAAATTTGTACCCATTGATAAATCACAATCATTTATAAATTGTGTCGCACATGATTTCTTAGTCATAACATGGTTCTAGTTTAGAAATTGCTTTTGGAATTAATTGAGGCACTTCAAGTTTACTTTTACAATAAGGCCAAGTTCACTTGTACTTTGAGATGCTTGGATGGAACAGAAAGAGGAGTTATAACTATTACTGCATTAGAACTCATGCATAGGTGTGGGTGGGCTGGACGCCAAAGTCAGTGGTCACCTGTGACACAGGAAAAGTGCCGAGGACTGACAGTTTGGAACATGCTGGCAAAGGCCCACCACCTGCTTCTGGTGCTTTGGCGAATGCCACCAGGGTAATAGCAAAGGTCCACCTACTCCAAAGTCGCTTTCATACAGGCAAACTTCGAGAGCTTTGCTTCTCATGATGCGGTGGGAGACACCACTGATCAATTCTTAGGAGAAATTATGATTTGAACATTTTACCGCTGTGTGTAAGAGCCAAAAGGTGTCCGGATGTTACTGCCACGGTCCTCCCGGCGGAGGCTTTGTTAAATACTGTTCTTCCTTTCCTGTCAGGGTCCACCTGAGGCCTCTAGAGGGCGTCTTCCCCATTCTGTCACCGAGTAGTTCTTTCCAACTCCAACACAGGTCACTTGAAACATGAGCTTCGGTTTATTTTGTTCTGTGTCAAATCTTGTCTGAATAACCTGATTTAATCTTCACAGAGCTGTATGACCTAAATACTTATATGGTCCCCATTATGAAACTGAGAAAACTGAGGCTCAGAGAGATTAAATAACTAATCGATGGTTGTTCTGCTGGTAAGCGATGGTGAGACTCACAGCGAAGCAGTTCTGTCTGGCTCCGAAGCCTGAACCTATAACCATGGTGCCTAATCGCCTTTCAAACGGCGCCACAGTTTCCGGCGATGCTGGGCAGTGGGGCCTGGGAGCAAGGGATCGACCCGAGGCCAGCTCCGGCTCTCGCTGTGCCCCTGGCGCCCTGCAGGCCGTTCCCGGGAGGAAGAACGCAGGCCAGCGTGACGACGTGAGTTCTCCACGGTGGGGCCTACCGCGCCGCCCCGAGAAAACCCGGGTGCGCCAGGAACCGCACGCTCCACGAATCGCGTCTGGCAAGGTTCCGCTCCCCTCGCTAGAACACAGGGACGGCTGCTGGGGGGCACTGCTGTGTCCCAGGAGCCGAGGAGAGTGAGGCCGCGGCGTCCCCTGAGCGAGGGGGCACTTGCTTCGCGTCCTCTAAGTTAAAACTGCAGGAGGAGCCTCTGGCCACTTAGTGACCGGGGAAGAGCGGGCGAGTGGCCCGGGCGATCCGAGCGGAGGTGTGGGCTGGTGCCCACTGGGTCAGCAGGGGCCGGCGGGCGCGGGGCGGCAGGGGCAGCCCGGGAGGGCCCGGGATGGAGAGTCAGAGCCGGGCCGGGCCGGCAGGGAAGAGACCCGGGTTCTCAGAAAGCCCCAGCACCTGCCTGGGACAGCGCCCCGTTCTGCGTCACCGGAGGAGAGAAGTTCGCAGACTCGCTTTGGACTTCACCGCATCCCCTGGGCGTGACGGAAGGAGAGAGGTTACCAGCGAGCTCGCTGCTAAAACGGGATGGATGATTAACGCGCAGTGGGTATGGAGCCGAGGTCAGCCCAGCCCCACGCACTTCACACGGGTCGACTCATTTAATCCTCGCCCGGACCACTGATTCAGAGAGAGGCGACCTGGGCAGGTGAGCCAGGGAGGGGCGGGGCCTGGGCTCGGCCCCAGGCGGACTGGCTCCAGGGTGGCCGCGCTTCGTGATGACACCTCGGGGCTGTCACAGCCGCTGTCCTAGGAGGGCGTCTGGGTCAGATATGATGTTGATGGAAATTTAGACCAATGCTGTATCAATAACGGCTGGCGGTTGAGAAAAACAAGGATTTTCCACACACAATGAAAATAACGTTTTCCTAAAGTACTCGCACAGTCTCAGGGCCGTGACTGCCCTCGTAGGGTTTCTACCCTTTTGTTATAAGAAACACAGAATCAATTACATGGGGTGCTTGGGCGCCCCGCCTGCGTCAGGGGTGTGCCTTCGGGGGAGCGCGGGCACCCACAGTGTGACAGGCGCTGTTCTAGGTAAAGGGGCCGCGCAGGCGAACAAGACCGCTGGCCCTCGAGGCCTTCTCGGGGCAGGGGACCGTCTGCACCTCACACGCACACGCACACGCACACGGGCGCAGGGCCACGGAGAAGCAGCACGTGCACACAGAGGACACTGCCCTCCTCGGAGGCTCCTGTGACAGCCATCAGGAAAAAGGTCAAATCAGAAACAAAGAGTTTTTACCAAAACCAACCTGAAGGGCTTCCTTGGACCACAAGTATACACAAGACCACACACACACACACACACACACACACACATACAAGCACGCGCGCTACCTCCAGCTACATGCACAAAAGTCATTTTGCCTAATACTCGTTCAGCCTGAGAAAAAGACCATACTTGGGTAGATGTAGAAATCAGATTATTTAGTGACAAACACAAATTAGCTTTTACTTTTTATAGAAAACACGAGTTAAACTTGAAAGCCCAATAACATACACTTGAGATGGAAACCTCTCAGAACCACGATTTTCCGACAAGGCACTCCTGCTCAGAATCCCTTGCCAGCTGGCCGGGGCGTGTGTGTGAAAACCCTAATATTTCGGGAGAGTCCCGGCACCAGACATTCTTCTCAGCATCGCGGGCCACTCACCCGGGCACCTGCAGGGCCAGCGAGTTTGCTCCAGCCGCTTCCCAGGCGAGTGACGTAGCCCCCCTTCTCCTGCTCTATGGACCAACATCTGTCGGGGATCAGCGTGTGCATTGGCCGCACTGTTCTGAGGCCCTGCACTTAATTTTCCCTTGGGTAAACACAGCCAATAACGGATAAATACTGAAGGATCAAATGTCCTTAAACTAGTGGAGCGAGCTCTGAGTATAGACTTTAATCCACATCAGAAGTGAGAAAAGACAGAGAGAGAGAAAAAAGACACAAAAGACACGTTAGAGGCTCTGCAAATCGAGGAGGAGCCTGGGAAGGGGTCTACACCACTGGCCGCTGTAACCTCACGAGGCGAGGGCATCTAAAAAATGGTGGCAGGGAGGGGCTTTACGAGTTCATGGCTGAGTGTGTTTAAATGTTAGATATGCTGCGATCCAAGTGAACAATCTTTCTCTCTTCAGAATATAGCCTAGGGTCTTCTTGCTACCCTCATCCTCGCTGGCCCACGCTACAGGATCCCAGTCAAACACTTAAAGATCTGGACACACTTCCTCTAATTGCGTTTTAAGGCCAGTCCCACCAGGAAGACGAGCTCTGGGCAGGCTGACAGTCTGGGCCTTTGAGTCCACGGTCGGCCTAATGGCTGGCCTAATGGCTGAGCCAGCCCCTCCGGGAAAACACACAGCTTGAGTTTATCTTTCAAGCATAAACTTCTAGGACGAACATTTCAGACCCTCGGGACTTCTTGCCCAATAAACGGGCATGATGGATTTCATAATTTCCATACAACTTTTTCTTTGAAATATTCTTACCTTTCTGATAATTTCGCCTCAAAAGAATATTCCATTCAAACTTCATCACCATACGCAGCCACACTAATTTTCTTATTTGCTCTAAAAACAAAACAAAACAAAACAAAACCATTCAGTATTTCAGATTAGAAATCTTCTTGTAACTTTGGGGAAAAAATTAGAGATGCTTTCTTGTTACTTTTTTAAAAAGTATGGAAATCAATCTTTCAATTTTGCCACGGGCTGATACTCATCATGGCCTTGTATCTATCTTATCTAAGCCATCTGGGCCTACTTTTGAATTATCCATATTCAGAAACCTAAAAAGAGGTTATATAGATGGCCGATAACTGTGGTCATAAATTGCCGGTGGGAAAGCAGAAAGAGAAGTTTCAGGTAAGATGCTCCTGGAAAACCGGGCTGACACTATCCACAGAAGAACCACACAGGTGTCTGTACTGGATTGTTCTCAGCCTCCAAAACGGCCGCCATATTTCGGCAGCCCCATGTGTCCTTTCCAGGAGGAAGTGAGGTCTCTGCTCTTAGCCTTGCAGAAAAGCATCTGGGTCACCTTCAGAGTGAACGAGGCAAAATATCATCTGTACTTGAGAAAGAGAAGCAGGGAAGCAATCAAAGGATTTAGTCTGATGCAGACTTGGGTCCCCAGCTCTGTCCTCTGTAAGAGTGAGCTGTACACTGGCCAGAAGAAAACAGGAAACAAAGGCACCTAAGAACTACAATTATTTCCCAAGGGGGTGAAGAATGTTTAAGCCTTGAGAAATCAGCTAGGGAATAACAACACATAGATCCTATAAATAATAAATGAGCTGGATATATAATCAACTGTGTTAAAACTGCATTAATAAAATTACCAATAACTGAGAAGGCAGAGACAGCCAAAAATAAATAAAATCGCCTTTACTCGTAAAAGCTCTTCATTCTTATTGCTTGTGTTTTTGCAAATGGGTCCTTTCCATTTATGTGGTAAAGAAAAACAAACAGACACGTATGCACGTTTAAGAGGCAATCGTGATAAGACTGTCGTTTTAAAGCCCATTTGACAAAATTTCCCCTTCTTTAATTGCATGGCTCCATGCATTTGTTGATTTCCTTCCTGGAAAATTTATTTCTGTGCTTCTCACTTCCTCTAAAACTAGAGATCTTCAAATCTAGTTTTGCATATATTTTCTCAAGTAACATTCACCATCAGTTACAAGTTGAGTATAATTACTTTAGAATGAGCAACGGAAAGGCTCTTAGGGGCTAGGAAAAACGGCTGGAGACAAGACGGAGTTAGACTGCTGACCCAGAGGTATCTGAACCCTAAGTCAATTTTCCTAAAATATCCTGCTTTCTCCTAGAAAAATGCCTTTTCAACACCAAGAGCCTCTTTTTAATTTTTCATTTCTCTCCCATCGGACCCAAGTTTTGATATAATTCTGAACAGCAAATGAATGACAAAAATTAAATAACGACCAGTTCTCTGTAATCATAGGAAATATTTATTAAAATGCAAACGAGTATCTGACCATGTGAGATAATGCTGAGTAGTACCATTTCAGTCAGAGGGTTTTCAAAAAGACATTTTTATTAGTCTGTTCGTCACCTTGGGTTTAAATGTTTAATCTCTACCATCAAGCTTTTCAGAACACTAAAAAGAGCCATCCTGTGTGTGGGTCTCTGGGACTCTTGGGACCACTGGTCTCTAACCTGCAGTCAGGAGACACCAGATTCTGTGTTTTTTAATAACAAAAGCAGAGCCTGTGACTGTGCTGTTTGTAAGAAAGCATTACCTTGGGTCAGAAATCCTTTCATATGCCAGTCTAAATCCCTCCCTCCAGAGTAAACCCATTTCCTCTTCTAGCCTCAAGAGAAATGGGAACAGCTGCTGGTCATCTTTTAACTCTCCCTCCGCGACCCAGGCTGGTCCGTCTTCACGGTCCCCGCACCTCACTGGGAGCCACGCTGGACAAATTCCTGGATGTTTGTCACCCCACTCTCATTTCCCAGCACATTTTCCAAGTTCTCTTTTAGTGATGCAAGTAGGGATTTAGATTCTGGGGATCCCGACGCAAAAGCCCCAGGCTTGCGAAGAATCTCCCAGGACAGCCGGTGTTGTTCATGCAGCTCCAGGCTGGAGGAGAATGAACACCCGACACCATGATAGCTGAGACTAATATCTGCTGCTGCTATTCCGACTGCATTTCGTACTTCTGGAAACTCTTGCCGTGGGTCACAGTCCTATTACCAGCTGGGGTCAAAATACACCAGATGAACGGTTCACATTTCCATCTAATTCATTATACTGATGGCTTTTATGAAGCATCTGGAATTGGGCATGCTACGGGGATTCAGAGAATTCGTTTGGAATAATGACACAACTGTCCCCCATTATCGATCGAATCCTGCCCGATCACCAAATGACTTTTCATGTTCCATTAAGAAATAAAAACATAGATATAAAAATAATATTTAACCCCACGCTTAGAGAATCCTAGCGGGAACTCCAAGAAGAGATTTGATCCATCTCCCCACATACCAAATAACTCAAAATCACGTTTTCTACACAAAATCTTTTTCTCTTGTTGTGGTGCTATGGCGCTCCAAGTTTGAAACATCTGATAATGGTAGTAACAATACTGAAAATAAATTTCACTCTTTTATGCAGCTACTTTGTGAAACCAACTTCGCAGCTCTCCTGGCTCTCTCACTAAGGAAAGGAAAGCAAGACAAAACAAGTACTCCAAAATGTATAAGTTCTAATTTCTGGGGGGAAAAAGAGAAATAAATCACCCTAAGTAAATGACGTCAGTGGTGTTATCTTCAGACAGCCTGGTCCTATGAAGTCAACTTTCCAAAGAGAGCTGTACTCATCCAAGGGCAGGCGACAACATCATTGGTTCTTTAAAAAGCTTTTATTACAAAGCTGCCCTTTCTCCACAAACTTAAATATTTATGACAGTTTCCAAGTCTTTTTTTTTTTTTGTCACTTTATTTCCCTTGGGCTTTTGAGGGAATCTTTCTATAGTCATTCTCTTTCGATTATTAGAAATTGAAATATTCACTGGCAGAGATCCACTAAGAACAGAAGCTGAAAGTTGGCTTTCCTACTGAAAAATTATCTTTCTAAGGACCAGGATTCAGAATAGAAATCCAGTGAATTCAACCTGGCTGAATTTTCTAAACGACCTACAGGACTTCCATAAACATTTTAACCAAGCAAATGCAAGTCTATTTACATTTCTAACTCCATCTAATCACGAAGAGAAAGTTTATGTTGTGTGTTTTTATAAAAAAAAAGTAACGTTGGTTCTGCTGCCAACTAAAATAAAACAAGGATAACCACCTTAGTGCATATATAATTTTATGACCCTCCAGTGAGATAAGTCCTTGGGGTACTCAGAAGAGACAATTACCTCCTTCAATGGACTGAATGGTGGCTCCCAAAAGATATATCCACATGACACTCATGGAACCTGTGAATGTGACTTTATTTGTAAAAAGAGTCTTTGAAGATGCAGTTAGGTTCACAGGAAGTCATCCTGGGTTATCTGGGTGGGCTCTGAATCCAATGACAAGTATCCTTTTAAGAGACATGCTAAGGAAAGACAAATGAATCGAAGGGGAGGAGGCCATGCGAACACAGAGGCAGAGACTGGAGCGATGCAGCCCTAAGCCGGTGGAGAAGGTGATGGCGAAGAGGGGAGCGATGCCCCCACGAGCCAAGAAGTGCCAGAAGCTGGACGAAGCAAGGAACCGAATCTCCCCGAGAGCCTTCAGAGGAAATGCATCCTTGCTGACACTCGGTTTTAGACTTCCGGCCTCCTGAATGTGGGAGGAAAAATCTGTCGTTTTAGGGTACCAAGTTTGTGGTAATTTGTTATAGTGGCCACAGGAAACTAACATAATGATTTTTTAAAATCGACTATCCTAATAACCAAATCTGATTGTACAGCCAAATCTATACAAATCTATTGTCCATAAATTAATAATGAGTTTCCGAAAAAAAAAAAAGATTCAACTGCAGCTTTGTCATTCATAAAATGAATACTTTTTCTATTTTTCAACTACAGTTGATATTCAGTATTATTGAATATTAGTTTCAGATGCACAACATAGTGATTAGACATTTATGTAATTCGTGGAGTACTCCCTGATAAATCAGGTGACCATCTGGAACTGTAGAAACTTATTACAATATCGTCGACTATCTTCCTCATGCTGTACTTTACATCCCCATAACTATTTTGTGTCTACAAGTTTGTACTTCTTAGTGCCTTCCTCTTTTTCATCCACCCCCAACCTTCTTCCCATCTGACAGTCATCAACTGATGTTTCTCTGTATCGATGAGTCTGTTTCTTTGTTGTTTGTTCGTTTATTTTGTTCTTTAGATTCCACATATGAGTGAGATCCTATGGGATTTGTCTTTCTCTGACTTATTTCACTTAGCAGAATATCCTCTAGGTCCATCCATGTTGTCGCAAATGGTTAAGATTTCATTCTTTGTATGGCTGAGTAATATTCCATTGTATGTATGTACCACTTCTTCTTTATCGAATCGCCTAATGATGGACACTTAGGTTGTTTCCATACCTTGGCTATTGTAAATAATGCTGCAGTGAACACAGGGATGCATCTATCTTTTCAAATTGATGTTTTAGATTTCTTCAGATACATACAGAAAAGTGGAATTGTTGGGCAATTAGCTAGTTCTAGTTTCAATTTTTTGAAGAACCGTCAAACTGTTTTCCATAGTGGCTGCACTAATCTACAGTTCTGCCAACAATATACGAGGGCTCCCTTTTCTCCACATCCTGATCAACACTTAGTTGTCAGGTGATTTATTGATGATAGCTGTTCTGACAGGTGTGAGGTGATCTCTCACTATGGTTTTAATTTATATTTCTCTGATGATTAGTGATGTTGAGCATCTTTATTTATGTCTATTGACCATCTGTATGTCCTCTTTGGAAAAATATCTATTCAGGTCCTCCGCCCATTTTTTAATTGGATTAATAAAACAATTACATACTCAACTCCTATGTGCCAGGTTTCAGGGATAAAACTGTGAGTGAAAACTGACATAGTCCAGACCACAGAGGGCCAAGGACCCTTCCACACTCCTTCTTCCCATCGCATCCAGACACCAAGTCCTCTTCCTTCTACTTCGAGGTCTTTCTGAAATGCAGCTTATCTCCTTCTCCCCTGCGCTTCCTCGAGCTCCCATTATTTCCTCAAGCGGATCCTTGGAATGGCCTCCGAGGGCATCTCCCTGCTCCCGCCCTTTCCTTATAACCCCTCACCCCTCCGGTCCATCTGCAGCACAGCCACCAGAGGAAATACAATCCCATAATTCGCCGCCATCCCCAGCAGAAATCCTCCTGGGGTTACTTACAACCTTCCTCACATCACGCAAGGCGCCTGCCATCCTCTCTGTCTCGTCTCTGCGTCCCTCCATGCCTTCCACACCGCAGCAGTCTCTGTGTTCCTTCTGCCCCTCCTTTGGTCAAGCCTGGGCGAGATGTCCCTCCTTTGTTTTCCACAGCTACCTGCGTTATCATTATTTTCTGTCTTTCCTACCAGATAGAAAACACCATGAGGTCAACAACGGACTAGTTATCAACCTGGCAGCCAGAGGAGCAGGTGAGGCAGCTCTTGAGGACACCTGCTGCTCTGGAGAGTGACCTCTGCGATGTCTTCCAGCACCGGGAGTGCCAGCCTGTACCAGGGGAAGGCGGGCCCTGCCAAAAGCTCTGCAGGTCTGGGGACGCTGCCGACCCCAAAGCCTCAGAGGCATCCATCTAGATGCCCCCAAACCATGTTTTGGGGTACCAGGTTTCCTTAACCAGGGCCCTGACCTTCACACCGCAGACCTGCCTTGCCAGAGCACTCAGACAGCTCTGGGCCCCCTGACTCTGTTAGACAGTCAGATTGATGCTCAGCTGCGTCTGCCCTTCCAGCACCAGACAGCGAGGAGCAGGGGACAATCTTCGTAAGCCTACAACTACTTTTCAGTGGCCCTTAATTTCTCATCTTCTCTCTGAGGGACGCCTCAACAACTGAACAATAGCTGCCAACTCTGCTGCCTCTGTGGGTGTTCTTCCAAATGCCCTAACCATCACCTCTGTAAACATTCTATGTCACCTGGACATTTTTCTGAAGCAAGGCACTATCTGTACCCTACACACCACTCGCAGTGGCATCCTCTTCACCTGCCACATGGCGACAGACCCACCTCTCCATACTACACTGTTTTCTTAGACCACTCTCTGGATTCCTGGTGTCAGTTCAGAGAAGCAGATGCCACAATGAGTTAGATGTGCACGAGATCTTAGAGGAACGCCTGCAAGGGAAAGAGCTAGAGGACGTGGGGACAGCCTTTGGACCACGATGCAGGTGAGACTCCTCTGAAGGAGACGGGGAGGAAGGATGGTTGGGTGGGAAGGGCCACAGACTGCAGAGCGGTTCGAAAAGGTTCCAGCCAGGCCGGTGGGGAGTCCTTGAGCCAAAGTCGCCCATCGGTCAGGAATGGACCTTTTCATCTGTGCCACACTCGATCTCTGGCCAGGAGCAGCTCCTGGGAAGCACAGCACTGGGGGGACACAGCGGTAGTTTCAGAACTTAGTCCCTGGAGCCTTTCATCAAGCACCTCCTGCGGCAGAGATGTGAGTGGCATATTTTCACGGTCCCCACACTCATCCAGTTGTCAAATGACTGGCTTTATTATAAAACATAGACAAGCAGTCCTCACTCTGCACTGTTCCAAAATGCATGAATTTCAGTTAGCATGATACAGTTCAATAACAGCAATTCTCTAACAACATGGCTCCATTTCATTTACCACATTATACTAACTGTGAGTCAATTACATAAAGTATGAACTTGGCTGCTAGCCCTTAAGCAACAGATCCGCATTGCGATCAATGACCAATCACATTGCTTCTTTCTACAGCTGTTGGTGATTGGTCACTGTGCATCAGTTATAAAGTTCATGCACGAGTAGCCAAATATGTATTTATTTGTGTGGTCTCTTTGTCTCCTAGAGACAAACCCATGTGACGTTTACATAAACAGATAATCGGAAGAGGAAATGAGCCAACAAATATGAAAGTAAATTAAAAAGTGACAATGCCTGAAAGGAACTTTGGATTGAGAGTAAACAGAGTTCTCGAAGAAAGAGCTGATGGTGGGAATGCTGATAACTGCCGCTAGAGACCCCAGCTACGCAGCCAGAAAAACGCAGTGAACATGGAGCTGCTGACATGTCCGAGGACAGTCCGACGACGAGGATGAAGACAGCCCAGAGGAGCTGGTGCCATCGAAAACCTTCCCATTAAATGGACTCCCGGGGCTATTTCGCAACGCTGAAAGTGCAAAGACAAAATGTTGGATGCTGACCCAGACTCAGAGAGGAGCGTGACGGCTCATCGAAGCATAGGAAAAACGCTCACTTAGCATTGTAAGGTGATGAGAAGGCAGGCATCGTTCAGACCACGCTTGATACATTTTTACAAAGATATAAAACCCTTTAATGCTCCATGTTTCTAGTGCTTTACGTTACAGTGTACTAAAGAAATATTAGTTTTCCTATATGTTTTCATTTCCCTATATAACTGATAGTAAGAGAGTTTTAATGTTTGACAAAAAATTTTAAAGGTCACAGAACAATGATAATTTTTCCCGTTGATTAATAACACTGCTTTGTAGGGTTTCGGCTCACACAGCCAGTTTTGCAGTCCTGTACAAAGCAAGGACAGCCTATCTATATCCTTGACTTGACCATGCTTGCCTTTTCTCACTAGTTAAATAGTCACTAACATTCTGAATAATTAGGCAATATAAAATATGCGATGACAATTAAATATAGAAAATGAATAAAATTATAATATCCAGCAATCTAATCACATGCCATTTATCTAAATGTCCAATTAAAGCATGTGAAAAATTTCCTAACATTTTTATGTATTAGGAAACCAATAACCATTATCTAGCTTCAGTGGAATTCTGAGGTTCAAGAAAAAGATTTGTCCCTAGCTAATAAATGTAAAGCTGCTTTTCTCAATGAGAAAATGGGATCCGGCAGCATATAAAAAGAGACCGCCCTCAGAGGTACAAGTTAGAAATCCTCTCACGGTTTCCTATGACTGTCAAGACGGTAAACACATAGCTATCTCCCTCCCCAAAAATCAGACCTGAAGAAACGATGGACGCTAAAGAGAAGCACGGATTCTAGGACTAGAAATAACAAGAACCACCACAAGAAGCCCGCAGTGACCTACTGAAGCTGCAGGGGGTCTTAGATCGACGTGGGCCGGAGCTGGGCAACCGCGGCCGGAGCAGATGGGAGTTGGAAGTGGCAGTGAAAACACAGCTGGAGGAAGTCAGTTCCTTCTCTCTCCTCTCCCCGTACCGGCTTGGTACAGTCACTGCCCATCCACTCCCTAGAAGTGGGTAAAAACAGCCCAAAGCACGAGCGCTGGTGTCCTCCGTGTGGGAACAGTTAATGAAAATGTAGTGGGTGCTGACCAAGGCGGTGCCCGTGGACAGTTGGTTCCTCAACCCCTTCCAGCCGAACTTGCACGGCTGGTGGGACGCCAGCCAAGGAGCCTGCCTGCCGTAATGCTGCCTCTTCCTGAGTGGAAAAGGGAAAGCCTGCCCGAGAGACTTAATTGGCGCCGCGGGAGCAACAGGAATCACCAATAGTGGATTTGAGAGTGGGCCTCTCCTCCTTGAGGCTCATCCTGTCCCTTCTCTTCAAACTCACCAGAACTGGTACAGTGTAGGGCATGGACTTCAGTTCCTGCCCCACATATGTTTTCTGGCTGAATACCTGATATCTTCAGGAAATACCACAAGCCCAAATAATATACACACATACACACACACACACACACCTGTGCCACTGAAGCAGAAATCAATGTGCATGACTGATTTACTACATTGTAATTTTGAATTACTATACTGATTTACAATCTTGATTGTTGAAATCTAACATTTAATATATCCCGAAATGTATTTAAAGCAGAAATAATGGAAAATATTTGTAACATAATCACGAACAAGAAGTAATAAAAAATGAAAATAATAGATATGTAAAATACAAACACTGATATAAAGAACATAACAGATAGGACAAACAATAGGATGGATACACCGAAGAACCTTAATAAGTTGAAAAGCCTGAATCAGTAATTCTCCAAAAAAGCATTAAAAAAGAAAATATATTAAAAAAGAAAATATTTTTTTAAAAAAACCATACATTTTCCAAAATTAACAAAAAATAAAGACTTCAGCTTAAATCTGTTTAACAGTACAGATAATGTAGTGAAAGTAAAGAATATCAAATACAAAGAAAAGATTCTAAAAGCTTACAGAGGGAAATGATAGATTATCTACATAAGAACAAGGCTGATATCAGATTTACCAACAACAATACTGGATGCACAAAATAATAATATTTTAATATATTAAAGGAAAATAAAATTTTTCCCAGAATTTCACATCAAGCTGAAATGCCACTAAAATGTGAGGTATAATAAAAATATTCAGTGAACTATCAGGTCCCAGAAGATTTTCTACACAAAGATTCACCTTTTTGCAAACAATTATAGAGAAAGTATTCCAATAATATAAAGAGAAAAACTTGGGAGGTATTTCATGAGTTATGGAATATAAAAGAAATGATTCACAGTTTATTGCTCATTGAAAAAAAGCAAAACAACAATGAAAAGTAAGGACCAAAATAACAAAAGAAAACATATCTATTAATAAGCTGTAAATAAAAATCCAAACAATATGAATATGATATGGTATTGGAGGAGAAAATATACCAGGATATCTTCTGAAACTGATGAACTTAAGAATTCAATAAAAGTGACTAAAGTGAATATAAATTCGAATCAAGAATAACCATCATTAAGGACAAAATTGTTAACTTTTAAAACTATAGAAGAAAACAAGCTATCCAATGGAAAGCATACAAAAGAAAAATAGAGGAAAAAACATGAATTAATGAAAGAAAAAAGAAAGAAAAAAGGGGAAATATAAAATAAGTTGAAATATAAAATAAAGTAATTATTATAAATATATATTGGTTAAATTCACCAATTAAGAGTCAGTAATTCTCAAAGTGGATTAAAAAATAAAACCCAACAATAAATTGTCTAAAACTTTTTATATTAAATGAATAGCAAGTCAAAACTAGTTTTATAAAAATCGGCAACAAGAATGCATGCAATACTTGAGAATTTGGTCACTTGTGAAACTCATAAGGACATTTTTATTCTTTGTATAGGAAAAAAAGGAAGAAAGTGAGGGATAGAAGGTGGGTGGGCTACAGAAACAATACCTCGGAGATGAAAGGAGGCATAAAACAGGAAGTACTAAAATCATAGCACACAGAGCAAGCGAGGTATGAAATATTATGTAATTCCTAAACACTAGTTTTTAAACAAATGCTAAAAGAAATCTTGCATAGCATAAAACCCTAATGAGATCTGTGTTCATTCATTTCTCCCTTCCTCTCTCCCTCTCCTCCTCAACCTCCTTTCTTTCATTCTCTCTCCCTCCCTCTCTCTCTTCCTCTCTCTCTCTCAGCAACCCCACCCCATCAAGGACATTCATAGCTTCTTATAGAGCAAAGTTTACTTTTCCTGCACTTATGTGAGTTATCTAAGGAGGAGATTAGACTTCACCAAACAGTTTAAAACTGTGTACTTGCCTTGGCCACAAATCAAAAAATAGAGACTACACTGTGTCTTCAGTTTTCATTTGAACTTCAGGCTTCCTCACCTGAACCTATGGTACAACCCACAGGTTACTAAACCAGGTAAATGGAAGGTCTTGGTTTCACTGGTATCATTAAAAGCAAATACTGGTGTTTCCCAGGTATTTCTTGAAAGGCAGTCAGTAGGCTAATTTTATGACGGCCACATACAAGTATGAACTGAGACCTGCTGAGATTTCCTTCTCAAATAAATACCTGCTGAGAACTATAAATCACCCATATTTTAGTTTGAGTGTGTGTTTCTTTCAAAGGCTGATAGGAGCAGCAGAAACAGCTCAACCAGTTTCTGAAATGAACAATTAGACCCAGCATTAACCTTCTTAATGCATCGTAGACCACATGTTGGACCCAAATATGACCAGAATTTATAAGCTTTTTTGGATTCATTTCTATTTTCAAACCATAGAGCCTCTATATCATTAATTACAGGTGCCATACCATAACTGACACTTTCCTGGTGCCTTGAGTTATTTTTTTTTTTTGTAATGCTTAATAACCAGGAAGTAATTTCAGTACAGAACCATGGGGGAAAAGTGATTTAATAATATTACATATAAATATATATTATTTTTATGTACATATCATATAATATTGTGTGTGTGTGTGTGTGTGTGTGTGTGTGTGTGTGTGTGATTTCTACCTCCCACATCTACTATCTACTCTTTGAGGGTTATTTGAACTCTTTAAAAGGGATATGAGAGAAAAGTCCTTTGCAATTTATCGAAATAATTTCTTGATTATTTCAGCTGTCCCAGGTTAAGGAAAGCAAACCATTTCGAACAGTGCCCTGAGAATGACTCAAAATTCCAAACACGAACCGCACTCTCTTTTTGGAAGGGAGAAGGTGGACCCCCTCGCCCCCCGCCTGCCCTCCTTTCCCAAAGAAAGCTGAGGGGCAGGTAGATCCAGGGTGTGTATTTATGATTTTAACTTAAGACCAGGCAGGAGGTGTGCCCCCAAGTTACTTCACAGAAGAGCAAGTCACTTGGGTCTCTCTGGGGCACACTCGCCCTGAACATGGGAGAACCAGGCTATGGAGCCATCACTATCCTGACGGTGAGCAGGGAGCACAGCACAGCTGGGGGGCCCTCTTAGTTCTGCCTCGCCCACTGGGGCAGCCATATAAACCAGCACCCCAGAAAAGGCCACACTGGGGAAAACCTCTGTCCACCTTCTTCTCTGGACACTATAGTGCAAGTAAAATAAACAGATTTAGAAGTTGGTTCTTCTTGCTACCATCAATTACTCTGTTCAATGACAAGGGGCTATTTGCAGAATGTATTGCATGTTATTTCCATGTGAAAATTTGTATTTCCATTTAAAAGAGACTCAGCATACAAACCCGCACTAGCTAGAGGACACTGAAGATCAAAGACTACACGCCAAGTGCATTTGCTCCCGACGTGCATCAGGATGTGGTCAGTCTAATATCAATAGCTACATAATTAGTGATTTTGAAAATGGTCTTTACACTTTCTCAGAAAAGTTGAAAGCCCACGTCTTCCTCTATGTATCTGGAGACAGTGCTCTGTCACATTAAACTCTCCTCATCTGATGTAGAAGGCGGAGGTGAAATTTCTTGCTTCTCTGCCCCCGACCCCAACATTGTACTGCAGCTCACTTTCGGAATCGTATTCATTCTGCTATCACTTGCCTTAACTTTTTTCGTTCTACCTTTCTCTGACTCCCTCTTTTATACTGGAGCCACAGGTTGTCCCCACCTTATGATAGTTTATTACTTGTTTCCCATTTCCCCAAACCATTAAAATCGTGTTATTATCTTAATGGCTCACCGAAGTGCTTCGTCCTGGAGGATTCGTATATATTTGGCAAGTAATAAAACCTCATTGACTCGCCTTGGAACAAGTTATGGTACAGTCTGGTGCAGCTTTATATCCTCAGTTGTCAGCACTGCCGTGATTTTAAAAGAAAGTCTATGACACCGAAATATTTCAAGCTCAAGGCTTACATTAAACCAAAGAGGGTGTCATGGCATGTCTCACCAGGCGTGGCGCAGTAAGGATGGACGTCCGCTCGAGCTTTGGAAACCCACGTTGGGGAAAGTCGGATACGAGAAGCCAAGCAGATTTGGACAATCAAGCTCTCCCTCCACGCAGTTCCAGTTCTCTCATTGAAATCTGCTGGAAAACAGAAGGATATTGTTTGTAAACTTAAAATTTTTTCACTTAAAAATATTATCCTAATACTCCAATTGGTCAACAAATCTGTTACAGTGACTGTGAGAACTCTTATCGAATTCTTTTACTATGGCAAGACAACCTTAAAAAAATACTTTTTCCAATTTAAGAAGCTCGAATTCCCATTAACAAAAGAAAAACAGGCGATAGAACGCGGGGTCTTAGCTTTTCCCACCAGCCCCTCGTCTCGGTCTACGAACAGTAGTGAAGACTGAGCTAATTCAATGGAACCAGAGAACAGGTTGCATTTGTGTGGTGTGAAGGGGATGGGTTTTCAGATAAAATCAGTATAAGGAACACCTGGCCTGACTCCCAGCCACACATTAGTTAGAAACTGGAGAAAGAACCACTTTTAGACCACTAATGAGCCCCGAGTGAAAACGCTGTTAACTAGAAGTCTCCTTTTTTCAAAATTTCCAGTGTTTTGATTGATGAGCAAATTGTTTAGGATTCTTAATTTTCCGCTATATTAAAACATAATCTTGTTTTTTCCCCCCCAACTAAAACGTTTTGTCTCTGGCTACCACTAATACCTGTCATTAGTTTCAGAAAAGGCCAGCTTCCCTCTGGGACATCACTTGGTGAGACAGACATACTTATGGTAGTTTGAGTCTGCCATAAGTATGTGTTTATGATCCAAAAAAGTAAAATAGGGAACGCCTTGGAGTTTAAGGTGGCTAGTTAATTTAAGCATATACTGTTGCATTTTCTTACATTTGCAACATTGTGACATTTGACAAGATTTAGAATCTTCTAGTATTTTAAAAGAAATTGCCTGCTCGAATTTGTAATTAAAATGTGTAAATATTTAGTTAAATCTCAGGTGCTAAGAACCATTGGCTCTAAGGAAAAAGAACCAAAGAGTAATTTATTCTTATATAGCGTCATTCATCCAGCAGATATTTGTCACGTACGCTATGTTGTAATCTACTAAGAAGAAATAAAAGCATACATAAGGAATTCAGTCACACTCCACATTTTTATTAAGACCAAAGTTTTGTAGGTAACTGGCAACCTTTTGAATTTTTTTACTCTGACCATTATTTATTTTAAAAATTATTCAATACTGTCATGTGCACTTGCCAACACAGCAATGAATAAAATAAATATGGTTAGCGCATTCATGGAGTTCATGGTCTAAAGATGCTGATGGACACAGAATGAAGAAATATAGAAATTCCTATAATTATGACTGAATAAGCCATAAAGGAAATGTCTAGGGTATAATGACACTGTATGTAATAATAGAAGAACCTAATCCTGACTGGAAAATCAGCGAGGACGTCCTTGAGGAAGTAACATTAAGTTAAAACCTGAAAGATAGACAGAAATTAGCCAGGAGAAGAGAGATGAACAAAAGAACCTTACATGTAGCAGACAAGGCTCTGAGGGGAAGCAAACCCCTGGATTAGAGAAGACAGGAATCTAAAATAGTCTGCATTTCCCCACCTTCGTAACTAAATGTGCCAAATGTGTTACAAACTTTTCTGGCTTATTCAAGTCATCACTTCAGTCATCAGTGACTATACGGCACTAAGCAATGGTATCCTGAGGAGCTGCGGAGCTGCAGAGGTGTTGCCCTGACATAAACGGTTCCACGTAATTGTGCTCGAGGCCTTATATTTGATGAATCTGGTTTTCCTTTTTGATTTTTTGCCATCAACCATCACTTTTGACTTCTGATAGTATTTCTAGTAACACTGTTCCTATTGTCAATTTTTATCTTATAATTTGCTGTCAGCCCTGAACTTTTCCCTCCAGTGAGTTAGCTATGGGCAGGCAGCCCCCTCACCCCTTTGGCCCTCTATATGACTTGCCCTTAGGTTCTTGCTTAGGCATCATTTAATTGAAAGTGAAAATGACTGATCTCTAGAAATTAAGATGTTACTAAAGTTAAAACATAACATTTCAAGCTTCTCAAACCGTTTTTATGGATTCACGGCGGGTGCTCATAACTGGACTAGCCAACCAGACTAGCCATAGTACATTTTCCTGAAGTGTTGGTGCTACTAGTAGTTAAAAAAAAAGAAAGAAAGCTTTTATCATATGTGTGTGTGTGTGTGTGTGTGTGTGTGTGTATGAAAGCAAAATTAGCTGAACCTTCCTTTTTCACATCTGTCAATCTTGGGGGTTTAGGGGGTGGAGGAGTGAGATTGAGTGAGACAAGCCACTCAATCTCACTCTATGCAAGTTTGTGACTTAAAACTTTGGTAATTTTGAGCATAATGCTACAGAAGCCAAGACTGTTATCAGATCTTCGATGTAGATGATAAAAACATAAGAAAATAATAATACACCGAGTTCATAATACAGTGAAGTTTAAATGAATTCATATTTGTAAGGCTATTAGAACAGTGCCTGGCATAGATTAAGCATGCTTGTTACTTTTAATAGTTTTGTACACCTCACATTTTCCATATTCTCTCCCCTGTTAATTCTGTGAAAAAAACAAAAAACGAGCCCCACAAAAGGTCAGTCTGGTGAAGGCTGCAAAGATGGGAGAAAGGAAGGGAAAATAATTAAGCAGTCAGTCTTCTTTAAGAGATAGAAGATCAAAATTTGGTGACATTCCTGTCTTTCTAGGTAAACGGCACCAGACTGCCCACAGTGTTAGTGTTCTAGCTGTGAACAGTGCAAACTGCACAGAGTTGCAGGAGGTCCCAAGGTGTCCGTACCGTTGAGTCTGTAGCTGAAGTACAGAGCACACTGTACAAGTTCACAAGTGGTACCAGGGTGCCCACTGTACTCTGCCGTAGCTGTGACACGATGCACACAGCACACATTCACAGGGGACGCCCGGGAGCGTGAGTATGAGTGCCACAGCTGTGACACAAGTGCTCGTCTGCTGACTTGATGGGGTGGAATGTGAATACCACAGTCCGAGGAGAGTAACTTGGCAGGATTACTAAAAAAAAAAAAACTACTTCTTTATAAATCAGTAATTTAGTATTATTTCTTTTTGATTTTACACAAAAATTGGCTGTTTCCACACCAAATCAACTCTCTGCTACAATTGTACCTAACAGACTATTTGTAAACATCTGGGTTTGGGATTTCAAGGTTATTCTTATTTGCTCTCTTTAGACATATAATTCTAAAATTATACTTTTATTTGCTAAAATAGATCAATGTTTAAAAAGAATAAAGTGTTAACTTCAAAAAACTGAAAAATACAAAATAAGGGAAATTTAAAATCATCTGATTTTTATAATGTTGTTTACAAGCTTCAATATAACTATCTTGACAGTAAAGAAAATTATAACATTATCACAAATACGATTAGTGAATCAGAACCAGGCATCAGCTCACTTACAAACATTGAGTATAAATAGAACTTTGAGTATAAACAGAACTTTAAAATATAAAATGTAGTTTTAGATATGCAATGAACCTAATGCTTAGTATTTCTCTTGAGGAAAAAACATTCCTGAGCAATAATTCCATAAAACTATAAAACATGCCCAGCTGTTTAAAAAAAAAAAAACTGTTACAATAATTTTAAAAGGTAGTTGGAAACATTATAATAAATACAGTAGGATAATTTTAAAATAGGAACATGACAATGAAAAGCACAACTAAAGTTAGAGCAAATTAGAAAAATGAAACAAGGATATCATAATGGCATAACTGAGACCGTACCTTTCCTTTCACTGCAAACAACAATTTTTAAAACAGACAAAACGTCTGAAACACATTATTTTAAAAATTGATAACAGATGGCACAGGACAGTCATTTTTAAAATAAAGTAAATAAATGAAGTAAGCTCTATGGTCACTCAAGCATCCAGTCTGAGGCACTTTTTGGTCACTGTGCAGGGAAGGGTCCCCAAGTGGAACAGATGGGTCTCGATGAAGTTATAAGGAGGAGAGTTCACGAGATGAACCAACTGGTATTTGAGCATCGGAGTTTGAGAGAAGAGAAAGCTTCATAGAAAAAGTTCCAGAATTCTCCACATCACTCTACTTGCATCACTGGCTGAATACCAACGTACACATGTACAGGGTGAAATTCCATGAAACTGGACAAAGAACAAGAAGCCATAAGCTGAACAATCCCCAAAGCTCAAATGGGGCTGAGAGATGTTCAAATTCTGACCGGTAAGAGGAGGAATCCTGGTTGAATACTCACAACATTTAATAAAATACTCCAGAAGGACCATGTCCCAGAGTAAAGGCTACTCTAAACACTCACTAATAAAGATTATAAACAAACCTCAAAAGGATCAAGTGGACTCATGTAACTTAACTGCATGCCAAAACAAAGTGCATCACTCTTTGGGGAAAGACAGCAAAACTCAGCACGCAACAATCCAATAACTACAATATCTGTATTCTGCTTAAAGATGACTTGACATGTGAAGAGGCAGAAACATGTGGCTCATAACCAAAATGAAAATCAGTCAATAGAAACAGACAGGAATGAAAGAAATGATATATTTTACTGCAGAGACTTTATAAAGCTATACTTTTATAAATATGCTCAAAGATTTAAATTAAAACAAGAATAATGATAAAAATTAAACATATAAAAAGAACCAAATGAAATGTCTAGAGATAATATATACAAAATAAAAACTAAATCATTGGATATGAGGAAGAGCTTATTAGACTCAAAGAAGAACAAAAATCAGTGAGCTTGAAGACAAACAATACAAAGTTTTTAAATGTAAACACAGAGAAACAAAAAAGACTAAAAGGTTTAATAAAACCTCAGAGGCATGTGGACTATCTAGCGGTCTCTAATATTTGTATTAGAGTCCTAGAGGAAAGAGGTGAGCCTTTTTCCCCCTCATTCTAAAACTTCTGAGTAGGAAAACGACTGCCTAAAACAAAAATAATAATGATGTTTTATAGGTTTATGTCATATGCAATGGTAAATGCATGAGAACAACAGCACAAACAATGGGAATGAACTAAAATAAACTGCTGCAAAGTTTTTCTAATATTGTTTAAAGGTTGACTGGCAACATCAACCAAAAAATTGAATAAAAACAGATATAGAAGTAATAGTGGAGAAAATAAAGACAAAAATATTTAATCCATGCAAAAGAGGCAGGAACAAGGAAAGAAGGGAATGAATAAGATGAGAAAAATATAAACTCTTTAAACTCAATAACATAGACGATTATTTTAATGTAAAATGGTACAATGCATCAATTAAAATGTCAGAGATTATCAAACTAGATTTAAGAAAAACAACCCTACTATATATTGTTTATTAGTAACAAACATGTTTTGTTTTTTTTTTAAATATAAAGATATAGACAAGCTAAAAGTAAAAAGATAAAAAGTAATATGCCATGCAGACACTAAACGTAAGAGAAATGGAGTGGCAATTTTTATATAAGACAAATTACACTATGAAGCAAAAAAAAAAAAAAATATTACAAGAGACCTAAGAATACAGCATAATGTTACATCAAGAAGATATAATACAAGTTTAATCGATTCTTATTAAAATCCCAGGAATTTTTATTGTTGTATAGACAAGATTATTCTAAAATTTATATGGAAAGGCAAAGAAACTAGGATAAAAAAATTTTGAAAAGGAAAATTAAATGGGAAGAATCAGTGCACTTAAATTCAAGACTTATACAGCTATAGTAATCAAGACTGTGGTACGATAGAAGGATAGACACATCGATGAATGGAACAGAGTAGAGTTCAGAAGTAGACTCACACAAATACGTCCATTTATTTATTATTGTAAAAAAATACACGCATGACATAAAATTTATTTTAACCATTCTAAGTGTGCAATTTAGTGGCATCGATTACTTTCACCATGCTATGCAACTATCACCACTATCTATTTCTCAAACTCTTGCACCACTCCAAAGAGAAACTCTGTGACGATTAAGCAGTGATCCCCTCCTCCCCTGCCAACAGCCCCTGGTTACCTCTAGTTTACTTTTTGTGTCCATAAATTTTTCTGTTCTAGATAGTTCATATACGTGGAATCACGAAATATTTATCCTTCTGTGACTGGTTTATTTCACTTAGCATAATTTTTTTCAATGTTCATCCATGTTGTAGCATGCATCAAAATTTCATTCCTTTTTATGGTTGAATAATATTCCATTGTATAGATATACTACAGTTTGTTTATCAATTCACCTGGTGTTGGACACTTGGAAGCAACCTGGGTTGCTTCCAGGTTTTGGCTATCATTCATAATTCTACAATTAAAATTAAATAAGAGTAGCAAACACATAAGAGTAACAAATAACCCAGTAGAGACTAGAGAAAAGAGAAAAAAATCACATAATTCTTTTTATTAAAGAATAAAAGTAAAAAGCAAATAAAAATGGCAGAAGGGCTTAGCGATACTAATCAGGGACATGAAAAAGAAAATAAAGTCACACACACCTGCACATGCTGTTCCTTCTACTTGGAAGACTCATTATGTCACCTACAGATAGATAGGCACTTCCGACTGGCTACTTCTTCCTTATTTCCCTCTGCTCCCCGAAAGGACCTAAAGCAAAAGCACTCCAATAGTAACGAGCACATCCAGCATGAAGATCTTGGTTTCTAAATTCCATTCTCTGCACAAAAGAACCAGAACCTCTTGAGGAAATGGCTGATTCTAGGGCTGGGAAAGGGAAATTACAAGATGAGCCTAACAGATCTGGGGCAAAAAAACAAGTAAGGAAGTGCTCCGAGAATGATGGGGCATGTCGGTGGGTCACAGGAGGCACCTTACGGGGCTCCTTCTGTACAAATCTGTAACGATTTGAGCATCAAGATTAATAATAAAAGCAATGGATCATTACTCACTCGAACGACAGAAAAGAATCGATGAGTCTGTATTGATGCGTGTGTGTGCGTGTGTGTGCAGAGAGAGAGGAAGGGAGGGGGTGAGAAAGAAAACACTTCCTTGGATGACAGAAAACTCCCTACATGTGTTCTCTGTGCTAATTAATTAACGAGGTTTTCTGTCCTCCCCACGCCTCTCCGGATAGCAGACCTTTCTCTCTTCTGGGTGAGCAAGGACAGAGCAGCAGGCAGGCTCTGGGGAGGCATCTGATATTCAGTATGTTTCAGTGTTTCCAGCAAGAAAATCAAAGGTTCACAAGGCGAGTACAGATAGCACTCTACATTATGATTAGATCTTACATGTCCGCGGGACTTCACAATTTTCAAGGCTATCTTGATTGCTGTATTGAATTGAAGAAATGTGCAGGTTGAGAGGTTATTCCCATTTTGCAAACTGGGAACAATGAGGCTCAGAGAGTCAAGTAAATGCAGAGATGGAATTACAGATGAAGATTTCTAAGTTGATGTGTTGTTTGAAGAAATATGTTCTATGGGACTTTCGTCCTAAGAGAAGCAGCATTTACAATAGTCAGGTATGTTTGATCCATTTTCACCACACAGTAGCAGTAGCCAAGCCAAGCATGAGGCCATCTGGCTCATGAACCTGGCCAAGTTTAAAATTCAAAGGCCATGCTCCATTTCTGCCACTAATTTGCTCTGTGGCCAGTTACTAACAGCGCGATACTAGTTGTCTTGTTTGTTTTACAAATAAAACATGGAGCTCCATAATGTAGACAGTTAGGAAAAATTAAGGTTAGATCAGAACCTAAGAGCATAGAGAGAATTATTTTGCTTCTGCTCTCACTAACACTTCTAGACTTTAAATGAGGATTTGCATGTGGCGGTTCGAATCTTGAGTCTGGATTATTTGAAACATTGTGAGTGAAGAGTGAAGTTTACATTTGCAATGAGATCTTCCTCTGAAAGGACTGAGCTCGAACTACTACTTAATTTTCTATGTTTGGAAAAGGAACTGAAGTAAGCACTTAAACCCCTTTCCCCCATTTTTGTAATATGAGTCAAACTTCAGGAAAGCTCTCTTCTTTCCCCACACAAAGAAAATTTTTATGTTCCTATCTGGCGTAGAGCTATCTAATGACCAAAGAAAATCCCAAGATCTCTTTTCCTGGAAAAGCTACTCATTTTAATGGAACAGTCAGCCTGTTAGGGAGAACACAGCAAACGTAATTGGCAGCCACAGAGCAGATGGTTCTCGGAGTCTGTTGATGCACCTGATACAGCTGAAACAGTTCTTGAAAGGCCACCGTGTGGTTTTTAAATTGCAGGGAACTGAAGATTATGAAAACTTCAGTGTTATAATTTGTGGTATCATTTAGTATTTCTACAAACTGTTACTTCCACATTATTCTACGACTAGAATTCCCAGAGAGGAACCGAAAATGTTCTTTATATTTGTTCTGGACGCAGTTTCTCAATGAATTCTCGATTGACTCTCAACTTTAAAAAGTTAGAACTTCTCAAATATGTGCTTTCAGCATCAGTATTCTAAAGCATAATGTTTTGTGTTCAACCAAGTGCTTTCATGTTTACTGTTCATTGAACAAATACCGCGCATCTCCAAATACAAGATACTGTGGGGAAATTAAACTATTGACAATCTCTTTGCTTACGGAGCTTAAAATACAGAATAGGGGTAACGCCAGTGTTTCACTTATTTGTAAAACACAGGTTGGTCTAATAAGTGACAGAAGAGAAGTACTCAGTGCCCTGCAGATGCAAAGAAGGGAGAGGAAGGGGTTCCCGAGGTTGGGAGGAAGCTTCATGGAGGAGATGGCACTTGATGGTCGGGGGATGCAGCTGTAGGGCGGTGAGATGGCAACAGCATAAGCAATGATGTCCAGACAAAAACCTGCGTGACAAGTACACTGACAGTCGACCTAATCGAAATGGCAACGTTGATGACTACGGTAATCTATTGCTGCTCAAATTACTTTAAACGATTCGGTTTCCTATAACACACTGACTCCAGCATTCCAATAATTTTTAATGGTTAATGGTTACACGCTACTCCTATTAGAACTGAATAAAACAATGGATAATATAATAATGTATGCCAATATCTAATAACTACAAACAACCTTATTTAGAATGTAATAAAAACCCATGACTACTTTTGTTAAATCTTTGATAGAGTCGAAGTTCAAACGCATAAACTTTGCCTTGATAGACCGTTCCATGATATCAGGACTTCTGTATATGAAAGTGATGGCCACTGAATGTTCTAGGCTTTTGTTTCTTAATCCACGAAGCAGAGGCTTAGCTCACTTGATCCAAATAACTCCGTCTAGCTATATGATTCTTTAAACACAGCTACATATTATCAGTTGCCATGTAGATGTCCAAATAAAATACATTTTCAAACGTCAATGCCTGAATCTGCCACAAAATCTAATAATTTTTAAAGAAAATATCATTTTTTTTAAGTTGGGAGACAAGAAGTTGCCCGGACACAGAAGTGTCAAAAGCAGCCATCTGGAGGTTGTGCTGAGAAGACCTGCCAGGACACTTGAGTGCTGGCCTGAGCGGGGGAGAGGAAGCAGGTGTGGTGGACAGAGAAGTGCCCTGACTGGGAACAGGAAGTGTGCTCTGTTCCCAGCTCTGCTACGGACTAGCTGCATGACCTTGGACACGTCCTTACACCAACCTGGGCCCCAGTCTCCCTGGCTATAAAATTGATCCAAGTGGTGCCTTAGATCCGATGAAGCTCTGTGAAAAATCTATGATTCTATGTGAGACATATGATTCGACATCTTGGTGCTAAACACAACAACAATGCTCAGATTCACCAAAAGAATGTCTATCATTACTTTACACAGGCACTTTTGAAAATTCAGGAAGTCTTTCCTACCACCCCTTCTGTTCCAACCCAGTTTTCTGCTTTTATTGCTGAGTCTTCTGATTAAAATCAATTGTTCCCTGTTGTGTCAATGCCCCTGTTTATCTCCTGAGCTCTTCCAGGGGGCTTCTGAAGCCTGTGGGAGACCCAGCTCTCCTGTTCCACTCAGTTACATGGGAAACAAGACACTCCTGATGTTTCTCATTGCTAAAAATGGAATGCATTCAGCCTAGAGCTCCAAGTTATTAGCCTGTAAGATAAGCAGAAAGATAATTGAAACTCAGAACAGCTGCAGTCCCTGCTAGGTCCTTAAATTTCTAGTAATTAGGTACTAAAGGGAACTTAGCAAATGTGAGTCTTTCATTTGTTTGCAAAGGTCATGAAAAAAAACTTTAAAAAAAATGAGGGTTATAACAGTTTATAGAACACATATATTTATGAAACAATTATTAGTAGAAAGATGTTCTGCTTGGCATTAAGTTAACTTTTATCTCTATTTTATATGAATTATATCCCTGGGTAAAAAAAGGAACCAAAAATTAAAATTCCTATTTGTCGATAGAATTTAGCTTTGTCTTTGCCAAAATTATCTTCACAGTGCAATTCATATGCTTTAATGCATGGACATTATTTTTGGCTAAGCAGACTTTGTATATATATTTTTGCTTCATTCATTCATTCATTCATTCATTCATTCATTGAACGAAGGCACTTGGCTTCAGGAGCACTTTGCTTACTGCTAGTTCAGATCCCCAGTAAGAATATATTCACCCAACAGTTGCAATAGTAAACATGGAAGGTAAATAGTACAGCCTTCTTCTGCCCATGAATTTACTTGTTCATGACCTAAGAGATCATTCCCTCTCATTCTGCCTGAATCCACACATAAAAAATGCTTTCTTAAAGAATTTTAGAAGCTTTTATTATCACATTACCTTCTTAGATGAATTCACAAATTACATTTTCTTTCCCACTTCATTTATCACTTGGTTAAAAATGGCTATAGGACACACTCTGGAATGAATTCTAAGGCAAAGAAAGATATGTAATACAGTGTATATGTAATAGTTATAGAACTAAAGAAGAATCAGCCTATGAAATGAACAGGAAGGAAGCATAAGGTAAGTTCCAGAAATGATCTAGGATGGGCAAAGGCTGGTGGGAACTCAGGCCCAGACTTTTGGAGGATTAAGGACAGTACATGACTACGTGACAGAGACCATAATCAAAGCAGTTACTTAGAATATTGAGTGCTCCTGCTGGCAGCCAGCGATTTTGAAGTCACCAGGAGGGAAAACATGGGCTTTGTGTGTGGGGCGGGGGGGTATGGGTGGGAGGGGGCAGGGTGCAGAGGACACATGGAAGTCTATTGTTCAGTGCTGTACCATAAGAGACGCTGATGCTCACTGGGGCTCATCCTGCATTAACCCTTGCTGCAATCCTGGAAAGCAGCTACTATTACTCTATGTTTAATCAATAAAAATACTTTAAAATTACGCTTATGCAATCGACTAACTTTCCCAAGGTCTCAAAGCTAGTAATGCCTGAGTCAGTGCCCACACCCAGGCCTACTCCAACTCCAGAGCAGATCTCAGCAACCCAGCCCCCCAGGGACAGGCAGCCGCTTCCTCTCTGATGCACCTGCTAAGTACTTCCTGCTTCTGATGCTCCTGATTGTACTGGAAACATCACAAGGATCATGATTCTCTATTTTCCACTGACCTCTCCCACTAAGTGCTGTAAACTCCTCAACTTCGGGTCTGATCAAATCAGTGCTAAAGGCATGTAACAGAATACAGGCCTTTGGTATCGTACCTTATGAATATTGGCATCTTCCTATTTGGCTTACACTTTCCCCATATTGACCAGTGTTGCAGGTAAGTCCTTTCTCTACAGTCCGCATTGCAATATCTAAAGAGAAGGTGCAAGATTTTGAGTTTAGGTTCAGTTCTTTACCTCTTCCCGCTACCCCTGTCTTTCCCTCCCTCCCTCCTTCCTTCCTCCATCACTCCACCTTTCTTTCTTTCTTCCTTTCTTTTCTTCCTTTCTTTTTTTTCTTTCTTTTTCTTTCTTTCTTTCTCTTTCTTTCTCTCTCTCCTTTCTCTTCCTTCCTTCCTTCCTTCCTTCTTTCTCCTCCTTCCTTACTTCCTTTTCTTTCTTTATATTCTTCCTTCCTTTTTCTACATTGTCCATCCCTAAAACAAGCATCTGAAAATAAAATGGCATCTAAGGAATATAAATATTGTGTGTGTGTGTGTGTGTGTGTGTGTGTGAGACAGATAGACAGACATGTGGGTTAGTATGTAGTACGGACTTTAAATTTTTAAATTTATTATAAATTATTTCAAACATATAAACATGAAGAATAATACAATGCCCATATACTCATTCCCCATCTTAAGAAATAAAATCTTTCAAATACTGTTGAATTCCTCTAATGGTCTACTCCTAAATACTTTCTGATGTTTCAAATAGAAATTATATTACCTCCTTCCATTTCGTTTTTAAATTAACTTTTCGTTTTTAAATTAACTTTAAATTTCATTTTTAAATTGTTTTGAAAAATTTACTTTCATTAGTAACAAAAGATTCTATCTTCTGTGACCTAATTCTATGTGTACTTAGATATCTCTCTGTCACTTCACATCAAATCACCAAAACCAGAAATCACCAACTTCCCCACCAAACTGCCACCCACTATGGGTTTTCCCGTTCTGCAAAAAGCATCACAATTTTCCCAGGTCGCCAGCTTAGATGTGTCAGATCACGTGAGGTTCTTTCCTCTGCGGCTCCCGCTAAACCTCACCAGTCTCCAGATGCTGCCGCGCTGTTCCTCTGTGCTGGTTCCGTCTCCCTCCATCTCTTCAGCGGCCCTAGGCCGCTGGTTCTCGAACTGTCATCCAGGGGCCCGTGGGAATCCCCAAGAGTCTTTCAGGGTATTGTGAGGTCAAAACGATTTCCGTGGTAATATTAAGGTGTTATTTGCCTTTTTCACTTTCTCTCACAACTGTATAGTGGAGTTTTCCAGAGTCCACATCTCATGTAACATTACAACACACTGAATGGATGACAACTGAATGTACGACAATCTAGGTGGAGTCTGTTAAACCACGCAATAAAGAAATTTGCAAAAGCGTAAAACACAGTCATTTTTTTCACTATGTTTTTGGTTTTAAAAACATATTTTTCCATGCCAACACATTTATGTTAATATTCATGGGTTTATTGTTGTTATTTTTAAATAATTTAATACAATACTTTTAAATTTCTCTGTTTTAATTTCAAATGTGATAAACACTGATAAAGGCCACACAAACCAAAGCCCTTTGGGGTCCCCCATCATTTTTAAGTAGCCACGGATCCCAAGACCCACAGTTTGAGAACAGCTGCGCCGGTCCATGTCCTCGCTGCCGCATCTCTCTAGCCTGCAACACCTTCTCCATGATTTCCCGGCCTCCGCTCCTCGCCTCTTCTGTCCGTCTACAGAGGACTGCTGAGTTCGCCTTATTAAGCAAATATTATCCTTCATAATATTATTTCCCTGCTCACAATCCATTAATGTAGTGATTTTTAAATCCTATAACTTTTCGACCTTATCAATCTCTAGCTTTATCAGTCATAAAACCACTTGCTTTAGGCCAGCCACAGGTCAGGACAGTTGTACTGACTCCAGAAAATACTTTCCCTCACCTCTCAACCTTTGTTTAGATTGTTCTGTCTTCCTTCCCCTCCCTGGACTGGGCACCTCTCATCCGCCCAGTCTGAGGCAACATAGAGAAGTGTAGAGTTAAGAGCATGTGCCTTAGCACCTGGCTTGAATTGTTACCTCTTATGAGCTATGTGATATGGGCAATTTACCTTCTGGAATTTTAAAACAGAAAATAAAGTACAATAGTACCTAGTTCAAGTGGCTGTTGAAAAGACTACGTGAGAGCATATTTAATAAAGCAGGTATTCAATAAGTGTTTGGCACTGTTGTGATCCAAATCCCGCTAAGTAAGATTCCAGCTTGACCATGAAGCCTTCTCAGTCTTCTTCATCCAACACTGTTCCCCTTCTTCTACTCCATGGGGAGTCTTGGCCTACAAATCTTGACTTCCCAGATTAGAAAAGAAGTGGCCATGTGAACTAACTCTCCCCTTCGCTCCATAGAGGCGCATATTTGTTTTCTTAGACTACGCAGTGCTGTTACACCTGATTCCATGAATTCAATGTGTGTGTCACTGTCCCTCTGCTTTCCATAAAATAACACGCACAAACTAATGCTCAGCTGACAGCACCACAGATAATACATCTGATCTACAACCTTTCATTCATCCTGCCCTTCTCAGAACAGTTGGGCCAAGTCTTCCTTTAGGATAATAAATCTATTCATCTGAAAAAGGAAACTCAAACAGGAAACATTTTATAGAGAAAGGCAGATCTGATGATAGAATCATCCAAACTACACAAAAACGAGGCCAAAGGCTGGTTGATTCTGGCTGCAAATCACTCCCACTGTGAAATGACTTCTAACTGTCCCCAACTTCTTAGAAGTGTGCTGGGAATTTACAAGCCTTGAAATCTTCAGTTAGGGCTCTGTCAGTCAAGGATGAGAGGCATTGTGACAGGGTGTGGAAAAGCGTCCAACCTGGAATCCCAACGTGCCCGGACTTGCTCCGAGGTCGCAGATGGCTCTCGTGACTGTGAGTCGGTCCTTTGGCCTCTGGAGATCAGCTTTACCGTCTGCTAAATGGACCACGGTCGTTGTGGAAACAAATGAGATTAAATACATGTATTTATTTACATTTATATAAGATTGGTGTATAATTCTGAACTCTGCCTAACATGAAAATACTTCAGAAGTTAAAATTCTGAAAGATTTATATGTGTTAGCCTTAAGATAGTCCAATACGTTTCTTTAAAAGCTATATTCATAAATGGCCTAAAAACACAGAAGCATTCTAGTTTAGCACAGGAACGCAGAAGAAGCAAGCGTGTGGAACCATTCTGCAAACAGTTGGGCGTTACCTACCCTCACTGAACATGGAGATACTCTACAACCCACCAAGCCGACTGTTCCGTTTATACCCAAAAGAAATGCAGGCGCAAGGTCACCGGAAATGCACGACCGTGTTCCCACCGGCACCGTTCATTATCCAGACACGAAAAAGCACATGCAGGATAATTCCATTTACAGAAGGTGCAAAACAAAACAAACAGAAGCAAAAACAAAACAAAACGAAACCAAAACCACAGGCAAAAGAGGTTGGTGGTGGTAGAAGCTGGGGTTCTGGTTACGCCTGAGGGTAGGAAATGGTATTGACCAGCACAGAGCAAGTGCGGGGCTGTGGGATCAGGCTCCAATCAATGTCTTTCTCGAGATGAGTGCTGGTTGCGTGGGTGCGTTCAGTTTGTGGAAAATCTTCAAGCCGTACACTTCTGAATTGTGTATTTTTATATGCATATTTTCCTTCAGAGAAAGGTTTACTTAAAAAGCATAATAGATACATTAATTTTCCATTTGTCTTTTTATCTTCTGTGGTTTTTTAAAAATAAATAAATATGACATTTTCTTGAAACTTTTTTTATTTATAAAAATTTCATCTACCAAGATAGTGTATTGCTTTCATTGTGGCATCAACTAAATATACTTTTTTTAACAAATTTATTTGCATGGGAAAAGCTTCCTTTTTTAGAAGGAAGAAAGGGAAACTTTTTACCTTTTTCTAAAATGGAGAAGTTGGGTTTTTTGTTATAGTTTAGAATCCATTACTTTTTAAACTTGGCAAAGAAATAGTCCAAGAGGAATTTGCCGGGACAACCTGAGTAAGTGATGATGGAGCTGGAGGGAATGTTTGGACTTAAAGTGCTATATATAACCATAACCGATGTGTTTAAACCAACCCTAGCAGCACTGGGCGACACCTGCGGTGTGTGTCTCTTTGGATGAAAGTTGTGGCTAACTTGTTTACTCGACCGTATTTCCTGACCTTTATTTTAACATGAGCCTTGAAGGGAAAAAATGTTCCTTGCAAAAACATTTTATCTAAAGTTTTAGAAAAAATTCTAAAGGACATTTCAACTATTTCATGACACCATGACTAGCTTTTAGCATTAAAGCTTAGCGCTAAAAATGCCTTCCCAAAAAGTCTATAAACAAACCCAGACACATTTGCCTATCACACATAAAATATTTTGTGACAAGAGATCTTTGATTTAGGGAAGAATTCAGATCGTAAGAATTGTTACTTTTTACGATGCTGTATTTTTATTTGAGACCATGTTGGAGAGCATGCTTGGAACTTTGAAAAACAATAGCCACCTATTAGCCATCAAGACTGCATAACATGTTATAATCACGCTCTGAGAATTATGTCAGCTAAAAAGTGTCTTCCAAAGCTATCATATCCAAATGCTTGCCTTTCAGGTCTTGTGCTGGGTATGTCAGAGTATGTCTGACGCAGGATCCTTCTCAGATGGGTGATGAGGAATAGCTCGGGGGTTCTTCTTGGGCCAGCCTTGGTGAAAGGGATCTGGTGTAAGGAAGTGCCTCTCTCTCTGCTCCCTTACCCGTCAAGCATTTTATATTAAATGATACAGAAGTTTAAAATCCAGTATCTGAATGGTATAGACTCATTTAACCAGTAATTCACTGATCCACTAAAATGCTCTTCACAAAAGCCTTTTTCTTTGGAATTCTGGAAAGAATTCAAGAGTTCTATTCAGTAATTTTCTATGTTTCTTGTACATACCACTAACACCATGTCAGTCTTATGCATTTTTTAAAAATTTGTATCTCTAGAATCCAGCCAATTTCCCAGCACATAGTGGGTTCTTAAAAAATGTTCGACGAGCACATTAACGAGTGAATAATATGAGACCCTGAGCCATAAGGGGATAAGAGGAGTCAGAGCCCTTGACAGAGCTATAGGCTGATAATATCTCATAGAGTAGACCTGGAGAAGACAAACTCAGTCCTCGAAAGGGACTCATTCCAGGGCATCAACTGGACTGAACATCTTCAACTGTGCAGATCACCCTCCAGGCCAAGCTGATCCACTCTCCAAGACTTCAGAACAACGACTGAAAACTTCACCTTCACAGCCAGACCAGCCCGAAGGCTGCAGAGCCCTCTGGCCAGCTCCACTGTCTACTCTGAAGCTCTATGGCTTTGGGCAAATCTTCACTCTTTCTGAATTCAGAAATATTTATTAAATATTTGTTATTAATGTCTGCTATGTGCCAGAAGTTGAAATTTTTGCATCAATTAATCACTTTTAAACTCATTTATGTCCATAAAATAAGGATAAACATATCTACCATACAAGGTTATTGTAAAGTTAAATGTATTATAGTATGTAAATCCCTTAACGTTTAATCTGGTGCACAGTAGGAGTTCAAAAAAAGATAGCTATTAATATTGAATGTAACGAAATACAATTTAATCCTAGTCAAAAACAAAACACGATTTGGGAAACAGTACAGCACTAATAGAATATTTTCTGATCTCTTCTGAATCGTTGCTGTTACTAGTAGTTTGTAATTAAAATTGGCTTTATCTTTGTATTTGACCCAATATGTTGAAAAGTAAAACTAGATATTTCTAAACTGTAAAACTCTAAGTAATGATTATATCACTATGACGCCCTGGATGCACAGCTGTTAAACACCTAGTTCCTTCTTCTAAGCACCACCACTGTTCCTCAGGGTAAACAGAGCTCAATGGTGACAAGATCAGCAGTATTTTCCAAAGTGTATGACAGCCCACGTGTACGAATACTGAAAATTAGCCTTAGGCCCTCTAAACCCAACATGAACTTCCTTTCACGTGAAAATATTAAAGCTTCGTCGCTGAAGCAAAAAATCTACCTTCTATTATGGAACAAATATTTCAATATAAATCAACTTAGTCATTTATATCTCAGCATCAATAGACTTAAAAGACCTTTTTCTAAGCAAGTTTTGAAGGGTATGAAGTGAAGTAAGTTTCTGGAAGAAAATGGTTTTCAAGCGCCGGAACCCAGAAAGGAACACCACGTGGGTGGGCGGGTTGCACGCAGGATCTGGAGAAACGGGGATGAAGTCGAGGCCAAGAGCACTGGAGCCACTGCACCTACATTTAATTTTTTTGAAATTTCTAGACAATCAAATTAATGATAACCAGATCGTCTGTCCATCACAATTCATTAGATCATGAGACCATCGTGCCAAAAGTGGTTCTGTGACAATGACCAGTCATTAAAACTATCTAGACTTCAGATCCCTTATCCACAAAATAAGAATTGCATTAGACAATCCTCTGACAATCTATGATTCATTGATCACCAGCCTATATTAATGGTTTTCAAACTTTTCACGATTATCGATGGCTTCGTGACATGCAAAGCACGCTCCCCTGCCCCCCACCCCAGTGATGTTCACTGCACCCCACTGCAGATTCTTGGACCGCTGGCAGTTACTCCACCTTCCACTGTACCAGATACTGTCAGTGCCCCACGCGTGTTCCTTGAACCCCATATTCAGTTGCTGTAGGCACCTTCCAAGGGCCAGGGTCTGCCTCTCAGTGCCAAGGACTCTTGCCAAAAGCATGGAGGTTCAAGTGCCAGGAAATTAACTCCCTGGGAACAACCTTCAGCCGACAACGATGGGAGCTGGTGTGTAAGGGTTCAAGCTTCCTTGCCTCCTCAGAGGAATTATTCCGAGAAGCACACACCATTTCCCAGAGCTCCGCCCATGGAATTCAGCTCCAGTTGTCCACACTGGTAGCTGCCTTACTAACTCACCCTTTATTGTCTGTCTCCCTTCCCTGGATTTCATTTCCCAATGTTCCAATACATATTTCAACGTCAGAAGAAATACTGGAAAATCTAATTCTTCGGCATTATCTGACAGCGCAAACACACCTTTCCTATCGGGCCCTGAATTAACTAAGATTTAAGAGACACTGCATTGGGGTGAGTGCCTACTCTGATGCTCAGAAATAAAGGGCATGTGCCTTTAAAAACAAAGCCAACAACAATGACAGAAAAACATAAATTCCAGTTCCTCAGAATGAACAATTTACCCCTAGAGTAAAGAGAAATCCAGAGATGGAAAGTTCATGTGCTCTCACATTTTTCTATCAAAACTGCCCCTTCCCCAAATTCCCCTAATAAATGTTCTTGTAACATAACAATATCTGATACCAAAAAATCCCCAATTTCATACTTGCATAATCACATCAACAATCTGATTTCTATGGTATTATGTTTTGTGGATTACGTATATAATTAAAAAAATGTTTATCATTGTGTTTCTTATAAGTATAACATTAATAAGCTGATAGGGACTTAAATTGAAATGACACCTTCAACCTGCAGATAGTTTATTAACTCATAAAACAGAAGATAAATATAAGTAGGGACCTTAAAATTAGCTATCGAATCTTCCTCCTCTCAACACCATGACTGCTATGTGCCACTGATGTTTCCTCTGGGTAGCTCCGAGTCCCATCGCAGGCAACACAAGCAGTTTTGATGTGACTTTGACTCCTGGCACACATAGGTCAAGGAGCTTGAAAAACAGCTAAGCTGAGCAACTGAGAATCTAGCTCTTTACCTTCTTCCTCTACACACAGGGTTTCTAAAACCATCCTCTGCTGAGCCAAATGCCACATTGTCCTGAGACAAGTCAAAATAAGAGCCTGTCTTCAGGGTAACAGAGGTGAGAGCCATTGGCTTTTGGTGAAACACTCTACCACCCTACTCTCCACACGGGTATGGCAGCCCGCTCTGTCTTCTCCCAGCCAGCTTCCAGGAACTAGGTCAGTCACATTTGGTGAGTCTCTTACACAAAGTCCCAATGACGAGTCAAAATCCTGAGCTGATAGAATGTTCTCCAGTTTTCTGGGTAAGGCAGCCACTGTCAATACTTCTCTACTAAACCTAGTTGGAACTGGAGCATCCTTTCTGAAAGGTGTGTTGTATGTGAGTATATCAGAGAGCGTTTTCCGGGCATGCTGCCTAATCCAAGTTCCAGGCTGAAAACAGCCAGTATCCAGTATCGAGACTAAATTATGAAGTATATATATATTAGATATTGCTGGAGGGTATATCTTGAAGTGGCAATATAGCTAGGAAGCCATTTCCTTTTTCATTTCAGGAATGTTTAAAGAAGTCGTTAAAAACATACACAAAGTACAGAATGATTCAGCCATTTGGCCAAATGTCACCATTCCAAGACCTCACAGAGGTGGCCTTTGCCAATTTTCTTAAGCACTGAACCAAGATAACTGGATGAGTTATCAATCAGAGTTCTCAGGAGGCAGAACTAATAACCTTCCTGGTAAGCACCGTACAGACGTAAAGGTCACATGCACTGAGCAAGGATACATGAGGGCTTCAAAAAATCATTGAATGAACATGAAAAAATATTGTGTTTAAAATGTGAAGAGTTCTGTAGATTTACTAGGAAAAAAAGAAATAATATAGTTTTAGAAGACACTTCCACTCAATTTTAACTTTCAAACTTCATTCACGTTCAGTCTCTAAATCATTTCCCTTCACGATAGCCCACACGCAAGAGAACTCGATTTCTAAGCTCTGGCCAAATTTGACACAGGTAAGAAACAACACAGCGAAGCTGAAGGAAAAAACCTTTGTAGATTTCAGACCTTCATTTAAAGGGCACCTTTTAAAATCTGTTTGCATCACCTGAGCAAAATGTGAAATTCAATGAACACACCTTTTCTAAAGGTTCAGATCATCCAACTTCAACCTCGACACTTCTGCTAGAAAACAGAATGACAAACTCATAAGATTAGACATATTTCAGTATGTTTCTTATCCTTCCTAAATATGGGGATGGGGAGACAAGAGACACAAATTTCAGGAAAAAATTTCCTTTCGAGTAATTCAATTTGGGGCTTTGACCCTAAAATAAACCAAGAATGCAGAAATGTAATTGTTTTGAAATTAATAACGGTATCTCACTGAAATTCCAGAAATTTTAACTGAGAAGAAACACAATAAATAGAACATGATTTTTCATGTCACTTCTGTTCCAACATTCCCACGACTCTGACTCCTTCCCTCTCCCTCTCTCTCTCTCACTCTTAAGGACTTTGTCCTCCCTGTTCTCTATACCACATGTCCCCCCGACCCTATCTTAAGGACCTGCCAGCTTTGCTAGCACCAGGGTCACAGACTATATCCCAACTGTAGGAATGCAAATGACATTACAGGGGACGGATCATAAATTTATCAAATTATTGAAAAAATAATTCAGAAAAAATTGATAATGAGTCAGTAAGTTCATTTTTGGATAATGAGCCACTACATTTGTACCTCGTCCACGCAAGTGGTATCTTATTAATTCCTCCAGGTCGTTTCATGACATATTGTTGAGAAGCACAAACTCTGCTGCCTTCCTAGTCCACCCAGAAACATCCGAAACACAGGACGACGTTCGCTGCAGTTACACGAGAAGTTTTAACGAAAACCCACACAATATACATGTCACGGAGTAAGGAACGTTTCAACAGCCAGTATCAAAGGTTTTGCTGTGGCCTCAGCAGTTAGGGTTTTATTTCTCTCATGTAGCAAGAATTCTTCAGGTAGACAAATGCTGGTGTTAGCTGAGCAGCTCAACTGTCAGACAGTGACTCTGAAGTCCTTTCCCTCTGTGAGACAGTTGCCCTGGCCCCTGGGAACACATCCCCACTTAAGACAAAAGAAGGAGGGGGCGGGGCAAAGAAACCTCATCTGTCCTTTTATTAGGAAAGCCGAAGTTTTTCCATAATCCCACTCCCTCTACGCCCCACCCCAACTCCCCACCGCAGTCTTCTGCCCCCGCTGCAGGGGGGGTTGTGGAAGCAAGCATGTGGCCCTCCCGGCCGCCATGGGAGAAGCAGGCAGTTGGGAATAAATGGTGGGTCACCCCACGCACGGTCCGCCCACGTGTGAACTTCGAGTGAGAAGATCATCGTGGTCGGCACTGCCCTGTCACCTTGGCTGTCTGCACGGGGCCTTACTGACTTTCCCCAGCAGGTAGGTGGGACCTTGCGGTCACTGGATCCTGTGTCCAGCTTCCCAGTTGCTGGGACCCCATCTGTGCACTGATTCTTGAGAGCAACCAAGAGTTGCTGTCATTCCTCACATCCTCAGCATTTGCCACCAAGTCCTGGCCTATCGCTTCCCGTCTTCGAGCAAGGGGCAGACTCCTAAGCGGCTAAAACTTATTTGATCTTTTAGCCTGAGGCTCATGTGCCATTGAGACTTCTTCAGAGGGACACGAATTCTATTACTTATTTTAATCATGGCCAACTTTTCCCTCTTTTCCCTCCTTGCTTTCTAGAGTATCTGTGCCTGTTCCTACCACCAGGGGCACAGAGGATGAAAGACTTGGCAACTGTCTCCCTGTAGTCTATAATATATGAGAAATGTCATCGAACATACGCACATGGAAGGAAGGCGGAGGCAGAAAGTTAGCGTGTCTTCACCAAAGGCTGCTGAGTTTTTTAAGTGGAATTCCTAGGTGCACATCATTAACTGACTGGTTTGCCTGTGCATTATTTTATCAGCTTTTTAGGACTTGGGCACAGCTTCCAGCTGTTCTGGATGCCTCAAGAGTAGATTTAAGAATCACTCTTTCCCATAATTGTTTAGGAACGGTTTCAAGTTGTTATCACCCATTGGGGAATTTTTTTTTACTTAATGTAGCAGATAAAATAACCACAAAAATATCAGAAATCTTACAGCTATTGCAAAGGGAAAAATAACTTTAATGAAGCAGTTTGGTCAATACACAAATTATCAGCTGCATTTTCCTGTACTATGAACTAAGCAATCGGCAAAACTGTTTCCTTTACCAGGTTTCAGCCCCTGTGAGGCTCCACTCTGAGAAATGTCTGAGAGCTCCTGACCCTGGCTGTGCTAGAGCATGGGGGGCAGAGGGGGGCAGGCTGGTGGGGTGGGGAGGGTGGCACAGCAAACCTCTAGCACTCCAGTGTTGTCTTTATCTCAACCCTGTCAATCAGAACATAGGGACCAGCTCAGGATGGGGTGGAAGGACGGGGTCAGTGGTGACCAAGGTCCCAGTGCCTTCTGGTACCCCCTTTGCCGACCTAGCTGGACGCTTGAGCAGAACCTCGGGCTTTTCAGCCTGGTTGAGCAAGTCTCCAGCAGCCCAGCAATGTGATCATTTGTGACTTAAGTGGACCCACTAAGACACTCTCAGGGTTCTGTTGGACTTCTGTGAAATGACGCCTGAGAGTACTTTGCAAAATAAAAAGCCCTTTGTGAATGCCAGGTGTACGCCTGGCATGGTGTTGAATGAACAGATGAAACGAATGTCATTACTCAAATATGAATCTGCATTAGACATAAACTCTATAAGCTAAAATGTACTGGTTTTTTTCCCCACCTTTTGACTCATTTAAATAAAGCTATTTCTTTAAAACATAAATGTAAATACTCGCATAATTTTATTAACACCATCAGTTTTAAGAACTCAGAGTCAACTGATGGAGCATACTCTGCATGGAGAGTCCTTCCATTAGTGGTCAGTAATTTAAAACAAAATAAGGAAACATAATCCGGGATTTAAATGGTAAAAGGTGCTATAGGCTGCCTTTAATCTGTGAATACAGATGAAACTTTATGGAGCTAGAAACCTCTCGACAAGTTCTAAATGAAATACTCTTTTCTTTTTTAAATTACCAAACTGCCAAAAGAGCCAGGACCCAAAACTGCCTAACTCCTACCAGTGCTATTCCCCCTTTTCGAGGTCTCACATGCTGCTCTGCAAAATGGAACACTGTTACTGAAATGCTGTAAGACACCCTTTCCAGGCAGCAGAAAGGCCTCCCTAATGTTAGAATACATCTCTTTTCAAGATGGATTAGGAAATCTTGCCCCAAACAGCTGTTCTTAAACCCCTGTGGAGGCCGCACCCTCGGAATCCCTAGGGATGCTGTGGGCCAGGGTGCAGCTCTGCCATCTTCTTCTCTCTGCCTCCCCTCCCCAGCCAGCTTTGTGTGAACATGTTTTCTGTTGGCAAGTGGCCAAAGAATTTGCCATAAATAAATTAGCTGCCTGTCTGCAGGAAGATAACTTAACTGACTTCCTTGGTCTTGCTAATTTGCCTCGGCGTTGGGAATCGCTGAGGATTGGGATGTTGCAAACCTCTGAAGGATTGTGTGCATGGAAGTTTAGAAATCCTACACTCTTGAACCTTCCATGTGCCAGGAAGAGGCACAAGTCATGGAGTGCAGGTTCCTGTGTCCCAAGCCCCTAATTTACCACTAGTGAGTGGCACGTTCACCTGAAATTTCTCATGGATTTAGAGGTAAGAGTGAAAGCAGCAGATTATTCTAATCTCTTCCTATCATTTTTCACTGAAGATGGTGAGAAAATGGAGGAATTCCAGGTGAGTCCAAGTTCACATGGAAACAGCAGAAAGTCATCACCAGGAATTCTTTCGGCGTGTTGTAGCCTTGAGCTCCGAAAGCCCAGAACCACACATTTCGTTTGCGTAGTGGTGCCGCTAACATTGGTCGACTCTGATTAAAACCCAAAGTAGAATTTTTACAACTATAGGTTTATGCTTTCCATGGCTGACTATTGATCTGGACAATCTGGATCCCCAGAAGAGTCAATTTGGGATCTGCACTTCTGAAACCAGTTCACTTTTTGGTGTATACATTTAGTATACATCACTTTTGTTTTCTAAAAAAAAATCTCATAAACTAAAATGCCCCGAAATAGAACTTTTCAATTTCTTCTGAATGTGTATTTTTATTGACTGAGTAGATTCACTCTCATCTGGATTATCTGTGATGAACTTTAAAGTTGGGTTCCTGTTCAATTTTCTATTATTAAAGACATGGAATGTAGTCAACCAGAAATGTAAAAATCTGAAGATATCGAATGTTAGCAAAGGTGTGTAAGAAAGGGGGCGCATTGCTGTGGCTAGGGAGGGGAACGGAGCACAGCCGGCCGCAGAGCCATTTGGCACTGTCTCGTGTGGCTGGAGATGGGTACACGCTGCGGCCCAGCAATTCCGTTCCTGGTGCCCGTGCACTCTTTTTTAAACTGCTGGCTGACTGATTATGACCCATAAACAGCTCAAGAGATTAATATAGAGGAACACAGCCAGAATTAAAAAAAAATAAAATAGAATGGAATGGAATAGAAAATATCAAAAGGTATCCCTTGTAATTCAAGTATTGTTTTGTAAAAATTTTGCAAAACCAATTTATATCTTATGAGATCATGATCGGAAAAGCTTATAAAATACTATTCTAATGAAACTCTTGTATCTCAGCTCACGTTTATAATAGAAAAATAGTATTTCTAACTTTTTTCACATTCTATGTGTTTACAGCTACTAACAGTAGCCCCCCGAAATATATGTTCATTACAATTAGAATGAATAAAAATATCGGTGGAACATTATTACAAACATGAATAACTTCAGCTCAGGTATCGACTGGATTAATTTTTAAATAAATATTGAGAGGGAAAAAAGGGAAATCACAGAGGAACACATACAGTAGATTCCATTTATATGTGCTTCAGCAGTATGCAAAATTAAAAACTATATCTATTGTGTATGGATACATACACGTGTAATAAGCACAAAATTCACCTCCAGGAGGGAGAGAAGAGGGATCCAAGAGGGAAAATGGGGATTGTAAAGATATTGGGAACATTTTATTTCTTAAATTAGGTGTCAAGAATATGGCTATTTTGCTATTCTCTAAAGTGTGCATATATTGTTTATACTCTTATAGGAATGATACCTGTCATAATAAAAAATATGGGTTGTAACATGTGTTTCCAGAATTCATCATCACGTTTTGTGACTCATGTTGCTCATCTCAACGATGTCACAAATTAATTCCTTAATATAAGTTAAAATACAGTTCTCTTTGATCTATTAACTATATTTCAGATGTTGCTTTAACCCCTCTTGTATAATTTATGACCTGATAGAGATTTCATTGCTTCTAGAGCTAAGTGAAATACAATATTCAATGAGGTCATAACATTCCACGCGGGAATCCATTCTCTGGCTTCAGTAGTTATAATAAACATGCTAAACTACGTCTGTAACACGTGAAGAAGTTCTTTACAAGTTTACTTTATGCTCCTTTCTTTGATACTGCTCCTTACCACCCGTCAGCCCAGCACGGGTGGGTAGGTCCCCTGGGAGTGATGCAACTCCTGTGGGCATGCTCAAATGTATATTTTCACAATTTCTATCTCCATCTTGTTTTACAACTGGATAAAAAAACAAAAAACAAAAAACAAAAACCGAAAAAACAAAAAAACAAACCGACAGTATTTTTAAGGAAAATTTAAGGGAAATAAAAGCAATAATCAACAGAACAAAACAAACCATGGGCATCGCCTGGTATTAACACGTCAGATCTCACCCTCTTCCCCAGCCCCTGGCTGTTTATTTCCATCACAATCACTTTCGCTCTCCCTTGGGGCAGACAGGAGCACACTTTCACGGGTCTAAGGTAATCAGACTGCTTTAGAGTACAGGATCTATCGTCTACCTATTTAGAATGGGTAAATATACAGGTAGTGAAAATGCAGAAAAAGATACTCCATGGATAATATTGTAGTTTATTTGGATAAGCATAAAAACCAAAATTCGGCAAGTGGCTGTTCAATTTAGATTACAATCTGTCCAGATGCTTTTTAATTTTAAAACCTATCTCAAATTCTATAACCTCCACGAAGCTTTTCCTGATCTCCTCTCTCCATTGCCACCCAGATAAATATACCTGTTCTCCTTCTGAGCCTATATAACTTTTCTTATATACTTAGCACTATTCCACATTATTAGTAGTTCTATATGTTCATATATGTTAAATATTCTACTATATATAATTACTGACTAAAATCATTTAAATTTTAAAAAGCAAACATTATAAGCCAGGATTCTAGGTTGTAGGCAACAGATATCTGGCTATCAGAAGCAAAAGTTAACTTAGAAAAAGCATATTGAAAATCTCCTAGAAGAGTATCTGGAGAACCAAGCTTGGCAATAGGAAAGAACCATGGGTATTGAAGAGGGGGAGCCACAGCAGGAAGAGTGGTCAGCACCCCATCCCACAATATAGACCCCTGCCTTCCCTTCCATGCGTGCTACCTGGCTGGGTACAGGAGGCAGGAAAATAAATATCCATGAAGAAAACGTGGGCATTTATCTGAAAATGCCCTCACAGTAGAAGTCTGTACACCGTGAGAGAGGAGTAATTCTCAGAATAAAGGAGAAGAAAGGACGAAGGGAGGGAAGAGAGGAAAGAAAGAAAAGAGGGAGGAAGAGAGAGATCAGAATGGTCAAAATGAAAAATAATGACAATACCAAATGCTGGCTAGGATTCAGAGAAATTGGTCTTCTCATATATTACTGGTGAGAATGTAAGATCATACAGCCACCTTAGAAAACAATTTGGCAAATTCTTGTAAAACTAAACATGCAGTTACCATATGACTAAGCGTTGATACTTTGGGGTATTTATCCCAAAGAAACTGACATATCTGGTCACCGAAATATCTGAACACAAATGTTCATAGTGGCTTTATTCATAATAGCCCCAAACTAGAATCAGCGCAGACGCACTTCATCAGGTGAACGGTTTCACAAACTGTAATGGAGACGTGCTGTGGAATACTTCTGAGCAATAAAAAGGAATGAAATACTAAAATGTGCCAGACTTGGATGAATCTTCAGGGAGTTACACCGAGTTAAAATAGCCAATCTCAAAAGATTATGTACTGTACTATTCCATTTATGTAAGACTTTGAAATATCAAGATTGTAGAAATTGGAGGACAGATAAGTGGTAGCCAGAGGTTAGGGACATAGTGGGCAAAGGGCGGGGAAGAAGAGCACAGATGGTCACACAAGGGCACAGCAGGGGTCCCTGTGGTGTGGAGCCATTCAGTATTAGGACTGTGGTGGCAAATACAGGCATCTACATGGATGCTACATTTTTACATAATCTTAACATGCACACACATGTGCGCGCGCGCACACACACACACACACACACACACAAATGAGTCCAAGAGAAACTGGGAAAATCTGAATAAAATCAGTGGATTGCATCAACGTCAATATCCTGGTTTTGATATTATACTATAGTTTTACAAAATATTACCACTGAAGAAAAATGGGCAACATATACAAGGGATCTCTCTATTATTTCTTATAACTGCATGTAAATCTAAAATTATCTTAATAGAAATCCAACTACACACATACACACACACACACACACCATTATTGAACACCAACTAGGTGGCAAAAATTCTCCCTGCTGACAGTTCAGGATAATGACGGGATAGTGAAAGAGACAGATGAATCACTAATTTCCAGAGAGTATGGCAAATACTATAGTCACAGGTTTGCGCAACAGGCGGCGGGAGCCTGAGGGCCTGCAACGAGCAGGGAGGATTCACAGGGGATTCGACTTCTTTGCCAGACCACAAAACAGGAGCTGAAGCTCACCAGATGGATGGGAAAGGAGAAAGGGGCACTGCAGGCTGAAGAAATAGCGTGGGGAAAAGCAGGACGCATGGAAGGAGATGGAATGTTTCGGGAATGGCTTTGTGTGGCCGAAGCTTCGAGCGAGCACTAGGAGATAAGTCCGGGACCCAGCTGGGGACAGTACTGTATTCTGCCCTATGAAGTTATTATTGGGTCCCGTGGGCAATCTAGAGCAACCAGTAGAGTGAACTGGTTGTGTCACACTAGCTAGTTATGCGACCTAAGGGAATCGCACCTATAAGTCCCGGTTGCCTCATCTGTAGAATAGAAATAAAACTGTTGCGAAGATTAGCTGGACACAATTAATTGTTATTAAGTATTAATTAGTAAAATGAACATACATCTAAAAAGTTTAACACTGTATCCAATAAATATGAACTCTGAGTAGGAAGAGTAGAGACGGGGAGACAAGGAGCGGTAATAGCAGATCGCTGGGACATGAGGGAGTCTGAAGGACCACAGGTGAGGTGATGACAGTGAGGCAGAGAAAGGCTGCGGAACAGACAGGTGGGGACACCCCGAGAACAAGCCGGAGCAAGGGAATGAGCCTGTAGACGGCAGTGTGAGGTGTCACGAAGGAGACCTGGAAGGTACTAAGCGCCTACCGCATACTTTACAGTATTGGCTCATTTAATCTTCATGGCAGCTCTACTAAGACAGGTATTATTATCTCCATTCTATAGAAGAGGAAGCTGAGACTCGAAGACGTAAACTTGCCTAAAACTATGCAGGCAGTAAGTGAGAGAAACGAGATTCAAAACCGGGTCTGGCTATACAATGTCCACGCTCTCCCCACTGCACCAGGTAAATCATTTCCAAGTCTCAGTAAATGGCCCATGAAAACAGCTCACCGTCAGTAATAAGAAATTCTATACCACAAATAATTCTCTGTGACTAATAGGGTTTTTATGCTTCTAGCCTCCTCCGCGCCAAAAAAAAATAGTTAGAAAAAAAAAGGAAAAAAACACATAATTGATTGTGATTATGGCTGGCATTCTAGATGCGAAGAGAGATGGCCATCTAAGCCGAAGGTGGATGTTGGATGGCACCTTACACCATCACCCAGGAATAATTACTCCTCAGCTCTTACCTTTCTCCAGTTAAAATCCCCTCATGATTTAAAAATAATCTCCCAACCTAAATACCAAACTAAAAAGCAAAGATCCAGGAGTCTGAAGGAAGAAATCCATAAGGAGTAAGAGAATAATGGTGGTCAGCTCCCTGCCTTTACCCTTGCTGGGTTCAAATCTTTCATTTCATATGTCAATTAACCATTTAGAGCCCCATTAATAAATCTACTTAATCGCTAGGTAACATACAGACAGGTAAAATATTTTAGCGATGATTCTCTGAAGCCACTTCCTACTGTATCAGTAACATCTGTGATTTGTGATTTATCTATTTTGCCTCTTCTGGATTGCAGAGATATATGGTCAGATTATGTTATTCTCCTTGATTCCATATATATGCTATATATACACATATAGATAAAACGTCTATCCATTTTCGATAATTGTGTTATATCCTGTCTTTACTGAAAACTGTGTTTCTCAACCCTGGTTGTATTAGAATCATCCAGCATCTTTTAAAATAAATACTTATATCTGGACATCCCTTCTCTCCTCCTGCTTCCACCCACAAGGGATTATGATTTAACTGTCTGGGGCGGAGATCATAAAGTTAAACTCTGAAGTCCTGCCTGTGATTCTCACGCGCATGCAGGCTGGAAACCTGTGCGCTAGACTGGGAACTCGAAACAGTGGCCCTGTCGACTCCTTTGTCATTTTAAACTGTGCTTTTCCTTCCTTCTTCGTACGCCTTATGTGTGCATTGAAGTTAGACATACTGTGCAAGACAACAGATATTGAGATAAATAATCGCTTCGTTTGGAGGTGAGCGCCCCTTTCCTTCTGTAGGGCCCTGACTGCAGGGGTTCCCGTCAGTCTAGGCAAGCGCTGGGCTGGGTTTCGAGCTGGCCTCCTGCTTGGCTTTGGCTCTCTGCACTTGGCTTAGGGTTTTTCCTTTGTGCAAGGAACAGAGAACCTGTCTCTCGCAGCCCTCCTAGTGGTATCCCACTCTTGACTTTATTTGACACTTGATAGGGTGACGGAGGTGGGGGAGTGGGGGGAGGAGGTGTTGTCTGATGTTCTTATTAAACCCGATTTAGGCAGACATTGTGGACCCAGGTCTTGGGGCTGTGACGTTCTCGAGTATTCCTGCTCCTTCCTCGGGGTAATGCTGGGCCGACACAAGGTCCAACCCCACCCCCGGGGGCCTCCGTCCACACTCTTGTTCCCGTTCCCCTGCGTGTGAAGGCTTTTGTTCCTCTGAGACGATCCAGAGGACGAGCCTGGCAGTGTTTCGGCAGGGACTTCTGTTCCCTCCCAGGGCCCAGCTGGGTCAAAGGGTAAGTTGTCTTAGGCGTCTGCCCAGTCTTCCCTGTGCCTTCCTAGAGTGTGACCCCTGACACACACACACACACACACACACACACACGCACACACACACACACGCACACACGTCTGACGCTCCCAGGGACTTCACACGCCCATCTGGCCTTCAGGAATTCATTCAGAATTGATCTTCTTTGGGGCTTACATGGAGTTGGCACCATCTTTCTTTGCAAGCACTTGTCTCTCCCCATATTTCAGGGTACTTGTTTGCCCTCCGATCTCAGTTCTCTCATGGGTTCAAGGAAAGTCATTAATTTCCAGTGCATCAGCTTCCTTTCTTGTTATTAAGGTAGCAAATGATAGCTTTTTAGCTCTTTTCATTTCCAAGCTGAAATCAGACATCTTTTTATACCAAGAGGCAATCTGACCCATCCCACATATTTCTCATAAAAACAGTGAGTACGTATAGGGTAAAGAGCCTACAGTTTTTAAAAGAAAAAAAAAAACCCACCAGTTTCCACTTCCTGCCATGAAATTAATTAACCAGAGGTGTGACTTCAACCAAGAGCAATGGACCGGGAAGAGTCACTACTCCAAAAGGCTCAAAGGATATAACGACATGAAAACGATCTGAAAAGTAGAAAGAAGACAAGGGATAAATGCAAAGTATTAGGTAATATTTTATTCTTTAGTTGAAGGTGGTATGGTTAAAAATCAAGAAGATGTCTTATGTGGGGGGAGGAGGTGTCTTATGTGGGGGACTCAGATAAGCTCAGCAACATTCAATGAGCACCTACAATACACCCAAAGCTGTCCTAGTCTCTGAGAAACGACTAGGATACAATCTGCCCTCAAGGAGTTTTTAGTCCAGCAGAGAAGATTAGTATGTGTTTAATTTGACTCAATCATTTAATTATAAATATCTGAAACTAACACCTGTCCACTTCAGTTTTAGAAGAAAACTGATTAACGCAATATACACACATGAAAATAATTTTTTACAATTAAATTATTCCACACTAGGACACTATTTTAAATTAGAAGAAAACGGCAACCGATTTTCTCTCAAAATATTAACCTAATTACAACTTTGTTTAATAGATAAAGTTCCTTTTACAACTAAAGGATATTTTACTTTTAAACAATTCTACCTCAGATATTGCAGGAGCTGGCTTTAAAGAGCTAAAACTTGTCATCACCAGGAAAACTACATTAATAATACTTTATTTTTAAACAGACACAACATTCTTATATACGACTTAAGTAGCTCCTTCAATGATTTACTCTTTTTTCCAATAGGTCATTTATAATTGAAGGGTTCTCAAGCTGGACAGTTAGTCGCAGAAACATGTGCTCGCAGTTGAGACAGAAATGGCAAATGGCTACATTCTTAAGATCATGTAATTGAGTGAAATAGGGAATTCAATACCTCAGCAGATGACAAGTTCAAGGATGATCCTGTTTTAGCAAAAGCTAAGTTGGAACACATGAAACCATCTGATTTTGAGTTTTCATGTGAATCATTTTGGAGCATGAGGATTAATGAATGTATGAGAATGTGTCCTTGGATTAGAATGCATTCCTACAGGATGAGAATAAGAAATATGAGAAATATTAAAAACAAAACAAATACAGTATTATTAATTTCTTACTATGTGACTAAAAGACTTGAAGCAAAGGATTTGTGTGATTTCATTGGTGGGTTACTTTCTCACAATGCACCTGCACGCAAAAGACAACTGTAAGCAGTGTGATCCTGTTTGGAGTTAGAAATATTCACAAGCTACCGCCAAACTTGGCTCAGTGTTCTTTGTTCACGGCTAGGTTTGTCTTCTGGAACTAATAAGATTAAAAATTCAAATCTGCTTATGTTTTGGGCTAAGGAGTAGAATTATCTAAAAACAGGTATATGTATCTAGATATATAAAATTACAATTTGAGAGCATTTTGGGTAGTTAAAAATATTTAAATCAATTGTGTAATTTAAAACTCAATTGGTATATGAAAAAACTTTATCTTCAGTTTATGTGAATTATTTCATTAAACTTAACAATAGATAATGAACTAATTACTTAATATAAGTAATTCAGACCCTGCTTTTTTTTTTTTTTAATAACAAGGGCAAGTCAAAGGTCTCAGCAAATTGTGAACTTCGCCATAATTCGAGGTCAATCTTAACAAGGGTACCAGCTGTTCTATTAGATAATATCTTGGATAGAGTCATTCCTGAATGAAAAATTTCACACTCTGTAATAATAATGCATCACTACATAAATGGAAAAAAAAAAAAAGATGATATCTGAGATAGTCCGGAAATCAATTCTTTTCCATGACCTAATTTATCTTCTAAGCCAGGAAAGAATTAGCATTTTGCTGAATTCCATGCCTTTGCAACAGTTTAGAAATTAACAGTATGATATTAGTACAATGAGAACATATTCAAAGTGCAAAAGCAGTTTATGCACTGTGATCTTACCTCCCACTTTAAGGAGAAATAAAAATGAACGAACAGCTACTTTTAACTTTCAGACCTGTTTGACAATAACTTGGAAAAATTAGGGAGCTCGGACAATGAACAAATTGATACTGGAATTGTTTCTTGTTCCTTCTTCTAAAGGTCATTCTTTCATCTTCCAAACACCTATCAGTTGGTAACGAGAGGAAAGAAAGAATACTCTTGCCCATGACCGAAACACATGTAACTGTTAATAAACTTATTCTGACGGCTGCAGCTCTTGTGGTGCCATGAGGGTTCACGAATATATTTTACTTGTGCAGCCAAAACATGCTTATCAGTTAAAATGGTTAGCTATATAAATGAGAGGCTATTTTTACGTTTTCCTTTTATATTGCAGATTTTCCTTTTAGATGACAAAAAGTCATGCAATAGTTTGCTAAATTTCCTTTGCCCAAGTCATCATGATTGCTGGGAACTGAGTAGCAGTGTTGAAGATTTGCTAATAGTAAATCATGTCTTTATTCCAACTGTGGCTTTACGATGACTTGAATTATGCCAGGATTCTGTTCGAGACAACTCGAAATCAAACATGAGCATATTAATTTCTTGCAACCAAGACATCTCATACCACAATGTGATACGCATGGCTGCTACACAGTAATTGGCGAGCAACATTTTTTAAGCAGAGAGCAGTTAGTGTTCTTTTTCGAGGCAGATGTTTTCCAGACTTGCTATTGTCACTCATTAAGAAAGTAAGAAGTCTGTGAGTTATGATACTGTGAGGTACGATACAGTATAAGCCATCGCAGCCATAAAACACTACCAATTTTCTTAGCTAATTCTTTCCTTTGCTTGCTTTAATTGGTTCAGTATGACTCTTTTTCTGTTAGTGAAGAAATACTTATTTTATCTGTGTGACAAAACATACCCAAACAGGGAAAAAAGGTAGGCAGTGGAAATGTTGATAAAGTGGAAAAGGGGTAGGTATTTTAGTTAACATGACTCATGATACATTCAAAAATTGTGTTGCTTTATAGTAATTATGTAGGGAAATTATTTTGTGTACTTTATGAGACTTATTTAGCACATATACTTGAATTTGAGGAACAATGTGTATAATCTGGAGGAATTCAAAGCGCTGTATAAATATTACCCAACAAACATTTCCGTGAGAGAACAGAGGTCTATGCTGTGTCTACAGTTTACCGGCGTGAACACAGTTCGATCGGCTTGAGAGTGACAATCAAGCACTTAATGAGGCAGAACAATGAGGTAGGACAGAACCTGGATTTTCTTTCCCTCCTAGAATTTGAGTTTAATGCCTGAATTATCAGAAAAATAATGTGGTAATAAACCAATAGGTGACCGTAATTTTCAACCTCATAAATACCTTCTTGGGCCTGTATTTACCTAAGCTGATCTCAAAATTTTAAGTTAGGTAGACGAGATACATAATACCTTGTTTAATACAACCCAGTGTGGCCCTGTTGACATTACTGTCAATTTTTAAAATAATTATAATATCATCTTTCTTACTTTCATTTCTTCCAGATATTTCAGTCAAATATCTTCATTAAAAAATAGAGATTTTCAATAGCTGCTACTAATAAACACACATATCTTTTTTTCTTTGAATTTATTGAATCTATAGGGGTCATCTGTGGTGAGAGGTTTCTATTTTCCCACAGCAGTGAAGCATGATATCTGTGCAGGGCTCCCAGCTGGCTCGCAGCTCAAAACAGAATTTACAAACCCACATTCCAGATTGCCTCACTCCTGCAACATGAGATGACTGAAGGAACTAAAAATACGAATATCTTAAGAGAATTGGTGCAAACGAAATCATGACTATTTTACAAAACTTAGGATGTGAACCCTTTCGAAGGCACTGTTTTCCTCAAACAACTGAAAAATGATGGCAAAGCCCATATACTACTCATGACACTCCAGCAGTTGTATGCAAAACACTGAACAAAATATTAAGTCTTTTGGTACAGAAGATTCATAGTTCATTGACCGTACCTCCTGCACATAACTTTCAGCAATAGCAGTTAGGAATTTATACACTGGGTGCAAATCCACAGGCTCAGCTGTGGGTATAATAGTAATGGATCCCAGAGTTTAGTAATTTCAAGCATGAGTATTATGCAGGTCTCTTCTCTTTTCCCATTATGCTAGAACCATAAAATTTATTTCCATCCCAGGCAGCCAGCATGTACAGTCCATTGATTATGATTATAAAGACGTAAAGGGAGACGGAGATTGTAGCTCAAGACTAAGGGACGTCACAAACGTGGAACAACTTTTTTGTACTGACATCCATACCACGGGAATTCTGAGGCTGGCAGGGGATCCCAGATATCATAAATGACATTTCTATTCAGAAGAATTGCTAATGCCCTTCAATGAGAGCCTGTGGCTGAACCGTATTCAGCCCTCAGTCTAGTTTGTGGCAAGGACAATGGTGAGCTGAGAAACCCCATGTTGAAACAGAACTGGAATCCTGCAGAAAGATACTGAATTTATTACCTTTTGACAGCACTGTTCTTCTACAAAATAAATTATTCTGGCCCCAAGCTGATTGATATTATCTGCAACAATCTACAATAATACTAACTCTAGAACCAAGAAGAGGCAGCTACAGCTCATGAATTAGCTTTGACCATCTCGAATACCTCCAAAGAACAAGAGTTAAGAGATGGAGATAAAATCTCAACATAATAATCCACCACAGTCGAGAGAGACTCCACTCTTGGCATAAATAGAACTGATATCATCAACAGATAAATCTCCCCAAAGAAATCAAACTACAACTTACTGAGTGATTACTATGCACCAGGCATTGCCCTAAGGCATTTCACACGTTATTTCACTTAATTTTCAAGTCTATGAGAGAGGTTTTCTTATCTTCTATTCTATGAATGAAGGCTAAGTGGACACAGCTAGGGGGTGAGGAAGTCCTTCTTAGACAGGTTTATCTAGGCCCAAAGCTCAAGTTCTTCCCACTGCTAACCCATCCCATGGTAGATTAAAGATGGCCACAAATACCTTGCTACTCTTCCCATTGAAAGATGAAGTCTAACTGTTTAATTCTTTTCCCCCTTGAATCTGGGTTGGCCTTAGTAACTTGCTTGACCATTAGAATGAGGTAAAAGTAACATCCTTGGATTTCTAAGTCTAGGTTATAAGAAGTCTTGCAGCTTACATCCAGGACCTCCTGGAATACCCACTCGTGAAGTCCTGAGCCAGCATAAAAGAACATGTAAAGAAGCCCCAAGAATAGTGGGAAGGCCCCCAGCTGAACCAGCCTTGCAGCCATCCCCACCGAGATGCCTGGCATAAGCCATCTTGGACTGTCCGGACCAGGACAGCCATCAGCTGAACATCTCCAAGTGACCACAGTGGATGCCATCTGGAGAAGAAAAATCATCCAGCTGATCCCATACTCTGAACCTAAAGACAGTCTTGGACAAAAACACAGGCTAATATTATAGAAAAATAGAACATTCTCCTGACCTTTGATACACAGAATATGATCTTTTGTTTCATTACACAGATTAGGACATGCTTGGGCGAGTAAAGAAGAGAAGCGGGGTTGAGGAAAAAAGAGAAAATGTCACTCACATGAAACATGTTTGAGAGACACCAAAGAGGAAGTGCGTTCGTCAGGATTTTTTTGACTTCAGGTTATAGAAAACTTACGAAATTGTTTTAAACAAAAACAAAGAAAAATACGTATTGGCTCATATATTTGAAAATTGTAGGATGCCGACTGTGAACACGGCTGATTAAAATGCTCAAAAATATGTTTCTTTCCATCTTTCGGCTTCGTTTTGCTCTGGGCTGGTTTCATTCTCAAGCCAACGCCCTCCTCACGATGGCAAGCAGATCAAGGTTTAAATCGCACCATCTCAGCTGCAAACCCTCTGCCAAGGGGAATTTTCCTTTACAAGACGTCCCTTTCGTCTGGATTGGGTCACACGCCCCTCCTTCCCTGAACCAGTTTCTGGAGTCAGGAAATAAAAGGTTCTGGCTGTCCAGGTCTGAGTCAGCAGACCACCCAATCACCCCACATTGACCATGTGGTCTGGAAGTGCCAGTGCCCGCATGGAACCCTGGGTACTGTTTCCACCATCGGGAATGGACGGTAAGTACTGCAGAGAGGAAAACGCACCTTCGAAGGGCAGGGGGACAAAAATACCTATTTCTTTACGCAACTAAACTCATGCTAATAACGTGATTTTATCTGGCTTATCTAAATCATAGCTATATTTCTACATTTGAAGACAATGGCTTTTACCAAAACCTTGACCTTCATCTCTCCCGCATCCACTTTGCCCCCTGCTGTGTGAGCTCGATCCCTGCTCCCCAGAGGACCCTGTGGCCTTAATGCTGCTCTCTGATGGCCCAGGCCCCCGCCGAAGTCCCACCCTCCTGGGGGTGTCCTGTTTTCTTGACCTAATCTTTCTGAGAGCTAGACGACCGACATCAACTAGTTGAGCCAGGCACCACCAACCTGCTGTTGTCCCCACCTTCCTGGAAAATGAGGGGACTGTTTAAGTGACCTTCAATGTAGCTTATCTAGCCAATTTCCTCAGACTTTTCACTGAAGCAAACCCTCTAAAACCAAAGCCATCCATCTGTCTACCTCATCGTCATGGCTGGGTGACAGCAGGGGACTCTTGCTCTCCCCCACAAACCCACAGACGGGACTTCCCATCTCTTCCTCACTCTGAGGGTGATGAGGTCAACACTCCCAGTCTCCTCCTCCCTTGACGGTCCCTCCCCACAGGAAGGAGAGGCGCTGATCTGTTCAGTAGGAGCCTGACTTCCACTAGCGCCTGTGTCCCTGCTCAAGATCACGAGTCACCGTGGCATGACCTTGAGTCCTCTTTAATGGTCCTGTGCCCGTGCACTGAGATCCCTCTCCTACTCTGGTGCGAGCCATGGCACTTCCTGTCTCTGAGTCCGAACCCACTATGGGAGGGCCTGCTCCACTCAGTGGGGAGGCTCGCCATTCTCTCCGTGCTCCTCCTGCCCTCCGGAAGCTCCCCTTAAACTTGCAATAGGCGGACTCTCGAAGGCTGCAGAGCAGGCTCAGCTCTCTGCAGATACAGAGGTTCTTATCTGGGCTGGGAAGGAGGGCCTCAGGTCTAATCCACATTCTCCAGTCTAGATTTCCCAGAGCCCTGAATTTCATTTGCCACTTGTCTTCCTAAAAAAGATGATACTTTGAACCCCCTACAGGTAAGATTCAGCTCTTATCTGCCTCTAGCAGCCATTTCCAAACAACTTTCACATGAATTCTTAACACTGTATTTTCAAAATACTGCCAGGCAGGGATTATTAATCTCAATTTAAAGCCAAGAAAATGGAGATTTTCAAAAGTTATTAGTCCATGGTCTAGTTAGTGGTAGACTGGGACTAATTCTAGGTCATCAGACACTGGAGAGAGAATCTCAAAATCAGAGGCACATTCTACAGCTTGAAAATATGACTAGAAGAAAAACTTGTCCAGCAGTTACTACCTACTCCTTTCACTCTTTTGGCAAGAAACTGTTACATACACTTAAGAGTTCCAATCTTTATGTCATATGTAGCATATAGGCAAAAAGAATATCATACAGATATCAAAGCATCATACTGTCAGGTGCATGATTTAATTCCTAAGCTGCTGTGACATTGTAACCACGGAGCCTCACAAAAATAACACACTGCAGATGTTTCATCCGTGTAAATCTGAGTGGACATTATGGAGTTGTATGCCCTGGGGACTATGTACAACTGTGCTGCTTCTGTTGTTTCCAAGGACCTTATTGGATAGGATATTGGATAACGGCAGAGATAATGCAAGCCTTAAAGCCTGTCTGACTGAGGCGGTCTATGCACCTGCATCCAGCCGTCCACCAGAGCAGCCGCCCCGGCAGCTGTCAGTGTTCCCATCCTCTCCCACAGAACTGGGAGCATCAAGCCACATGCAGAATATGCCTGCTTATGTGCAAAGAGGAAGCGAGGCGACAGGCAGTAAGCAGGAAAACCTTGGCAATCTTTCTTCCTCCAATACGAAACCAGGAAATACTGAACTCTACAAAGTAAAGTGATGAAATATTTTTTTTAAATGATACCTTGCAAACATTTGATGTAGAGGTGAAATTTTTCAAGAGGAGAATTTCCCCCACAATCTCAATATCTCAAGACAGTATCTGAATATGTTTCTGGATGTTGAGCAAAGCCAATGAACAAAGAACTAACTGATGATCATTCTCTCGTGTGCCTTGTCTCATATTAGAAAGTGGCATGAGCTTACAAAGTTATTTTCACTTAACATTCCTTGGTTTTATAGGTAGTTTTTCTATTTCACTGTGTGTGCAGTGAGAGTAGAGAATGTTGACTATATTGTGTGACATCTGGATCACTTTGTTCTGTGTTCATGGAAAACACAAGGTAAAAATAAAGTCACTTCCACAGTCCATGGTGCACAGGTAGGATCTGGAAGGAACAGGAAAGTCCTGGATTCTGGGAGTTTGTGAGGAAACATTTAATCCCATGCAAGCCCAAAGTAGGTGCTCACCAAGTCCTTGATAAAAGAATAAACTTAAATCAACTGGGTTTATCAAAGAATTTATTGATTAAATATATGCTAAAATGATTATTGGTAGTAGCAAGAAACATGTGCTGGTATGTGAAAGTAATAGGGAGATAAGAATTAAAGAAATTAAATATGGTCCACTTATTTTTATTCACCTAGGAACTATTTTACAAAAGTATTAGAGAACATTAACTTATAATCATCAAAGACACAAACGGTTAAGCCCACCTCTTCCTCTAAGTAGCTTCCCCTCTTGGATGTAGAGGCTGAGCCTTTTAAACACAGCTGTTCCCAGGCTGGACTCTCTCATGGGAATGATTCAGCCCCTGCCATGGAAAGTCTAATCACGGAGAAGCTATTGAGGAAGATGGAGAGGCAAAAATACAAATGCACAGAAGTATGGTTTACACAGGAGGCTGTGGCAGACCAGCAACGTGAAGTAAACTCGCTGAATCCCAGCAACGACTGCTCCTTGGTTCCCCTGCTCTGCTCTGATTCTTGCGCCAGAAGAAGTTGAAAATGTCAGAAAAGATTGAATGAGAATTTCTCAACATATGTGGAACCTGTTAACATTTTCCTTCCCACGTGTGATCAGGTGAATTAGCACTTAATCTATTGTTCTTCTAATTGGATCTCACCATATACATAATGTACATCAATAGTCAGTGGGAAAGGGGAATGTCAGCAAACACGGCAGAGTAAGGATCTCCAAAAATTCTCTTCTGCATAAAAGTAATGTCAAAAAAAGTAGTGTTAACAAAAATTATTTTTAAAAAGCTAAGTCTTGGTAAACAGCGTGTTTTGTGGCATTTTAACTCACCCTGTTCCCGTTCCTCCTATCTAGCTCTACAGTAACCTTGAAAACTGACAGCTCACAATCACAGTGCAAACCAGCAGACTGGCAGCCACTGGAGGGTACAGAAAGGGGTGGTTCTCCTCTAAAGCTTCATTCCAAGAGATCTGCCATTATTGGACAGTTATTTCTGTCAATTCCCCCAAAAGACTCCACTTATAAAGATGTCTTTATTTAACCTGACTTAGAGCCCACCAAGTGCAAAAAGTCTCCCCAGGTATCTTTGTCAAAAACAGTTATAGGCAATTGCTTAATTTTGAAGCTGCCTAGGGTGAAAAATAACAATTGGGGAAAATAACAGGCTAAGCAAAAACTTTAAAGGGAAAAAAACTGAAGCATGAGATTTCCATAGGGGCTTTGACATGCTCTTGGGAACTGAGAAAACCACAAACACATGTAGGTTTGTGCACATTCCCAGAGTTGTGCACATGCTTAGGAAAGACAGGAAAGGCCCTAAACTCTCACCTCTGGCAGCTGCTAATGCTCTGTGCAAGCAGGAGGTGAAGCCTAAGGCACTGTAAACGGTCTGGCTAAGTGCTGGGAGTTCAAAAAGGATAGAAGAGAGAACGAGGAGGAAAGAATATTTAAAGAAAGAGCGGCTGAAACTTTCACACTTTGGAGAAGAGGCTTGAATCTACACCTCCCCCAAATTCAAACTATGGTAGATAAATTCAGATTTCCACACTGACAAAGAAGGAGTCAAGGAAACAGCAAGAAAGCACTGATTCATCACATAAATGGGATTCCCAGTAAGATTAATAGTTAATTTCTTATCAGAAACATTGAAAACCATGAGGCAGTAGGATGACATTCAAATTACTAAAAGAGAATATTCAATATCCAACAAAGCTCTACTTTCCAAAAGTGAAAAGCAAAATAATTCAGTCTCAGATTTTTTTAAAAACTGAGAAAATCTGTCACTAGCTAACCGGTCCTACGAGGTATAGTAAAGTAAGTCCTGCAGTCTGAAAACAAAGGACACTGGACAATAATGTAAATTCTTGAATCCAGATGAAGAAAAAAAGAACACTGGTAAAGGTAACTACGTAGGCGAATATAAAAGATGCTATAAATGTTTTCTGTTGTTGGTAACTCTCCTATGCGATTTAGAAAATGGCTGCATACAGGCGTTTTCTGTACTGATTGGCTTTCAATGCATAAAGGTATAGTTTTAGGAGAATAACAGAACAAAGAAGGGGAACATTCTCCAGATTAGACCCTATGCTAGGTCATAAGAAAAGTCTCAGTAAATTTAAAAGAATTGATAAAATACAACATATTTCTCCAATAATTGATGGATATTTGGGAACTTACAAATATGTGGAAATTAAACAACATGCTCCTAAAAAAATATCAATGAATCAAAGAAGAAATCACACATACAAAAATTAGAATATACTTTGATAAAGAAAATGAGGACACAACAACCCAAAACTTAAGAAATACAACTAAAGGAGTCCTTCGGGAAAATTTATATCTGTTGTATTAGAGTTCTCTAGAGAAACAAAACCAATAGAACATTCATTCATTCATTCATTCATTCATTCATTCATTTTAGGAATTGGCTCACAGGAATACGGAAGCTGAGAAGTACCGCAATCTGCCATCTGCAATATAGAGAACCAGTAAAGTCCGTGGTATAATTCAGTTCTAGTACTAAAGACCCCTCAAAATAGAACAGCTGATGTTCAAGGGCAAGAGAAGATGAATATCTCAACTCAAGCAGAAGGAGTGAATTTGTCCTTTATCCATCCTCTTGTTCTATTCGGACCCTCAGATATTAAATGATGCCCATCTAAATTGTTGAAGGTGATGTTTGTTATGTAGTATACTGATTCAAATGTTAATCTCTTCTGGAGACAGACATCCTCATAGACACATGTTTTCCCAGATAGTTTTCCCAGCTATCTGGGCATCCCTTAGCCCAAATTGATATATAAAATTATCCATTACACTTGTAAGTGCCTATATTAAAAAAGAAAAAAAAAACTACTTCAAATCAATAAACCAACATTTTACCCAAAGAACCGGAGGGGAAAGGCAAACTAAATCAAATGCAAGCAGAAAGAAGAAAACAATAATTGTTGTGGAAATAAATAAAATAGAGAATATATAAATAAAGGATAATCAGAATCGAATTGGGCTCTTTGAAAACGTCAACGAAATTAACAAACCTTTAGCTAAACTGACCAAAAAGAGACAGGACTCGAATTACTAAAATCATGAATTAAAGAAGGGACATAACTATTGAATTTACAAAATTAAAAAAGAAATTATAAAGTGATACTATGAACAATTGTATGACAACAAATTAGATAATCTAGATAAAATGAACTAATTCAGATTAAGACACAAGTACCAAAACTGACTTGAGAAGAGTTTCTGAATAGACTTGTAATTGCATTAGTAATCAAACGACTACTCACAAAGAAAAGTCCATGAATGCACTAGCAAATTATACTAAACATTTAAAGAATAATTAATTCCAATCTTCACAAACTCTTTCAAAAAATAGAAGATGAGGAAATGCTTCCTAACTCATTCTATGATGCCAGTATTACCCTGATAGCAAAAATAAAGACATGACAAGAAAGCCAATATCTCTTATGAATATAGATACAAATATCTTCAATAAAATATTAGCAAACCAAATCTATCAACACATTAAAAGGATTATGCATCATGATCAATTGAGATTATTCCAGGAATGCAAAGTTAGTTTAACACCCAAAAGCCAATTAATATAACACACCATATGAATAGAATAAAGGACAAAACCCACATGATCATCTCAACAGCTTCAGAAAAGCACTTTGCAAAATCTAATACCCATTCTTGGTTAAAACATTAATAACTAGAAATAGAGTTATACTTCCACAATCTGATAAAGGGCATCTATGAAAACCCATAACTAACACTGTACTTTTCCCTTAAGATCAAGAATAAGAGAAAGTTGTACATTCTTGCCCCCTCTATTCAACACTGCACTGGAGTTTTATCTAGGGCAATTAAACAAAAACAAATAATAAAAGGCATCCAAATTGGAAAGGAAGAGGTAGAACTATTTGAACATGATATAATCTTGTATATAGAAAATCCTAATAAATCCACTAAAAATCTATTGGAACTAATAAAGTGGTTCAGAAAGGTTGCAGGGTACAAAATCAATATGCAAAAAAAGAATTTTATGTCTAGACACTAGCAATGAACAATCCAAAAAGAAAATTTAGAAAAATCCATTTACAATTGCATTCAAAAAATTAAATATTTAGGAATAAATTTAACAAGTGAAGTCCAAAAGTTATACCCCAAACACTACAAAGCACTGTTAAAACACAGTAAAGTGCATCTAAATGAATGCACATCCATGTTAATGGATCAGAAGATGTAATATTGTTACAATACTCTCTCAAATTAATCTACATATTCAATGCAATTCCTATTAAAATTCTAGCTGTTTTTTTTTTTGAGAAATTGACAAACTGATCATAAAACTCATATGGAAATTCAAGGCACACGGAATAGCGAAAACAATTTTGAAAAATTCCCAATTTCAAAACATACGTGAAATCTACATTGATCAAAATTTAATGGTTTTGGTGTAAGAATAGACATATAGATCAATAGAATAGAATTGAGAGTCCATAGATACAACCTTAGATTTATGGGCAATTCATTTTTGACAAGGGTACCAAGACAATTCAATAGAGGAGGGAACGATCTTTTCAACAGTGTTGGGACAGTGGATATCCACATGCAAAAAAATCAAGTTGGGTCTCTGTCTCACACCACACACAAAAATTAACTGAAACTCAACCAGAGAGCTAGACATATAAAGCTAAAACTATAAAACTCTCAGGAGAAAACATAGGGATGAATCCTTGTGACCATGCATTAGACAATGATTTCTTAGACATGACATCCAAAGCCTAAGCAAACAAAGTAAAAATAATTAGACTTTGTCAGGATTATAAACTTTTGTGCTTTAAAGGACACTACCAAGTAAAAAGACAACCCATAGAATGGGAGAAAATATTAGCCAATCATATATTTGATTAAGTTCTAATATCCAGAAAAAAAAAGACCAGTTACAATTCAACAATATAAAGACAAAAAATCTAATGGAAAAAAATGGACAAAGGATTTGAATAGACATTTCTTCAAAGAAAATATACAAATGGTGAGCAGGCATATGAAAAACTGCTAGTCACTAGTCATTAGAGAAATGCAAATCAAAACCACAATGAGCCATCATTTCACATCCATCAGGATGACTAATCAAAACAAAGGTCAATAAAAAGTGCTGGTAAGGACGTTGAGAAATCTGAGCCTTTCCACATTGCTTCTGGAAATATAAAATGGTACAGCTGCTTTGGTAAACAATCTTATAAGATTCTCGAAAAGTTAAATATATAGTTACCATATGACTCAGTATTCTACTCTTAGACATACACCCAAGAGACTTTAAAACCAACGTTCATACAAAATCTTGTACATCAATATTCACGGCATCATTATTCATAATAGCCAAAAAGTGGAAACAACTCAAAATATCCATCGATTGATGAATGGACAAAATTTGGTATACACATGCAGTGGAATATCATTCAGCCATATAAAAATAAAGTACCAATATATACTAAAACACATATAAACTTTGAAAAATCCTACACTTAGTGAAGGAAACCAGGCACAAAAGCTCTGTGGCTTATTATATGGATGGATTATAAACAGAATTAGGTGATTGCATTTATATAATAATATCCAGAATAGGCAAATATAGAGAGACAGATACGTAGTTTCCAGGAGCTGTGGTGGGGTGGTTCTCAGGAGGCAGGGAGTGACCACTAATTGTTATCAGGTTTCGGTTTGGATGATAAAAATGTTTGGGAAATACCTAATGGTAAAGGTTGCACAACCTTGTGAATATAGCGAAACCCACTGAAGTACATATTTGTAAAGGGTGAATTTTATAACATAAGAATTATATTCCTATTAAAAGAAAAGATTCAGTGGTTATATTCGCCCAAGCAATATGAAAGAAAAGATTGTAACTAAAATTAATATTTTTCAGACCAAGTACCACAATAATATTAAAAGAAAATATGAAAAGTCAATGTGTTGATATTTTATAGTTACTTGGGGAATTTTCCTCCTTGGCTAGACAAATTTTTCCATGACTTCTAAAATGAAAACTAAATTTCAAGAACTATGAGATTCACTGTCCTCTTGCAATTTAAATATTCCCAATTTAGGCACAGCGTGCCTAACATTACACATTATCCTGCTTACTAAATTCTCTAGGATTTAACATTCTTCATCCAAGAGTATTTTCTGCAGGGTAGGCCAAAAGGCTGGAGGCAGAGGGAGAGCTGGAGTCCAAATCTGAAGTCATTCTCTTGGCAAAATTTCCTCTTCTTCTGGGGAAGTCAGTCATTTTCCAAAAAGACTGGTGACTGATCGGATGAGGCCCACTCACATTATGGAGGATTATCTGTTATACTCAAAGCCTACTGACTTAAATGTGAAGCTCATCTTAAAAAAAAAATACCTTCATAAAAACATCTAGAATACGGTTTGACCAAATATTTGGCTACTGTGTCTTAGCCAAGTTGACATAAAATTAACCATCATAGGTATGACATGGTAACAAGACTCTTATTCGAGACATCTGAGTTCCCACTCAACTATCTCTGTGACCCTAGGCAGGTACCTTTACCTCTCTTAACCTCTACACCTTGATCATAAAATTTTGGAAGATACTGAAATTTAGTATGCAGAATGGGAAAACATGGGCCATGGGGAACCAACGGGACCTACTCCACCATCCCCCCATCAAACTATACATCACATGCCAGTGAGCGCCCTATGGCTAATACTGAGAAATCAGAGGCTTATCATTGATTTAAAATACCCAATATTTGCTGTGTTCTGCATGGCTGTGGGATATATTGGAAGAAATCTAATTCCTCCAGGTAACCTAAATTTTGAACAATAGTTCATACATACATATGCGTGCATTTATGTGGCTTTAGTCTTAGGACATTTTACTTAAACATGGTACAATTGAAAAATATAATATAGAGATTCTTCTACCTTGTATTCTGCATCAATGGTGCCCTCGAGACTTGCATAACATAGCAGTGTTGCATCTTTGCAAATCCTTCCCTCTCTACTTATCTTGGAAAGAAAAAAAGTATGCCTTCATTTTGCATCTGTACTGCACACTATAGAAGCTTCATGTAAATCTCTAAGAATGTCTCCCCTAAACTCCTAAATTGTCTCTCTCCCATCACAACCTAATGAATCCATTAATGGCTCGTTCTTGCAAGTCCTGTACCAAAGATGTAAACGGGTAATCCTATTATCAAGATTCAGTTATTTCTAACTGAAAACCACTACCTAGCAACCACTATGCTGGATAACTTCACATTCAGTCAACCTCCTCAGGACCTTTACACTGCTTTGGAATACTTTTCCTCACAGCTAGTCAGACCGTCTTATATTCTCCAAGACTGTTATTCCCACATTTCCCTATGTTAATCCAGATATCTCACGCCCACTCACCCATTCTAAGTCAATAACCTTAACATACACTGCGCTGAGAAAACAGACCATCAGGCGCTAACCTCCCCAACTTCCCATTATAAACCTGTACTGACTCACAGTGGCATCCTGTCCTATTTATCATCATCTCATGTCAGGCTAAGAGGTGCATCTCCTCTTCAAAGCTAACCCTCCATCTCCTCTCACCTTCTTTGGGACCTTGGCCCTCAGGTATTCCCTTCTGTTTCTCATATTTTAAATATCTTTAATCTCTTCCTCAAAATACGAGCATGCTTAAGCAACTCACACCCTTAAAAACAAACCGAAAGAAAATAGTTTCCTGCTAAACTGTAATTCCAGAGATTTCCACTTGTGACCAAGATTGAGTACCGGAAATAAGACTGACCTTTCCACCTGAAACAACCACAAAACAGACAAATTACGTGAGACAATGATTCTCCAAGCATCAGGCATGAGGCAGTGAAGGACACTGGACTCTGAGAGATGGGGAACAAGCAATGCAAGCCCAATAATTGCTACGACTGCCCCAACTATCGCCATGACAGAGGTTTCCAGGCAGAGGAGCAGAAAGGGGGAACCCGGGCTGACTTCCTGAATTGAGAAGATGGGAGCTGAGAGACCAGAAAAAACGAAGCAGCTAGAACTCAAAGAGTACCAGAGAGAGAATTCTGGAGATCTGCAGGGGGTCCCATGGAGTATTCAGCTGATCAGCATAAGCATATGATGAAACTACCAGAGGCTGAAGGAAGACCCACCAAAAAGGATTAAAGGGAACAGTGCCAGGTTTTCACATTGGGCCAGGAATAATACCTGCTCCAGCCAGACTGGAAAATCCCCTGATTTGAGTGCTCAGAAGAGTCTTGCCTCAGTAGAGGGAATACTTAGCCTTAGAATGAGACTGTTCCAATTCCTTCTACCAATCTTAAAGGCAAGACTGAAAAAGATCACACCGTTTTCAAGTAACTTACCTGCATCCCATAACACCCCATAACGCAGCTCAACCATATTTATAGGAATACAAAGATATCTAGGACTCAACGGGCAAAATTCACAGTATCTGGCATCCAAAGAAAAGTGACCAGGCATGCAAAGCAGTAGGAAAATGTGACCCATAATTAAGAGAAAAAAATGACTGAAACTGACCCAGCCACAGAGCCAGTATGCTGGTGGGGCCTGCTTCCCTTTGCTTCTGTGGTGGCTCCATTCTCTAAGGCGGCCCTGCTCCAGCATCCTAATTTAAGCAGTGACCAGGTCAGTCTCGCTCCTCACATGGGCCAGTGACAGTTCCCGTCTTTATCTGCGCGAACCCAACTCCTGCCTGGAGGAAGCCCCGAGGACCGACCAGGAGCTTCGGCCCCACTCAGCATTTGGCTACTATTCCACTGCTGGTCCACGGAGGAATTTCTCTTGGCTTTGAAGATGGTGATGTCTTTTTAGTTTTCTATTTTTACATCTTAATTCGTTACTATGCATTTGGTGCACAGGGGAAGCTTCAAAATGTGACCTTACCATACCTCTCAACTGGAAGTCCCCACCCATTATTTCCTGCAAGCCCTCCCTGGTTTCGGTAACTCTGCTCTGAGTTTCCCTCTCATCTCTCTGATTATCACCTTTCTTTCTCTGAACCCCTTTCTCTGCTCACCCACGAAATGTGTGCACCTTTAAGGGCTCCAGTCTCTCCTTACTCTATGACAAAGGTTTAATCTGAGGCTTTGTAGGTCTGTGATCCCTGCAATTTCATGAAAATTCTGAATTTTTTCAATCAGGAAGAAAAGTTGCAAATAGTATTTAAAGCTAGATTTCATTTTTATAAGAACTCATCTTATTGCCAGAATAGTAGATATATAAAAGACATTTGAAAACAGGAAATATTCTTTAGAAGTCCATTCAATAAATGAGAAATCTAATTGGGTCCCTGTAAGTGTTATCAGTAGGATAAGGCACAGAGGAATCAACTGAGTTGGTTAAATGAAAGGCAAATAATCAGTTGAGTGTGTGTCTCCCATTAATTATAGGTGCAGACTGGATTGTGTTCATGTGTTTGTGAATGTTGTCAATCATCAAATATTCAGGTAGTACCCTTCCTAAGCTGCTAGACACTGGAGATGCCCAGATGAACAAGACACATCTCTGCCTTCACTGAGCTTACAGTTTCATCTTTTCGTTTTCTTCTTATTTACTTCAATTCTGCTCCTCTCTTCCTTAAAGGAAGTTGCCTGAATGTAGCAATCTAAGAAGGAATAGAGGAAATAAGGCATGAAGATACCTTACCTTATCTAGTTCTGTTTGCAACATCCTCTGAGACTGAAACCTAAAGAGGAATGTAGCAGAGTGGTTTGTTTTGTTTTGTTTTGCTTTGCTTTTTGCCCCTGCAAGCTGCAAGCTAACCAGCTCATTATCCCTGCTAATTGGGCAGAGTAGCCCAAGTAATCCAAGGTCGGGGGGGGCAGGGGGGGAGGGGAGGATTAAGTAAAAGCAGACACATTTCCCCAAACACCTCCCTGTTCTCTGATCATCTGTGAGAGCTCATTTTAGAATTGGAGGTCACAGGGGCTTGGGGCTAGGGAAACAATGTTTGTATGTAAATAAGCCAGGTCCCTCTTTTACAGAAGAGTTGGCTATGGAGACTGGTTGACCTGTACAGAATCCCTGCTCTCTGACACCACAAAGTTATCTGTTACATGAGAACTTCCTTTTGGTTCCAGGAAGCACTTAGTTTTCACTTGGTGTTCAAAGGCGGATATTGGGGTGCAGGGGTGGGGTGGGGGTTGGAGGGCTGCTAAAATGAGAGTGACTCTAAGCAGGGAGTACTACTGGGAGACAGGCAGGCAAAGAATGAGCCCTCGGGAGAGAGAACAGGGACAGTAAGTAACATAATCACTGACCTGGTACAATGCTCTAGGGTTTCCAGGGGAGCTTGGGACCAGTGGTCTCCTTGACCCTCAGCCTACAGGACCACCTGGCAGGTGGGCTGCACACGGAGAAACAGCTTCAAGGAAATGAGCAAGTGGCCCTAGGCCACACAGCTGATCAATGCAGAGAACTAATGTCCGCAGCAGAGGCGGCCCTTTCCGGTCGTGCCACATGGCAGGATGTCATCCTCTCCTAGGTTAAGTCAAACGAGGCTTGAGACCACATACTGGAGACCAGAGCTCTCTGATACATTTCAAGGGATGTTTTCGTAACGGAGTATTTTCACGTAATGGAATATTGCCAAGAAAAATCAACAGTGAAAGAAAAATCTCCAGAGACAGAAGTTTCTTAGCTTCTGCTTAGGAAGGCTGCTTCAAAGGATTTTTAAAAATGAGACTGTTCTCCATCTAGAGCCACAGCCCAGGCCGGCTCCCCCTTCAGCGGTCTCGGAGTCAGTGAGGTCCAGCGCTTCTGCAAACGGACTCTGCTAAGTCCAGCGCTTCTGCAGACGGACTCTGCTAAGCGAGTATTCGGTCATTGGCCGAAGCCACACAGCCTTCCAGTCGGAATCCCGGGCCTGGGGAACAGTTACGCCTTGGTATTGGCTCCTTAGCCTCCAAGGACATGACTTTTAAAAATTCTGTTCCCAAGGCCGCCTGTGTTTCTTAGTTGTCAAGACAATCATTGAGTTTTTTTCCTTTCTCTCCTGAATGGCGGAGGAAATCAGGTCTCTGAGTCTCATCACCTTCTCTCTCCCTTTTTACATTCTTAGCCCCAGCTTTTCTACCTTCAGCTTTTCTACCGCCAACCTGACGTGTCCTGGCACCGGCTGCTCTGCACACTGCGGCCTCACAGAGCTACAGGAGACAAAACTCTTGCCGCACTTCTTGACACAGGCATCCTCGTGTGGAAGACGACTGCGCCCACGGGCGCCTGACCGCGTGGCTGGCGGGATCCAAGTTCCTTATTATCCTCCCAGGCAGGGAGCACGGGGACATTCTGGAAGACCGGGGACATCCTGAACGACCCCAGAGACTGAGCCCCGGTTTGCCAGAGATGAAGAACCAAGGGCGCACGCCCGGGCAAAGGCCCGCCCTACTCTGGGCTCCCACGTGACCTGCCCCGGAAGTGACCAGCACACCACGTGACTCGCTCTCCACAGGACCAGCAGCCTCTGTCTCTGTGGCCTGGGCATCCTACTCTATACCAGGGGCTGTTCCGAAAAGGCTCACGAACGGGGCACGGGAGCCCTGGCTGATGTCCACAGGTGGCCCATCCTGCCTGGGAATCAAGCACCAACCCTCTCCCTGTTAAAGATTTGGGTTACAAAGGGCTGCGGAAATCCACGCCAGGAGCATTTCTCTGCGTGTTCTGGGGCTGGGCTGATTAGACGAGGTTGGGTACACTTGGTGAGGTGGAGGCACGATGGCAGGGACAGGTGAGAGGAGGCAGGATGTAATGTGTGCTCCCTGCATTATCCTGCTTTTTCTCACGAGAATGTGCCTTCCGAGTGGGCGGGAGTCGGGCTCACCAACACCTGCCACAGCAAACAGGAGACACTCAATGCACAGTTGCAGAGTTAATCCCCGAATTATCCAATAGAAATATAATGCGAGCCACATATGTAATTCTACAGTTTCGGTGGCCACTTTGTAAAAAGAAACAGGTGAAATTAATTTTAATAACATGAGTTCAACCCAATATATCCAAAATATTGTTTGACCTATAATTTTTTAAAATATTAATGATATCATATCTTTTTATTCATATTGTTTTCAATATCTAGTGTGTTATTTTATAATACCGTACATGACTAGCCACATTTCAAGTGCTCAGCCTCATGTGGCACCCATATTGGCCAGTGCTGATCTAGACTGTTTTTCTAGATCAAAGGTATGGGCAATTTCTTCAGTTGACTGACAGCTCAGAATATCAGGAGGCTTGGGCGAAGGCCACCAGGAAAGTCATGTGAGTAGGGCTCTATCCATTCAAATGCATTCCCACAACTCTTCATTTCTTCTTCTTCAATATCCTGGTTATGATATTGCATTGTAGTTTTGTAAGATGATACCATCACTGGGTAAAGGATTTCTTAAACACCTACTTACCACTACATGTTTTGATGTGGTGTTCACAGAACATGGAGGCAGCCCCTCCTCTCCCTAAACAGTAAACCCACCTGACATGCCCAACTTCAGACTTCCTCGCCCAGTACTTACTACAAAGATGGAAGGGGGCGTGGCAATAAATGTCCTTTTCTGTGGTCTGCAATTATCAACCCACCTCATTCTCCCTTAAAAAAAAAAAAAGTCTGCATCGTAAAAAATTTTAATATATGAAGCACACTTTCTGTGTTACACCTGAGTGTGCTCCTTTCACATGTATCACATATAATCTCACTTAATCCTTCAGTAACTCTGATTTAGGGGTTTTATCCTGGTTTTCAAATAGGGGAAATGAGACTTGGAGAAATGCTGTGACTTTGTGGTTAGAGAACTTGAGGGGGAAAGTTTCTAATGCAGTCCCACAGATTTTACCTCAGTCAATGGGACCTGTGGAACATGTCAGATGATGGGACTGTGTACATCAAACCTTAGAAGCCTGCAGTTAAAGCAAATGAAACATCCTGGTGCCATCTAAAATTCAGAATAAGCCCCCTGGAATACAAAACCTGGGTCAGCTCTGGGCCCTGATACTTACAAGTTGTGTGATGTTGGGCAAGGCAATTCACTGTATAAAAATAACTAGCAGTTATTGATCTGCTCCCATGTACCAGGCTCTGGCCCAGGCAATTGTTCATATACTTCCTTATCCTTACAAGAGAGGTAGTTCATTTTAGAGATTAGGAACCTGGGCCTCAGGTAGAATATGTTGCCAAAGGTCATACAGCCAATAAGCAGAATAGCCAGGATTAGAAAACATTATTAAATGTATTGTTTTATAATGTAACTTTAACCCTACCCCACATTCATACTTAAAAAAAAAATCTTAAAGAATTTCAAAACCATTTATATAGGTCATAAACAACGGTATGTTCATGTTACAAATCTAAAAGGCTGTGAAACATGGGCAGATAGGAATTGCTTGCAATGTGGTTTTTTTTAAATACAAAAATAAAGTCTTTATTATTTATTTTGCAATATGTGGTAACTTGCCAAAAACACTTAAAACAACTGGGCTTTCAAAAGAGATAGTTTACTTGCACCGTTTGGGTCATGGGGCTGTTGTAAGTGAGAGAGAAGGAAAAGTAAAAGTATTATGAAAGTGTAACGAGGTGACAAGTGTCAGCTATTACAGACATGGTAAAGCAGACTGCAGAGCTATACTAATATCAAATATACGTGAAGATACACTTTCTAATTTTAATTAGGAGGCTGCAACTTGATAAAAAGTAAAAGAATGAAAATATAAGTAGAAAGAAATGGAGGAAGAGTGAAAATGAAAGAAAAAGACATAGAGAAAATAATTCTTTCTTGAAAAAGAACAATGGGAGGGAGAGAAGAATGGAGAGAAGGAGGACGGAAGGAGGAAGGAAGGAAGGAAGGAAGGAAGGAAAGAAGGGGAAAGAAAAGAAGAGAAAAGGAAAGAGCTATAAAAAATATACCGTGAATTGTTGGGGTCAGGCCATCCCTTCAAGAAAAAGAAACTGGCCATGACCCACTTAGCGTTGAGGCTGGGTGCAGTTTTTGCGACTGTTTAGAGAAAAGCTAGCGCTCTCCCCACCATTAATCTTTTCTAAAGAAAGACTTTGTTCTGCACCTGTATAAACAATCCAGTTTTTAAGACCTATATGCTTGCTTCTAATGTGTGAGACTATGTATTTATACTGATAGCTTCAAGTCATCAATAGGTGATGCAAACAGCTAGCCTGAAATCACTCCTTTACATCTTTTTACTCTCCCATCTCTTTTCGCTTTCCTCCTTCGTGTGCCTAGAGTCAAGTTCAAGTTCAAGCTGTCCAGGAAAGTTTGCTATGCTGTCAGGTACTCTCCGTTTTCCCAGCCCAGAGAGAACTGAGAGCCAGAGACTTTTCTGCTCAACTGATCCCAGAAGGAGCCCCCTCCCAACAAAATGACAAAACTTCTGCAAAGGGGGGCAAGTGGGAGGGTTTCTGTGAACCAGCCCCCAAGAGAGAGGCATGGCCTGGGAGACTAAGGTGGAGCGATGCCTGAGTGATGAAGTCAGCCCCAGCCAGCCACCTGTTGTGGCACTTCAGGCGCTGAGCCGCGCATTTGTTCTGCTGGAGGAGCAGGCTGAGGGAGGCTGGCTTCTGCCTACTCTGTCCTGGGCTGACTTCGTGTGGCTCAGCTCCGGAGTCCCAGGGCTTTTAGGGGAAGGATAAGTAACTTCCTAAGCCGGGTGTGAAACTCACGAGTAACCGTATTGAACCTCACAGAGTTTTAATTATTTTGTTGTTGTTTCAGGTTGTTGTTGTTGTTGTTGTTTAAATTACTTAGTGGGCAGTCATATAGTGCCAAACCTAGTGACTGCTGCACAGCAGGCGCTCAGTAGCTCGCTATTGTGTCCGCCTCCAAAATGAAGTACACATCCCCAGACCACGTATTGCAAAGGCCCTTCCATTTAGAAAATGATGAGACCTCATGCAGTTTTGTTTTGTTTCTTTTGGGTTGTGGGGCAGGGTGTTTAATTTTTGGTTGGCATGGGACACGATAATTCTGGGTGCTGTTTTGTCGTTTTATACTTTGGACTCTTGTGCTGACTTAGCATTCTGCCTTCAGGAGCGCTTCAATACACAATCTAAAACGGCAGGGTTTCCTAGACGATAACAACGCGTTGGGGCAGGTTCCTCCACCTTACGCGCCTTGTTACTAAAAAATAAAATCATGCCTGGGACTCTCAAGACTGAAAAACAGCAGATACATCTTGTGAGGTACGGGGGTGGGGGAGATTGGTGGTGATGGCTGGAATACGGAGGGCTGGGGATTCTACCCAAGGATTTTGAGTCCATTTCTACTTACCAGTCTGGTGGTTTGGGGTCCCTTAATATCTGCCCTTCAGCTTCAAGTTCTGTAAAACGGAGACAATAACATTTAAGTCACAGATATTGTAGTAAAATGAAACGAATCGATGTAGATGAAAGTGCTTTGTAGGTGGATCATACAGCGCTGTCAGAGGAAGAGGAGGAGGAAAATGAGAGTGAACTTGCGGGTCGCTTGGGGGTGAGCCCGGCTGGGCTTGGATGGGCCGTCGCACATGATGAGTGATGAACTTGGAAAAGGGTTCTGCTGAAAAGATCGGGAGGGAAGCGGACGTCGCGATCTTGAGGTTTCTAAGTGTCCCCTCCTTCACTCGCCCAACATACATTCATCTCGTATTGACAATCTGAGGGTCCCTCGGGCCCCGGGCCCAAATCCCTGTTCATCAGAGACTTTCCCTTCCCCGCCCCCACAAGCAGATCCTCTGCGCGCAGAAAAGCAGTCCCACCCTTCCACGCCCCCGCCCCACCTCTTGCCCCCAACCCCATCTTTTTTTTCTTTTGGCCGGGGATGGTGTGTTCCGAGCAGGACAGATAAATACTCTTGTGAAAAGGCGCGGCTCGCGGTTGTGCGGGCCGAATCTGGGCCCGGCGCTGACTCGGCCGCGCTCTCCCGCGTAAGCGGAGGGCCAGCTCCTGCGGCTCGGCGCTGCGGGACCCAGATCCGCGGGCCTCCCGGGGGCTCCGCCTGACCCCTGCCTCCGCGAGCGAGCGGAAAGCGGAGACCGCGAGGCTGGCCTGAAGCAGAAAGGCGGGCGCGCGTGGGCGTGGGGGACGCAGCGATGTCCACCGGCTCGGTGAGCGACCCCGAGGACATGGAGTTGCGGGGGCTGCAGCGGGGGTACCCGGTCCCCGCCTCCCACCGGCCGCCTCTCCGCGGCGCCGAGAGCAGCTACGTCTCGCCCAGCGACAACTCGTCTGCGGAGGACGAAGACCCCGACGGCGAGGAGGCGCGGCGCGAGCTGGGCGCGGCCCGCGGCGCAGGAGGCTGCAAGAGGAAGCGGCCCCGCGTGGCCGCGGGAGGCGGCGGCAAGAAGCCCCTCCCGCCCAAGGGCTCGGCGGCCGAGTGCAAGCAGTCGCAGCGCGACGCGGCCAACGCCCGCGAGCGCGCCCGGATGCGCGTGTTGAGCAAAGCCTTCTCCCGGCTCAAGACCAGCCTGCCCTGGGTGCCCCCCGACACCAAACTCTCCAAGCTGGACACGCTCCGCCTGGCTTCCAGCTACATCGCGCACCTGCGGCAGCTGCTGCAGGAGGACCGCTACGAGAACGGCTACGTGCACCCGGTGAACCTGGTAGGAGTCCCGGGGCGAGCGGCCGGGAGATGCCCGCGCGCTCCTGGGCGCCGGGCACAGCAAGCCCGCTGGGAAGAACGCGAGCGGGAGGTTCTGGTGCGGGTGGTGAGGCGGCCAGTTTAGTGTGTCCCAAGCCGCGCGGGACGGGCCAGCCCTTGTCTTGGAGGACCATACGCCCTCTCCGCATCATTCTGCTTGCTGTGCGTGGTGCTTCGTCCAGTGACAGCTATTGGCTCATATCCTACTTCCGGGGTGAATCTGGGGTCCACTTGAGTCCGCCACCCTGTTGCAGATTGAATGGCAAATCTCCCTCGCCCGACTTTAAGAAGCCCTACTTTTGAAAAGAAGGAGGGAAGCCGAACTCTACTAAACAGCCTTTTGATGTTTTAACTTCTTGCGGAATAGCAGAGGTTTCTCCAAACGGGATTTGTCTGGAAAGTCCCTCTCCGACCTGCCAACTCTCGGTTTTGAGAAAGATCCTATCCCAGTTCCCGCTTGGAACAGGGCGAGTGGGGTGTGTGTGTGTGTGTGTGTTTTGGAGGAAGGGAATTAAACGACTAAATCCCCAATTCCTGCCAAGGTTCACCGAATCATTGTGAGACACAGTCCAGTAGGAAGCGTGGATGGACCGCTTAGGTCTCACGCCATCGAAATCCGGTAAAAGTAAAATCCCGGGAGAAGACACGCCAATTTCAGAACACTGATAAAATCAGAGCTCAAAGCCAGGGACGGCCCAGGGTTCACTTAGGACAGCGGTTTCGGTTTGAAAGAGTCGTTTCTTCTCCAATATCTGACACTCTTTTTGATTTTACAGACGTGGCCATTTGTGGTCTCGGGACGCCCCGATTCTGACACCAAGGAAGTTTCCTCCGCCAGCAGACTATGTGGGACCACCGCTTAGATCGAACTTGAAGTCAGTCGATGGGATTACTGGTTAAACGTGGGTTTGGGGATCACGGAGAGAGAGGAGACTGCGTGAGAACCCTCAGAGAATGGGAAGAAAGTCCCATCAGATTCTCCTAGACACCCCACCCCGAACTGCGAACCGGACATACAGGTGGCGGGCGTGGGGGGCAGAGCTGAAGTCGGCAGCCCGGCTGTCATCGCGGGGCGCCCACGGCTGCGGCTGCCGCGGACCTGGCGACACATCACCTCTCCAGAAAGAGCCTCTTTAGGTCTCGGGAGCGCGCACCCAGATCCAGCCTCCGGCTTCAGCGGTGTAGACCGCGTCGCCTTCAGAAGCCAGCCTCAAACCACCTCGGGTTAGTTCCCAAACTGAGCCAGGTAAACGTGCATTATCAGAGATGGGCCACTCTGCGCAGCCCTGGCTTTCAGCGTTACGAACGCGCTCTCCTGGGTGATCTGCTGCACGCACAGAAATCTTCACCTGAGACCCACGACGGCCAGGTTTTTCAGTTGCAAAGGAAGGAGAGTGGATTCCTGGGCAGGGTTGGTATCCCATCAGGGCCGCGCCTTGCCCGCACCCCGGAGGGGCGCTCTCCCGCAGGGGGAGCCGTGGACGTGCGCTGTGAGGGAACCACCCCCGGACCGCGTTTGCGCCCAGAGCCCGGGCTGTACAGTTTCACCCTATGGGCGGGCACTCACCCCCGCAGGCACTTTCAAGCCCTTCCCTATCCATGCTTCTGGTCCACCTTCCCCCAGCCCCCCAGAACTTCATGGAGGAGCATCCCACCCCCCACCCCTGCCTTTTTGGGCCTCCCACTCTCCTCCCACCTCCTTATGCCCCTGGACTCTTGTTGGTATCCACCTGACCACCATTTATTCTGTCGCCCTCCTCCAATGTCCCTCTCTTGCCGGTGTTCTCGCTCTGGGCCGCCGAGGCTGTTAGGTACCCATGACTGTGCTCTGGGGGACGCACCGCTGTCTGGAGGCCGCACTACCACAGTAATTAGCAAATGTAAATAAATTTATTTTTTTATGAATAATAAAACACATTGAGAAAAGTGAGTGTCCCTGGGCGTGTCAGAATGTACTCTGTGGTCCTTTACTGTGTCTGGTCTGGAAGTGAACCGAAAGGTGCCCCCTTGGCTCTGGACTGAGATTAGGTCATTGTCCAAGGAGTGGTGGTGGTGACATTTGGATCCCTGCATTTCTAAATGTAACTCTCCTTGACTTCCATGATTCCCATTCTTCCTGTCCAGGCAAGGGTTGCTGGAAGGCAAGAACTGGAGGCTTATTAGGTCCTAAGAGTCTTCTGGGGCCATGGTTCCCATGTATACACTTTCTGGGGTACAGGATGTTCTTGTCTTCTCTCTCTCTCTCTCTCTCTCTCTCACACACACACACACACACACACACACACACACACACGCTTCAGCCTAAAGCACACCTCAGTGCTTAACAATTGCAAGGAATTCAAGAACCCCTTACAATCCACCCACCAGAGTGGGGGGTGGGGGTCTTAGTCTAACTGGTAAAATAAAACTATAATACAAGACACCAATCTGTATTTCGGTACAGTTTTTCTTTTTCAAATAACGTTTATGAGGTGTTTAGCGTTTTCAGTGTACACCATCTCATTTTCCTGATCACTCTTCTATTTTCACCGTAATTTTCACGGGCAGTAATAACTTGTGAAACCTCATCATACAATTCTCTTAGTAGAACATTTACAAAATTCAGAAAAGTGTGAAGGATGAAACTACCTAAACGACTGCCACATTTGGGGTATATTCTTTATTTTTTGAAATTGGAAGGCAGTTTTCTTGACCAGAGAGAGAACATGCAGCTGGAGTTTAAGAGGTGAGAGAGAGATGGGCGAGCATGGCTTCCTGTTTTGAACTAAGCCAACCCCAGACCCTGGAGAACTGCTTTCTGATACCATTTTCTTGGGCCAGGAGGATTCCGGACCTCCTAATCCAGTCCTCATCCTCAAGGTGTGCTAGAGGTTTACATTAGTTGACTTCTATGGCATCAGCAACTCTCTGGTTCAATTAAAAACCGAAAAGGAGAGTCGAGTTGGGAGTAACCAGTGACAGGAAACTCTAGCTTAGTCAAAGGCTCTTCAGCTGGCCCTCAGTTCTGGGTGGCCAGCTTCTTGGGGGTGGGCTCTCTGCTGGAAGCAAGCTCTGAGTCAAGGTCTTTTCCAAAGCCTCTGGAAAAATGAGGTTCTTTTCGAGGAGGAGGCACCTGCTACACGAAGGTGAACCTAACCTGAATACAGAACCCAGCCTGAAATCCAAGCTCTGCGAGTCCACAGACCAGTGACCATATGCAACCCCTCTCCAAGCCTCAGCTTCCTCTTCTACAAAATGGATAACAACAGGGCCTCCGGTGGGAAGATTGTTGTCAGGAAAAAATGTGATAGCGATATTTAAGCAACCCTTCTAACAGGCAGTGAGCAGCACCCTAAATGCTGACAATTGAAGGAAAAGTGTCGGGGGCATGCTTTGTTTTTGGCAAAGAAAGACATCTGCAACAGATGGGACATTTCAGGAATCCAATCTAAGATTGAGTCCCATTCTGAGGTGCCTGGATTCCAACTGTAAAACCAGAGAAGTGTCCCACAAGAGTAGAAACAGACAAAGAAAACACAGGCTACATTTGCAGTCAATACAGATGAGAACAAGCATTTGAACAAACAAAGAAATATTAAGGCAAATTTTCATAAAGAAAGATATTTAAAGTATTTGTTTCCATAATTATATTCTCTCAGCACATTTTAGGGGGAAGCTCTAATTTCCTACCCCTGCTCTGCCCCCCCGCCCCACACACACAGGTGGTGCTGTTCACTGGATCACATGTACAGTGTTGTGCTCAGCAAACTCATTTTTACTGCTGCTTTATAATCCTGTAATTGACAAAAAAAGAAAAAGCTTTTTCAAGAATTGTTTGCTTCATGGTTTCTGTAAAAAGTACAATCCCAAGAATTATGTTATCTAAAAAATAAAAAAAGAAGAAAGGGACCAATTTCTACTAAGTCCTGAAGAATTAGTGTAAATTGCTGAGCTTCCTGGCAGAGGTTGCTGTTTGGGAGAGGCCTCGAGCACCCTGATCCAGATCTTTCTTAATATACCACGACTATTGTGTCCTCCAAGTGATAGAAAAGCATCCCAAAGCCTTCCCCCCCCCAAGTCGTCCCCCCCCCCCCCCCCCCCCTCTCTCCCTTCCTCCTCTGATTTTTTTTTTTTTTGCATCATTTTTCTTTAGGAATTTGGGGGAAGAAATAGGAATTGGGTCTGGGGAACGAAGGAGGTTAAGAGAAAAAGGGAAGTAAGTCTGTCCTTGGAGTCATTTCAGTTTGATTATATGTGCTGCTGTGAGAGAAAAGTTAAAGGGAAAAAAGTCTACGAAATATAATGTAAAAGGTACTGAATCACAAATAAAATGAGTAAATCAAAAAATACTCTTCAGGGGGCTTTTTGAGGGAACCAAAGCATTATTATTAGTGATACTGACTCAATCAAAGAGCACAAAAATCCCCTTTCACGGGCTCTTCCTAAGATGAATATTTTAAAAGAAATGCTTTCAGCTCTGTAATTTTGAAACATTCAGACGTTTTTCTTGGTTTGGACGCTGAATTTATCTTATGCCTATTCTTTCGCTCTGGGCTTCACATTACCACTTCACGTTCATGTCGTGGCTCCTTTAACAGACAGTGACAGTGACCATTACGATTTACAAAGCAGGTATTTTTTTTTTACGTGCACGGTTCTCTCCCTCTCACCCTCGTAATAAATGCCTTATACATGAAAGAAATAATAAGAAAGACACATCCCCTTCATGAAACGCACTGAATGGGACTCATCCTATTTTAATAGGTAATAGGTAAATAGTTTGGCTAACACTTTTGAAAAAGATTAAAACAATAACCGAGAAAAAGTCATTTTAGTAATGTTTGGAAGGGCAAAAAATAGGTAAGTTTATAACTGACTTCTCACTGCCACGCATCTAATTTCTAGGAAAATCTGCGAGGGGATACGCAGTGGCTCCCGTTGGAACCGAGCCCCTGGCCACTCTCAGTTCCCTGGGCTCTTCTGCTTACCCACCCGAGTAGCCAGCGCACTTGCATCTCGGCATCACCGCTCGCCGTTCGCCTCCTTTGTTATCTGTCTTCTCTCTCACAGCACTGAAAAACTGGTCCAGGGAAATCCTTGGAACCCATCACTCTACGAAGGTCTAGAAAGTGGCCAGAACCTGAAATCTGCCGTATTGTGTAAATCCAACAGCAGTAAGATGCTAGTTATCTTGAATTATCTCAGCTCTTGTCTGTTCTGCCATCACCTCGTGGTAGTGAGGACCGTGGAGCAGCCACGAGCAGGGCCTGGCTTTCGACTTGGTACCAATACAGTATCTGTAGTGACCTTGACTCCTGGCAGTGGAAAATGGGGAGAAGTGGGGAGCGAAAGGCTACTTATTATCTTTTACTTTTCCTTGTTCGTTAAAAAGTTTGTTATTTTTAAATTGTAAAAACAAAACCATCTCATTTTTTAAAAGATTGCAAGTCGCCATGTCGACGTAGCTGGTTCCGGTTTAGTCCCACCAGTTCATATAGCTATGCAACCTTCTGGAACTTTAGCTCTCTTCCGTGACATGAGAATAATACATCCTACCTCATGGACCTTTTTGAAAATGGACTAAATGAGAAAATTCTATTAGGCACTTGAGAAATGCTCCATAAATGCTAATTTTTAAAAATTGTAGCCTTAATTTTCTTTCCCGTAACAGTAGTTCAGGTGTCCTTAATCCTTATCTGCATATTTGTCCCATTATTCCTTTCTACCACTTGTATTGCCTTGGTCTTTCACGCAAAATCTAATTTTCCTATACTGATTTGTCCTTTTTGTTGTTGTTGTTCCGAAGGAGAAACTTTCATTTAGTTTCCTCTTAAAAAATGAAGATCATAACACTCAACATCGAAAATTATCCATGGGATAAGAGACACGCTCATGTAAGAGGGAAAGACAGACCGAAGGATTTGGTGTAAGACAGTATGAAAACCTTGTCTATGTTACTTCAGATTCCACGACACAGCCACCATCTAGAACCCGTGCTTGTGGAGTCTTGGCGTGGTACCAAGGAATATCCGCAACGACCTCAAATGACCACTAAAATACCCCTTCCCTGTCCAGCTTCCTATCTGTGAGGCTGGATTGGCTTCATATACTCTAACTGAAGTGTCATGTGACCACAGATTGATGTAGAAAGCAAAAACAAGAATATAGCGATCTTCTCTTAAGTCAACTATTAAAGAGGCTTGCATAAATCTAAAACTATGCCACTCTTTCCATTAAAATGTTTTGGGAAACATAGTTATTTTTCATTAAAAATATGTTATTTATATTTACACATAATTAGTTTATTATTTTTAAGCAAATGAATAAATATTTTTTTTTATCAGTTTTGATTTCTAATCCAGTGAATATTAACAGACACAAGCCACATAAACAAAAGCTTTTTGGGGACTTTAATAATTTTTAAACGTGTGAAGAGACCAGAGACGAAAATGTTTGCGAACCACCGGCCTAGGTAATTTCTAGGGTCCTTTTCATTGATAAGAGTCCACGTTGTCCTGATGTGGCAATCTCGTGGGACAGGAGCTTGTAGATCATGTCTGGGCTGGCCACAGGAGCAAACACTGGATCAGAAAGATTCACTAGAAAAGTTAGGATGGTAACTTAGGTGGGGAGGGCTTTGTGCGACACTCCTGTCCCCAGCCAGGCAGATCAGCAGGGCCAGCGCCTGAGCCTGTTTCCCGAAGGATGCTCTCAGGAGAACTTGTACGCTCTCTCCTTGTCCTCCCCACACCCACCTCTCCCTTCTCCTGTTCTGGGCCTTCGTGGCCTCAGGGCCAGACCCAGCTTTCCAGCGAAAGAGAATGTGCTGCCCCGAACCCGTGACCATAAAATCTCATTTCTTTTGCCCACATATTAATGTTTTCTGGGGGCTATGTGAGAATCATAGCATTGTATAGTCCTAGTAAACAAACTTATTTAAGGGAATGTGGAGATCATTGCCACCGATTTTCACTAAAGAGCATTTTATCTGTAGGTTTGCCAAGTAGGAGACAAATATATTTATAGGTGATAATGTCGATTGACTTTATATAGAGTACATTATTGAAGTAACTAAATGCCTGCACATGCAGTCTGAGTGCAAAAGAAACAAAAACATACAAAAACAATAAAAATGCTTTGGAAGCAAGCATCTTCAACATGCAAAGAAAGGATCCCATAAAATAAAATGCTCAGCGACATGGAGTCCAGGAGATTTGGATGATCCAGTGGGTAAAAAGGTGAAGGGATTAAGAAGTATAAATTGCCAGTTATAAAAAGTCATGGGGATATAAAATATAGTATAGAGAATATAGTCAATAATATTGTAATAACTATGTATAGTTTCAGGTGGGTACTCGACTTATTGGTGACCACTTTGTAAGGTATATAAGTGTCTAGGCACTTGGTGTTGTACATCAGAAGTTAATATAATATCGTATGTCAACTGTAATTGAAAAATAAAAAAAAATTCAAAAAGAGAGATATTGATGATCCTTAAGGAAACTGTTCCAAGACCTAGGGGTTGGGGATGGAGTATCATTGGGCAAAAACAACAACAGACACTTCTCAGACTAAAGCCAGTTAGGGATCATCTAAGTTGCAAAGGAAAGTGCTCTCAGAGGTGGAGGCCAAGGCCTCAGGCGCCTGAGGGCACAGGGTGGGTACAGCAAACACACAGGATGAAGAGGAGGAAGCTGCAGGGGAGGGAAGTCCACGGTTATAATACACGTCTCAAGCTTCCACACTGTAGACGTAAGCTGTATGTTGTGCCTGAACACAGCATCTTAGACATTTGTGACTAGGCACTGCACCCTGGCTGTTTACACGCACGAAACTCTCTGGGAATCCCTAACTTTTATGTGTTTTAATTACAGGTTTTCCCTCAAATTGTGGTGGTGATATAGGCTGAGTTATCCACCTTCTCTGCTCAGTCTTCATCTGACTAACACCATTTCTTTGGAGACCTGAGCTAGATGGAGCTGGCCCTACTAGATTATGGGGTCTAGTCACCAAAGACAGTCCCCAAGAAGCCAGGCCTCCCGTTACCCACGCCCTTGTGTAGGGCTGGTCTAGTGACTCGTGATAACCAATGGAAGCTGGCAGAGGTGACTAACAAGTCTGAGGCTAAGCCTAAAGGACTAGAAGTTTCTGCTTTTACCCATTTGGAATCCCTGAGCTTCCACATGAGAAGTCCAACCATGTTCCGGAAGAGACCACGTGGCGAGGTTGCATGAGGGAGAAGGCCTGAGACCATACACAGGAGAGCTGAGGCGCTAGCTGACAGTGAGGGCTGAGGCCCTAGGAGTATGATCCCGGTGGAGCTGTGACAGCCAGCTGAGGAGAGTGAAGAAGCTGCAGAGGACAGATCACTGACATGAGCCATTCCCGTTGGACCCCGTCCTAATTCCTGATCCACAGAGTCCTGAGTGATAATAATATAGTTGTCATTTAAAGCTACTAAATTTGCAGTCATCGTTACTGAGCAGTAGATAGCCAATACATATGGTCAAGTACATTTTTACATCAGCCATTTATTCAAGAAACACATATCGATCATCTGCTATGAGCCAGGACAGCGCTGGATAGAACGAAGTCACCTCACCTCAAAGTGCTTGCTATAAAGGAGGAAATGAACAATGGACCAACAACTGAAGCACAGAGTGCCAAGTGCCATGCGAGATGGTGGTGGTCTGGGAGGAAGGGCACAGGCACAAATCCTAGCCCTGGATAGTTACGGGAGGCTTCCCAGACGGCTGACGGGTGAGACAAGTGTCAGAGGACAGCTGGACAAGGCAGGACAAGGGCTTATCAGAAAGATCTGTAAGGCACGGAGGGCTTCCGATACCAGCCAGTGACTGGGGTTAACGTGTACCAGGTGGGTAAGAGCATGGACTCTGACGAGTGTCTTAAAATCACTGAGCCTCAGTTTCCTCATTTGTAGAATGAGGATATAAAAGGAACTGCCTGAGGGGGTTGTGAAGATTGCAATAGTGAATGTGAAACACTTAGCACCCTTAGTGCAGGGCGTAGGGGGTTGTCAACAAATGTTAGTCCATTAGGATCATCATCGGCATCACTACACTGAGGCGACCCGCATGTTCTCTTGGCATGTTTTGATAAAGTGCTAAGGGGCACATTCCTGACCAGAGTCCCTTTTCCTTAAATCTGAAAAATCTGAGCCTTTAACTGATTGTTTCAGCTCTCCTCTAAAGGGGTCGGCTTGTTTAGAATATTGAAATCTTCAAGGTATTGATTTACATGACTAGCTACATATCTCATATTGGGGTATGAGAATAGATTGTTAAAATATATTCATATGGTCAGGACAGCTGGATAGAAAAATGTTCAGATTAATTCTATGGTCATTATAACAAAATTGGGCTTGCAAACAGCACCGACAACACGCACTGGTTCAGATGGACCCAGGGAAAGCATGCGTTTTCAGCTCCCCACGATCAGCCCCAGAGCCTCTGCTCTGGAAGGAAATCTAAAACCCTCTGACCGGAACTGTCCAGGATCAGAATTCACAGACTCTGAGTTTCCCCTTGGCATTCAGCCCACCCGGTCTGAAGGACACTTGCAGATAAGTATTCGGCAACATGACACATAGTCTCTGCAGCTGCTTTCGAGGTGCACAGACCCGGGAGTCTGCCTGGGGTAAGACCGCAGCATCCAAGGACCTGAGTTGTTGGGTGGCCCTGGGCAATCGCTGGCTTCTTCATCTTCGATCTCTCACCTAAAATGAGGGCCTTGGGCCAGGGGACGCCTTAAGTCCCCCACAGTTTCTTAGGGGTCTGAACGCCCCCCGCTGTTTGTTCGTGTGTCACACGCAGGGAGGCTGGCAGCCTGAGCAGCATGTCGATCTCGCTGAAACGTGCCCTTCCACTAGTTGCCCAGAACTGGGCTATTTCTACGTGATTTTTATTGTCGCCACGGACTCTTTGTTTCTATTATAAGGGCTCCGACTCAACAAGATATAAAAAGGCTTCTTCGGTGTGATTTAGGCCTCAAATAAGCTCAGCAGTTATGGTATTTAAAAATATTTCCTTCTAAAGGCAGTCTTTCATTAGTATCAAAAAATGGTAAGACACAATTTGTCAGACCTTTTCACAAGCATTCGCCAACTGCGTTTGATTTGCCTCAGAGGGAAAAAACCTATAATGGAAAAACATCAGATCCACAGAAAAGGACCCTCTGCAAGAGTTATAATATATAAGCAACTATTGTTTTTCCAAACGTTTAGAAGCCTAGGAAAAGCTGAAATTTGGTCTATCGTTTCAAGAATCCAGTGGGGTTTTCTCTCTTTAGATGGAATCCTTTCTCATTGCTTTCCTATTATGGCGTTTTTGTTTTGTTTTGTTTTGTTTTTTACCTCTCTCCATAATTTCTCAAAATGTACTGGGGGTGCTTTAGAATTACACAATGAAGAGACACTTTCCTGCTAGAATCAAATTGGCTGGTTACACACTGGATGTGGGTGATAAAGAGACAGGAAGAAATTAACAGTGACGACAGGCTTCCAACTTGGGCCAGACAATGAACGGGAAAGTCACCATGAGTCACCATGTGTCACTAAAGTTTAAAAGGGCAGGTTTAAAAAAGTACAGAATTTAGACACTGCCATTCATTTAAGAACTCTACTATCCTTTGGCCTCACAAGGTTCTCGTCAGATCTGGTCTTGTTCTAGGGCTTCAAATTCAAAGGGGATACACAAACAACCAAAAGCTTAGAGAGAGACGAGGCCTGTGCAGCTCAGAGTCGCAAACCTTGGAAACGGTGACCTGGCCTTGTTTCTGCATAAGCATGCTTTTTTTGGGGTCTGTCTCTGGACTATAAATGTCTTCAGAGCAGGCATCATAGTTTTTCATTTTGTATCTTTATGAAATTATAACCCTCACCTGTCTGGTACAAAGCAAGCACTTGATAAATAGTTAATAAATCACTCTGATAGAAGATAAGTTATCATTAACCTTTGGGTTAAATTATTTTGCTGTTGTGAAATGATGGTGATTTGGGGAAGTCCATTCTCTGAAGCGACCTGAGATACATAGTCATAACAAACCAGCAGGGCACTGCTTGAATTTGTCACTGCTACTTGACAAACTAAGCTAATTCCTGCTGCACACAGAGCACACCAGCTCTGCACAAAATCGGATGGTTCTCAGGCTTCCTTGGACAGAAAAGAAACGAGTTCAATAAAGGACAGAGGCTTTAAAATTGGAAGAGGCACATTAATACTGTAAACGTGCTAAGCCTCATGCTAGATACTTTACAGATATTATTCTTGTAGGTCTCTCATTAGACCATTAGTAGGTCTGTACTTTTTTTTCATTTACAGGTAGGAAAACAGGCTGACGAAGCTTCGGTGACTTGCTGGGGGCCACACCGAGAATAAGTGGTAGAGTCGGAGTTTAAACCTGTTTCTCTCTAGGTCAGAATCCAAACTTTTAACCAGCCCTATCCCATGGCCTCCCCAGGGATGTCTCCCAGGTAGAAAAGAAGGTGGTGAGAAAATGGTGCCCACCAAGGATGCCTTGGCCTTGGTGTTAACTTGGGACAATAGAGGAGCCACAGTAACACCTGGTTCTGAGTGCTTAAAATAGTGTAAAAACTAAGAAGGGAGCCAGGATCTGTCTGCAGTGCCAGCCAAAGTTCCCCAGGGAACGGCAGTCACCATCTATAGACAGATGCTTCTTTTCATTTTGTTTTCTTCTTTATCTCCTAACGAAGATGATTTGAAAAATGCTGAGCTAAAGAGAGGATAGACCTACCCTCAGCCCGGATGTTTAGCTCCATCCAAACTCGGGGAGCCCAGCCATGGAGGCAGGACGTGGCCAGTCTGAAGATCAGAGAAGAACTGAGGTGGAAAGAGCCAGGCAAAGCCGTGACGGAGGGACCCTCACCACACGTGTCATGAGTTCTCCGATCATCTCCCCGCTGCTGGAATAGCTAGTCAGGTTAGATGTGCTTAACAGACACTTGTTTAAGTGAGCTGAGGAAGACACAACTTTCCACTAGCAACGGGAGATTCACGGTTTTCCATCTTCACAAGGACAGGACAAGAGGCAATATGTCTAAATTGAAGCATGAGAATTAAGTTGCCTGAGAGAGAGGTTTTCTAACCACCTAGGATTAAGGATTAGGAATTTGTGAGATTAGGGATTGGGAATTTGTGGTATAGATTTTTACAGATTCATAAAGCCATATAATTTTAGAGCTAAAAGGTGTTTCATAAATAATTTACTTTGTGTTCATCATGGCATGCTAAAAATAATGAAAAATAAAGACTAATCTAAATGCTTATTGTGATTACTTAATGACAGACTGTTCAATAATTAAAAATTATGACCCCCAAACTAGGTAACTATGTAGAAAGGCTCATGATATGAGCATAATATGAAATAATTATGATAATCAAAACCAAAAAGACGATGTATTCATTTTACAGATAAAGAAAGTGAAGCTGCATTTTGGGAATCAGATAAGGCTTCTCATCCATCTAGGATTAGAGAAAAACTCCGCTCGAAGGTTTGGCTTTTATCCCTTTATCATTCATGGTTATTTTTTAATCTGTCTTTAGCTGGCCTGCTTATCTTCTTCCTCTTTCTCACCCTGTCTTCTACTCTGACCTGCAGAATTAATTCTACCTCATCTATATTCCTGCAACACCTTATAAATATCTTCGTTTTAAAAAAGTTATTAAAAAGTAATAGGTACACAGCGATGCAAGGTGGTTGAGCATAGAAAACCCAATCAGAGCAACATCCCACCTTAAAGAATGAAGGAAAGACCCCACGTGATCATCTCAGTTGATGGCGAAAGAGCCTTTTACAAAATCTAACACCCTTTCACGATAACGCGACATTCAGAAAACTAGAAAAAGAAGGGAACTTCCTCAACATTATAAAGGGGTATTTATGAATAATCCACAGCTAACATAAAACTTAATGGTGAAAGGCTGAATGCTTTCCCCCTAAGATCAGGAATAAGGGACAAGGATGCCGGTTTTCAGCACTGCTTTTCAACATCGTACTCAAAGTTCTAGCCGAGCAATTAGACAAGAAAAATAAATAAAAGGCAGCCAAATTAAAAGAGAGAATGAAATCTATCTCTCCTCACAGATGGCATGATCCTATATATCCACAAAAGAATCCACAGAGCCTCCGCAAAAAGCTACAAGGGCTGATAATAAATGCAGCAAAATTACAAGATACAAGATCAACCCATAAAAGTCATCTCTGTTTCTATCTACCAGCAATGAAGAATCTCGAAAAGAAAATTAAGAAAGCAATTCCATTTACAACAGTATCCAAAGTATAAAATACCTAGGAATAAATTAAACCAAGAAGATAAAAGACTTGTACGCTAAAAACTATAAACCATTGTTGAAAGAAATTTAAAAGCAGCTAAATAAATGAAAACACATCGATATCCATGGACTGGAAAACAATGTTACTAAGATGGTAGGTGCTACATAAAGCAATCTAAAGACTGAATGAACTCACTACAAAAATTCCAAGGGCTCTTAGTGCAGAAAAGGAAAAGCCAATCCTTAAACTAATATGAAATTGCAAGGGACCCCAACTTACTTTAGTTAGTTTTGAAATCTTGCAATTTCAAAACTTACTAAAAAGCCACTTTAATCAAAACGGTATGGTATTGGCATGAAGACAGACATATAGACCAATGGGCTAGAATTAAGAATCCAGAAATAAACCCAAGCATCTAAGGCCAATTGATTTTTGACAAGGGTGTCAAGACCACTCAATGGAGGACAAAATGTTCTCTTTAACAAATGGAATTGAGACAAAATGCATATCCGCATGCAAAAGAATAAAGCTGGACCCCTACCTCACACTATATACCCAAATTAAGCCAAAACGCATCAATTACTTAAATAGAAGAGCTGAAATCATTACACTCTTAGGAGAAATAAATAGAAGAGCTGAAATCATTACACTCTTAGGGGCACATCTTCGTAGCACTGGGTCTGGCAATGCTTATATATAACACTAACAGCATGAGCGACAAAAGGAAATATACATTTGACCTGAACGAAAATTAAAAACTGTTGTGCATCAAAGGATATTATCAGGAAAGTGAAAAGATAACCTACAGATTGGGAGAAAATATTTGTAAATTATACATCTCATAAGGGCCTGGAAACCAGAATATATAAAAGAATTTATAACTCAACAACGAAAGGGCAAACAACCCAATTTTTTCAAATGGACAAAAGACTTGAATATTTCCTCATAGAAGATATACAAGGCGCCAACAAGCTCATGAAAAAATGTTCAGTATCATTAGTCATTTGGAAAATCAAAACCATAGTTAGGTACCACTTGATACCTACAAGGATGTCTATAATAATAATTTAAAAAGGACAATAGCAAGTGTCGGTGAGGAGATGGAGAAATTGTACTCCTCCAACATTGCTGTAGGAATGTAAAATGATTCATTCGGCTGCTGTGAAAAAGAGTCTGGCAGTTCCTCAAAAAGTTTAAACATAAAATTATCACATGGCTCAGCAATTCCACTCCTAGCATTGAAAACAGGTATTCAAAAAGTACATGCACGCACATACACATTTATGGTAGCACCATTCACAATAGCCCAAAGGTGGAAACAGCTCAAAAGTCCCGAAAAATTTAAAAAACTGGTATATCTGTATAATAGGATATTATTTAGCCATAAAAAGGAGTTAAGTACTGTTACCTATTACAGAATGAATAAATCTTGAAAACATTATGCTAAGTGAAAGAAGCTGGGCACAAAAGGTCACATATTGTGTGATTCAATTTATGCAAAATATCCAGAATAGATAAATCTATTGGGACAGAATGAAGATTGGTTGGTTGCTAGGGGCTGGGGTAAGGAGGAACGGGGAGAAATTGCTTAATGGGTAAGGGGTTTCAGTTTAGAATAATGGAAATATTTTGGAACTAGATAAAGATAATGATTGCACAACAATATGAATACACTAAACGTCGCTAAATTGTTCACTTTAAAATTGCTCATTTTGTGTCATGTGAATTTTATCTCAAAACATTTTTTTTGAAAAAAATAATAAATGCTATCAAGTATAAGAAAATAAAAGTCATTTGAAACCCACATTCGAGAGCAATAAACACATTTGTTAATGGATGTTTCCACACTCTATTATATGTTTACGTAACCACTATTTCTGATATTTTGGGAACTCTGCAGCTCCAGCCTTAACCACAGCATTCCAGGGAAAAATGATTGAATCTAAGGAAGCCAAATTTCTGAGCTCTCTACAGCCTGTCGCAGTCAAGAAATGATGGAGTTAGCGCGCCACCTAGTGGTAAATTGATAAGTTGCGGCAAACCCTTAGCCAGCGCATATTAAACTTGAGGTTACTTTCTGCCTTTGAGCTGAAGTGGTTTAAGTCACTGGTGATGATACGAAGGTTCGAGTTACATGCCTTCTTGAATATTTCAAATTCTGAAATAACAAAACACTTTCTTATCCTGGATCCCCAAGGAAACAGAGCTTGAAGCAAAAGCATGCATGCTAACACCTTACAGGTAACTGTGCTCCCAGTGGAACAAAAGTGGAGGGACATAGCCAGTGAGGCAGGGAAGGAAGGAGAGCAAACATCAGGTGGCACATAGCCAAGCTGGTCACAGATTTGGGACCAGCAGAATGTCCTTGAAGAGGCCGCAAAAGTCTCCCAGGCCCCCAAGTGGCGGTGGTGCTGGTCTGGGTCCCGTGGAAGGGATGGGCGGAGATTTTCCTCCTTCATTTCCCCAAAGTCGCCCCCCTCCCCACCCTCCCCCCGACGGTGGGTCTCTTTCTCTACACCCGCACTAGACACGGTGCAGGGCCAGGCTCCTGCCCTCCTTCTCTGACATGGCCCTGCCACCATGACATGACCCCACCACATCGTTTTAATTCGCTCATGGTGACATGGTCCCTCCATGAAGGCAGCCATGGAGCTCAATAAAACTTACTTTCCTGGAGTTGGAACCAGTTCCTCTGAAGCCTTCAAGAAAGCAGTAGGTGGAAGAGGTCTTTCTAGAGCCAGAACCCTGCTAGAGGGAATCCAGGAAAGTGTTTAGGCTGGGTCTGCACGCATGTCAACCTCAGGAGCCCGTGCCTGCACGCGCACACGGCCACCGCTTCTGTCTGCGGGCCATTGATGGATCCTCAGATCCCTTGTAGCAATTCTGCAATAGTGTCGCATCGCAAACTTTCCAGAAAGTAGCTCTAGGAAGTTACAACTACCTTATTGACTAACGAGACACAGATGTATAGCTAGCTTCTTGCTGTGTCATTGGGTCACATTTAGAAGCAGTTATAGTTGTTGACCCAAATTAATTTGAGGCTATAATAAAGAATAAAGAGCATTTAGCTGAGCAAAAGGAGCTGCGGCCTGGGAAACACAGATTCAGGTTATCAACCTGAAGAGCAACTGAATGAAGACTAAGAAAGCTGGAACTTATCGAGGCAAAAAAAGAATAAACTATAAGAATTGGCTGTTTAACATGATGGATGGCGAATTCAAAAACGATTGGCCAAGTCCCTGGGCGGCCGCTGTGACGTAACAGGGCAGGGGCGGGGCGAGTTCCAGGACGCGCTTTACGGCAGGCGGGAAAGTCCAAAAGGCCTCGCCGCGCCGGGCTGACGTCAGCTGGCGTTCTGATTGACCTCCTAGCTCCATTTTACAGATCCATTTTAGCTATTTTGGTTCATTTAGTTCTGAGAGGATTTGGGGGAGAAGTGGTTAGTTCAAAGAAGGGCCAGAGAGATTATTTTGAACCGACAACTGTCCTGTGAGAGATCGGTCGAGAAGGTTATAATAATTATCTCCATTTTATACAAATGTTAAACTCGGGCCTCGTCTTTAAGAGTAAGTACCAAGTGGAAGAGTCACTTGCTGTGTCTTTTAAAGACCCTGGAATCATCCTGCTCTTTCTCGTGGGAAACCCTCATCCACACATGTATAATTGTTCCAAGTCTGCGTTTTAAGATGAAAATGCACGTTTTAGTGTAGTACCCCGTTCTGTTTACTTTTCCTATTTTGGCTCTTCATTGCAACTACATCATATGATGGATGAAAACGTAAGCGCTGAAAAAAATTGTTATCATATATTTTTGCACTTGAACGGTTTTAACTAATCCGAGAATAGGTAAAACTGGTGATTTAAAAGGGATACACATAAAAATGAGTCTATACTTCCCCCTCGTGGTCAGCAGTAACATCACAGGAAAGTGGATGTGCCAGTGAGAAAGAAATGTAGTTGTTTGGGGAAACTACTTGTACTATGGTTGTTATTACTATGAGACAGAGCTTAATTATTTGATTGTCCCCTAGTTTCTCCGAACTCTAAGCTTCCTGTTCTGCAGCCTGGGGTGAATGCGAGAGCCTGCTTGAGAGAGTTACTGTGAGCGGACCAAGCATGAAGACAGCCCTGTACGTGGTCCAAGGTAAGCACAGAGGAGGTGACACCCTCATCTGTTAAACTGGAATAATCTCAGCTAAAACACCAAACGTAAAAGCTGTTAACTGAATTAGTGCAAGTCTTCTAATTTATTTGATTCTATATTTAAAATGTACACGTCCTATGAAATTTAAAATCTTTTCAAACAATAAATAATTTCTTAGGAAAAAGTGCTCTTCAATAAAAATTTTAGGTTCCTATCTTTGAATTTAAAAATTTATCTTATTTTTTCTTCTATTATAATCTGGAAGACCGGCTTCCAGATTTTTGGATTTCCCAGAAGAAATTTAAAAAAAATCACAAATGGGATTGTTGAATTTTATTTTGCTCAGATACTTTAAAAAGTCAGTTTCCAAGTATGATAATGATTTCAAAAAGACAGAGCATTTAAACACTCAGAAGAAAAAAAAAGACATGTGGGAAGGACATTGTTTCAAAATGAAGGTCATCCTTTTGGTTGAGGAACTTACTGCCTTGGCTTTATTTTCCTCACCTGATGGCCCCGAGGGACTTTGATCATATGTGATCAGCAGCAGTAGACGACCATTTAGGAACCACTGAATGAAGGAAGGTGCAGGTGTATTGGGTTATTTTTCCAGATAAGCCAAAATCAAGGCCATATAGATATGTGACAAGACACAGAATGTATATGTGGGAGCATCAAGCAGTCTCCCTTTCTAGAAAACTCCTACATCTCCCTCTTAGTATTTCAGTTCGTGTTACCTCGGTGACTGTCAGTCCACTTCTTGCCATGGGTGTCTTTCCACACGAGCACTGCTGGGCCAGGAGCTGTCCCTTGGCTTCTGTGACACTTGGTTTTCCCCCCTCCTTCCCTGGCTACTTCTTGTTAGTCTCCTGCAGATTTACTCTCTTCTCCCTATACCCAGCACCCAATTCCTATGTCTAATTCCTATGACAGTCATTTGAAGGCATGAATTCCTCATCACATTCATTCTAAAGATTTTCTCCAAGCTGAGAATGAAGTCTTCGATCTGCCCTTCCTCGCCATTGCTCCTACATACTGGAGCCCTAGTTGCCCTCTCTTGGATGAGTTCAAGTTTGCAGATGTTGCTCTCAGCATGGGGTTGGTTCCAGGAATGGCATCAGGCAGAGTAGACCCAGCCTGCTGCCTCCTTTGCTCTTATTCATTACGTTCTTATTAGTGCAGCCGGATTGTTTCTGTTGACAAGCATGTCCTTTTCCATTCTTATTGATTTAGCTTAATCGTTTTGCCACTGCTAACCTATTTAATCTCTAGTCGTACAGTTGTGTCTTTTTATTCTGAATTAGTAACTCTGCGCATATGTCCATTTCACATTAAACTAGAAAAATTAGCCTATAAATTTTTTAGTTGTGGGCCCTGATTAAATTAATGTTGGAGTATCTAGCCATTGGGTGTGAGGTTGTATTAATTTCTCAAATTCGTTGCCCCGTTCGGGAGACTGAAATGTGCCCACAACAGACTCAGATAGCTCAGCAGGTGCGGGAGTTGATAGAGAACAGAGGAGGCCCGCTCTCTTTAAATACTGGAAATGGCCTAATCAAAAAAAAAAAAAAAATCCCAGATAATGAGACTGTAGTTGGCTTTCTGATAGAATATGGGTGTATTAGTTTCCCAGGACTGTTACAGATTATTACCAATAAATAAATAAGTAATGAGAGATAGATAGATAAACGTATTTATCTCTCACAGTTCTACAGGCTGGAATCCAAAGTCAGGGTGTCGGCAGGGCTTTGGGGGAGAACCCTTCTCTGCCCCTTCCAGTTTCTGGTGGCCAGGTGTTCCTCTGCTGCTGTTCGCACATGACTTTTCCCCTTCCGTGTCTCCACTTTTGTCTCTTGTTAGACACTTGTCGTTGGATTTAGGGCCCATCTGGATAATCCAGGGTGATCTCATCTCGAGATCTTTAATTTAATTAGATCTGCAAAGACCCTTTTTGCAAATAAGGTCACATTTACAGGTTCCAGCAGGTCCAGGGGTTAAATACTAGAATTGGCCTAGTCAAAAACAAAACAAAACAAACAAACAAACAAACAAAAAAAACCTAGATAATGAGGAAATAGTTGGCTTTCTGACAGAATATGGGTGAGTAGAATGTGGATATATCTTTTGAGGTGCCACCATTCAGCCTTCTACAATGGGCCACCCCGTGGCCTCAAGTTCCGTGACACTGGGGACTCCGGTTGTTACCTCAGCCGGCTTTTTAGTTTTCCTTTTTAAGCTTTCTTTAGAAGCTGATAAGCTCATTGGTCACCGCCAGTTACTGTCACCACAGTTCGCTGTCTAATCTAGGTCGGGCTGGAGAAGTTGGATTTCACAGCACATTTTCTGGGTGGTCTGCAGACATGTTTTCTGAACCGGATTTCAGTTTCTGATCTGTTCCCATTACCGAGCAGCTGTGGTGTGACAGGAGGCTGTGCGGATCCAGCGCTAATGAACGAGCCTTTGAAGTGTAGGCTGCATTTGTACAGAGGCCTGAAAAGTGAATGCTATAGATTCAAGTTTTAACCTGCCCTAAATTATGAGCTTAGTGTCTGGAGGGTGATTCTTTATTAGTTATGAGTTTTACAAATATCTTTTCTGCATCTGAGGTTTGTTCCTTCTGCCTTTGGGACTGATGTCTTTTGATAATTTGGACATTTTAAATTTTAATATAAGCAAACTTATAAATCTTTTTCTGGATATGCAGCAAAAAATATATAAAAACATATATCAGAATACCACTTATACAAAGTTTAAACACAGGCAAAGTAATGCTATGTGTCACTTGGAGATACACACGTATGTAACAAAAGTATAAAGAACGTATAGAAATAATAAGATGGTGGTTATCCTGTGGGAGAAATAATTTGGTGGGATTCCAGAGAAAAACACAAAGTTCAGAAATTTTGTTAGTAGTAGTATTTTTTTAAGTTGAATGGAAGTTACAGAACCAAAGTTGTCTGGAACCCACCCCTTCTCCCTCTGTGGGTTTTTTCTACTTAGACAGAATGATCTACAGAATCTTTAATGCCACTTTCAAGCTCGACATCAGTTTAACCATTAGATACACTCAGCAAGAGCTCTCTGTCTGTAAATTCTGGGGGAGCTTGAGCACTGCACCGAGTAATCACAGTGACCCTCTTTTGTGATACCAGGGAGGGTTGGGGGGTTAATAGGAAAGGAAAAGAAAGCTTTGCTCTTTTGATAAACATTTTCCAGGAATTTTCCATTCAAAATATTATATACTATATTTCTACAGGGCAAGTTGAAGTGATCCATTGTGAGTTTTATAGATGTGTACCAATAATTTTTTTCACGTGTTTTTATTCATTCCCAGCAAATATACTATTTATATTATTGAGACACTCTCGTTGGGATGGGTTCTCTTCCCATGTCTTTTTTCCTGACTGTAATTAGGGGAAATGGGGCTTGACAAGCACAACCCCCTCTGAAGGCTGAGCAGGTACAGTCACTTCTATGCTCTATAAGGCTGTGTTTCAGGGCCATAGTAAATTCAACTCCACGATTACGTAGAAATTTATCGAGTCCCCACGACTGAGGTGATAAGCATGAAATTGGCTCTCTGTGCTCAGGAGCTTTCATTCTAGTTGAGGAAAAATGAGGGAAGGGTAACGGGCACCGCGATTCCTAAAAAGGCAGATACGCTGAATTTGAGCTTATTCCATTTGATTTTATTTTTGTCTACCTTCCCTTCTTACCTGAGATCATTACCGAGAAGCCAATGCCAACTCCTCTAGAGGCGGGAAAGTTGAGTAATTCTCAGGCTCAGTCAGGTGCTTGCCCAGCGCCCAGTGAGTGGCCTGCAGTTTTTACTTCTCAGAGGGCAGGAACCCAAAGTGTGGTGCTCTGGCCAGCGTTCTTCACAGAGTCTTCCTCTCCTCCCATGTGACTCGAATTGACGATGGGCAAATCCGACGCAGCTTTAACTGGGACAAGTGGCTTGCTCCCTGGGAATAACTAGATGCATTTTCCCGTGGGTTGTAACCCAATTGGAAGATACCCTAAGATGAAAAACTTGCCGTGACCTGACACATCGGTGCAGCTCTGGTGATCCCTAGAGAGGCAGAATGGCTTTGGGAACGGATGAGCCGTGGCTGGACTTTCCCACTCTGCACACATATGAGACAGATGTATTATCATAGGCCACGGAGAACCGACCACAAATGTATTTTGGTTAATTAAAGTATTTTGTTAAATGTATACATACGTATATAATGATTAAAATAATAATAGTTAATAAATATTGAGGGCTAGCACCATGCGAAGGTTGTTCCACTGAATCTTCACAATAACTTTCTAAAGTGGAAATTATCCACATTATTATAATGAAAAAACCCAAGAGTCAGGGAGGATAAATAAAGTGCCCAAGGTTATGTGACCGATGAGTGACAGACTTGGGATTAAAATCCAGGACTTCCTTACTTTGCTTTGAGTGGCAGCACACTCCACTGCTTCCAAAGCTTTTCTCCCCAAGAAAGCTTCGTTTTGTGCACAGCCTTTAGTTCAGAGGGGCACTAGGGAAGAGAAAACGTCACATTTACTTGTTAAAGAAGTTATTGGAAAGTCTACATAAATCCTTTCACTCCAAGGCTAAAGGAAGTGTATCACTCATTAGGAAAGGAAGAATTAAAATTAATTAATTTGGGCAACATTATCTTCCCCTTGTCTCTGCGTGGCTCCCTGCTCCTTGTTGGAGCCTGTTCCTTCTCTCCCTCTACCCTCACCCACTCTGTCTACCTCTGAAGAAATCATCATTAATTTTCCTTGAGACTCAACACTTGTTAAGAGTCCCTGCCTTGCAACTAATAAGTTTTATGAACAGTAGTCACTGGAGACCTGATATGCTTCAGTTCGGAGGTTGTACAGCCCAAGTGTTTATGAGCCATTTCCATAAAACAGGAAATGGCTTGTTGTTTTCTGAACAGTTGCCCTTGAATTAATCTCCTTGCCAAAAATCACAAGGTATGTAGCTGCTACCTGGTTTAATAGATGGAGGACCACAGTTTTTGCCTCCTGATCCCAAATTTCAATGTCATTTCACAGAAGACTCCCTGACAATAGTGGCACCCATGGATGTTGTTATTTATGTTCTTCATAAGATCCCTGAAAATTGGGCCTCGAGACCTGGAGAAGGAGTAAAAAATCACTCCTCCTCACCCATTCTGCTCGACCACTTGTTCACACAAGGTTACGTTTTATTTTCTGTTTTATTAATAATATTAGCTAATATTTCTTGAGTGTTAATACTGTAGCAAATCCCAAGCTTTAGAGGTATGAGTTCTGAGACCCACCGTAGGAGATGGGCACTTGAAAAGATTGCCACGTGGAGACCTTTAGCCCCTTTCCCAAGATGCTGCGGGCGGTAGGTGTCAGCACCACTGAATGAACAGACGTGCGACTCCCCAGCCCTTACATCTGCCCGGTTCGCGCTCTGCCCCTCACGGACTTGGCACTGCATGGCTTTTAGTCTGTGTAGTTTCCCTCGTCTGGTTAGTCCAGGGAAGCACTGTTGTCAGGGAGTTTGGATTGCACAAGCCGTGGGAATGAAAAGGAGAAAGGACTTGGCGAGCACGGTGAGAGGAGAAGGCGAACGTGCAGTGCGATTCGGGCAGCGAACCGGCGATTCTGGGAAAGTGGACATGAAGGAGCTTTGCTAGACCGAAGCACGGGGGCCAAGGGAAAATCAGGAAGTAAGTGGGGGGATGATATAGGGCTGGACCCAGCAAATGTGTCAACTGCTTCTTAGGACTTCCTCTCCCAACCTTCGAAAGAGAATTCTTACTCTTCAATCTTTGCGGCAATGATTCATTCATTTCCTTCACTCTCTCAGCTTGCATCTTGACACAGCTGTGAGTTATACAGTACTATGCGTGGCACGAGGGATACCAAAAGGAATCGAATGTGCGCCTGACATAAGGGAGCTTACTGTCCGGTGGGAGTGGCGAATGGAATGGCATCGTGAGGTGGTGACTGATAATGTGGTTTGTGGACCGAAAGAAAATGGGTTTACACTGAGCTCCACACACACAGGCTGTATGATCACAGGCAAAGCATGTAATTCCTCTCAGCCTCGGTTTCCACATCTGTAAAACGTCATGTTTAGTAGGAGCAGAAATAATGCACGACAAATATACGAGAGTTCCTACCATGTTATATGTGATTAAAAAATGTTGGCTATTATTATTATGTAAGGAAGTAATTGCCTTTCATTATAAGAGGTGCTATAATAGAGGTGCGCTTTATGAAAATGAATTCTGTCATGATCATGAAGAGATTCCTAAGTGTGTAAAGATTGGATCCAAAACATAAGTGATGACAAGTTAGACAGGCAAACAGTATGGGGTTGGAGAGGCATCGTAGAAAGAAGCAAAGATGTAGAAATTGCAGGGAGCGGTCAGTGTGTTTAGGGGTCTGCAGTTGGCTGGTTGGAAGGAAGAGAAGGTGAAGAAGAGGTGAGTTTGGAGAGGGAGCTCGAGGCTGGCATCTTGAGTCTCACGGGCCTTGTAAGAAATCTCGTTCCTCACAAGGCCCTTGAGATCACTGAATGAATGAAATTACAAAATTATCTGCTACACCTCAAAAAAAAAACAAACCAATGGGAATGATTTTCGGTTGACAAAAGATTTTTAAAACCACAAAGATGGTTATTTTCCAAAAAGAAAGCAATCTACGGCAACAAGCTTTGACTACTTGTCAAAGGATGAAATATTTTTCATAGTAAGGGAAGGAGGAAAGAAAAGGCCAGATGTCTCTTGTTCAAAACATATTCATCATATTCTTCTTTGTATTAGTTCTCTTTCTCTGCTCGATTCCTTATCCCCAAACGGAAGAAAAATGTAAGCCTCAGCAAGCAAAACAGGAATGATGTTGATGTGTTGAGAATTTTTCTTTCTATCTTTTTCTTTTCTCTTCTCTTCTCCTTTTCTTTTCTTTTGCTAAACCCACAAAAATCTTAGCACTTGCAGTGTTTCTGCTGTAGTTCCTACCTTATGCCAGACAGTGCCTTGGACCACAGATGACTTGTGAATGAAATAGTACTTTGGGAGGCCAAAAAATAGCCCTACGGGCGGAACATAACATTTATTGCCAGTACAAAGTGACCTCCCACTAAGGACCAGGAGTCGCTCTGGTTCTCTTGGAATGTTGGTGTCAGCAAGGACAGGCCGATTGCTCCTGTTTATCAGCACCGGAGTCGTTCTGGCGTAAGGTGTGACATGAAGAAAGGACGAAATTGCATTAATCAGATGGTTTTGAGGGATGGGTTTTTCTTGTTGAATTTTCAGCTTAAATTAAGGTTTATCCAGCTCTTTTTGGTGTTAAATACAAGTTGTTTTAACTCTCATTGAAAATCTTCCTGAAATGTGGAAGGGCCGCCTCGTGAACCCCGTGGGAGAAGGCGCAAGCGGGCCACGCAAAGCTTCTGTGTCACTTATTACACCCGAATGCTCGTTTCAACCAGCTGCCGCCCTAATGGTGGAAGGACAGCCAGTCAGCCGATCTGTGCCAGGAGACATTTTCGCTCTCCTTCTTGTTATGGACTGAATTGTGTCCCCCGCAAGTGACAGCATTGGGAGACAGGGCCTTTATGGAGGTAAATGGCGTCCTTATAAGAAGAGGAGGAGATACAGAGCCACCCATCCATGTACGCACGCAGAGGAAAGGCCATGTGGGGACACAGCCAGAGGTGGGGCCTCTATAGAAACCAGCTCCGGCTGGGCCCTGGGCTTGACTCCCAGCCTCCAGGACCACCGGGAAACACGTTTCTGTCATGTAAGCAGCCCGGTCTGTGGTGCTTTGTCATGGCAGCCCCCACAGACTCATACACTTCTCTGGATGCGATTGTGATGTAGACGAGGAAAATAAGGAAAACTTTTATTTGTTGAGCCATGACTACGCGCCTGGCTTTGTGCTTGGGTGCTTCGCGCCTGTCAGTTAATCTAGACCACAATCCTGTGATGGGAACTTGGCTCATCAGTTGGCACTTTCTTCTGACAGGAGAGTGGGAGAATGCACTGGCTAGTGGCTCTGACCTCCCATAAGGAGGATACGGCCATTCAGGGCATCATAAAGTGAAAAGGGTTATTTTTAAGGCGCACATGAAAATCATGTCACTAACTTAATTCATTCTGATTTTTAGATCTAAGGCAATAAGCTTGTCACATACTGAATATAAAAGTTGTGCTTAACACCTTAACCTTGTTTTACCCAGCACGTCTAGTACCAGGGTTGTGCTGCTGTACAAGCACACTCCTTACAGCAGAGGGCAGCCTCTGCCTGTGAAAGGAATAAGATTATCCCCTCCCGGGGTCCCCACCAACCTTCACGGATCTCAAAACTATGCTAATGTTCCCCGCTTCTTTCTGATATATTTTTTTTCTTGAAAATTTATTACTGAAATGTAAAGTTGTGTGGTTAGATGAGTCTTGGTAAAAAATCATCTCAAAAAAAATTATTTTTGATAAAGTAAATCTTGCCAAGGAGCTTTTGACATGATCCTTTCCTGGAGAAGGATTCTCTGGTGTTAGAGAAAAATGAATCCTATTTTATTTTTGCCATTGACTTTTAATTTATAGAAAATCTCACATATGTAGAAAAGGACAGAAGACATTAGAACAGATAAAGGAATACCCACCACTCAGAGATATGAAGCAAATTATATTAGATTTTAATTTGCACTTCCTAAACACTTGGAAATTTGTCATATTCACTAGCAAAATCTGAATGAAAGTGATGAATGAAGGAGACGTGGAAGAGATGTCAGAAGTTTGGAGTTGTCATTCATACATATTTCTAACCATTGAAAGATGGTGAAAACATAGCTTTATGTACATAACAAAGAATATTGTTGGGTCAGACAATGTGGATTTTAACCCTCATTCTGCCTGCTCCTTGCTTTATGTAACTTGGACAAATTATTCACCCTTCCCAAGCCTCAGCTTCCCCACCTGTGAAATGTGGACTGATCGCCGTGCTCACTTCATAGCGTGATAAGGATTCGAGATGAATTGCACGTAAAGCATTTAGCACAGCATCTGGCACATAAGAAGTGTGCAAGGGCATTATTAACCGCCTTAGGCTTCATTCCTTCTTCATGTTTGAAATGAGGGACTTAGAAGGAACCTCCAAGTCCACTATCAATTGAAGATGCTAAGCCGTCTGCATGTCCAACTTTTATTGCTAATGCCCTGGCGGGCTGGAGGAATTGGAGCAGAGGGAAGCCTGTGCTCTCCCTGTCAGGCACATAAGTGATGACGATAGTATGTGACACAAATCTGCATTATCTGGTTGGTAGTAAAATATCTCCAGGGCAGAAAGGTGATGACTCTCACTCTATTGTGTTCTTTCATGTATTTTTCTCCTAAATTCTTATAAGGGGAGGGACTATATTTCTACGTTCAAGCCAATTAAATTAGAATCATTTATCGGGTGCCTAAAATGGATAAGCCCTTGCTAGCTCTCGTGGGAGAAAGAGAAATGAAACACAAATTCTCCCCATTGTGAGACTATAACCCAGTAGATGAAGATAAGATATGGTTACAAATATACAAAATGTAAGAAAGAAGGAGGTAAATCCCATAAGTAAAATTTACTCTGAGAGTACAGAGAAAAATATTAAGACTCTATACAAATGAGCCTTCCAAGCAGGTAGCATTTGAATAAGATGAGATGGGGCGAGCATGGGCGTGAAGACAGGAACACTGCAGACAGAAGAGATCCGAAGCCGGCGAGGCCGCATTCGTGGCCTGGACTGGTTAAGGCAGAGATTTCAAGATAGGACGCAGCGGGAGATAGGACTGAAAAGATAAATCGGAGCCAAAATGTGGAGGGCTTCAAATGCCAAGTTAAGGACTTTAGACTTCATGAGGGGTGCTGAGGTCGGACAGTGTTTGGGGGCGGGGTCAGCGCAGGGAATGGATGGAGGGGGAGGGAAGTAGGAAGAAGAAACTATCAGCAAGTGACTTCCGTGGTGTCCTCAGAGAGGTTACAGACCCAAATCATGACCCCGGTGGTAGAAAGAGGGTATGGATGTGAGAGACATTGGAGGATGAGTCATTCATTCACTCATTCTTCCTTTTTAGACGCCTGCTCTAACCAGGTTCCTGCCTCCCATGGGGAATTCAAAGAGAAACTAGAGGACCCCCTGATCAGAGTTGGAGGGAGATGATTTAATCACTACTTAGAATTTCAAGGATGTTTGTCATGCTGGTGGGAAAGGAGTGGCTATTGAGGAAATGAGAGAAGTGGAGGACAATAATGCTATTGACAGGGAAGGTCAGGAACGTGGGGGAGGAGGACCGAAGGGAGGAAGATGCGTCTGGATCCTGGGAGGAAGATGCGTCCGGATCCTGGGAGGCGGATGAACACGTGGGTAAGAACGAGGGAATGCGTGAATGCACGGAGGACTGGCGGAGCTGCGGGAGCTTTGCCGCCCTCGGTGGCCCGGCTGCGTGAAGTCTATCATAAAGCCTTTCTTTATGATTAAACCTCTCTGAGCAAAGCAGTCCCTCAATATTCTAAAACATTTTCATAATCAACGGCAAAGCAAGATGGGGAGCTTAGTTTTTAATTCTTTAGACCACTGTGGCAAAGTTCAGAATGATAAAATCGGCAGCCAAAATATGCAAACAGAAATACTTACTCTGTGTTTTTCTAACATCTTTTAATATTTTTTCAACTTTTAAATCAAAATTCAGTTCCCCCGGACTTGTTTTTTACCCAGTGTTTTGACTTTTTTTTTTTTAACCTCTGATGCTATGCCAATTCTGTGTGTGTGTGTGGATAGAGGGGGAGACTGACTCCGTGTTAGACTACTTTATATAACTGCTTGATTTACTGTTAGAGCAACTTTCTTCCTATAAAACATTTTTAAAACCCCATTTGTTTTATTATGCCACCCTCTAATTTTTCTAAGCACCGAAGTGGGTTTTCCCTCAAGAGAGCTCTAGAGGTTAAGAATGAAGCTTCTGACCGGTCCTGCCAACTTGATCTCACCTGAGTCAAGTCGAAGGATTTGAGGATTAAAAGGATCAAGCTGAATGATGTCCACAGACACAGGTTATCCTTCACTTTTGAGACCTCAGGATCCCAGGACTCCACAGGTTGCCCAGCTGTACGATCTGTCGTTTCAGTAAAAGCGCAAGTCTGAGCCCCCCACCTCGGCCTTCGAGCCTCGCATCCTGCCCTCACAAAAGAATCGAGGCCTTTCCTGTGGAACGGCTCGGTCTCCATGTGATGTCAGTGGAGCCAGGGTCAGTACGCCAGCCGACCCGAGGGGAAGTCGCTCCTGACTCGGAATCTTTGGAGAGAGGCAAAAAATTTGAGATCATCTAAATCATACCTAGATAGCTTTGTCTAAAGGATGTGGTGTTTTCCAGCATAATTTGGTTTTAAACAGATGTGTAGAATCATCTCATCTAAACATCTGTCCCAGAAAGAAGCTGAAGATGAAGTTTCTGCACCAGATGATGGTGGCTATAGGGAGTGACCCTGCCATGGCTTGTTCCGCTGGGACCAGGCTTCTCTGGCCACCTTCATGACAGAGGTCCTTGTCCCAGGAATAAAGGACACGGGGTGTGGACCGTCGTTCTCACGGTCGTACCGTTGAGCTACTATCCTGCCCTTACCTGGTTCTGTGAGACTGAGTTCCAGAACATTATGAGTCCACGCTTTTTGTTTACGTGGTATTGAGTGTGCAGGGTTGAGGCGGGGCAACCTCCAGCTACACAGCATGCAGCCATGGAGCCAGTTGGTGCCCCTGGAATCTCAGTTCTGCCATATTTTGTTGGACACAAATTTTTGACCTGTTGTTAAACATACCTGGGATTCCCAGGGCTCTTCAGGTGGCAGAAAGAGCCTGCACATTCTAGGAAATGGAGACCATTGGTTTTAAAGAGGGGCAGCCTGTCATGAAATTAGCAACGTCTCTGGGACACGGTAGGTTTGTGGGGAAGCCGTACCTAGGTTCCAGCCCAATCTGCCACCGAATCGTCAGTGTCGTGTAGAGAAAGTCACATGACCTCTCTGGGCTTCCATCTCTTCATTCATAAAATGAGATGGTTAAAATTAGAAGGATTTTTTAAAGTGTGCTTCCCAGACGACCTGCTTCAGAAGTTTCACCATCTTGTTACAGTGCAGATGTCCGGCCCCTCCTCTGAGCGGCCAGTCAGGATCTCTGGAGCTGGGTTGAGAGAACCGCGTTTTCACGAGCTCTGCAGGCCTTTCTCAGTGCACACAGTGTAGTGGGAACCATTGGACAGGACAGTCTCTCAGGTTCCCTGTGCCCGTATAATTATAGGGCAGACTAGACCTGAGACAAAAACAGGAAAGCAGCCTCGGACAGGCTTCGGTTTCCCACTCTCTTTGGGGCTCCACTCCCACAGTGATGCCTGGCTGACCTTTTCCTCCACCTGACCCACCACCACTGGCCACCCTCCCACTTCCAGGAGATAAGACCCAGCTTGTCGGGGCTGGTTCTCCCCTTTTCCTGCCCTCGCTAAGCCTAATCAGCCGTGCCTGCAATTAGCTCTTCACACTCTCTGCCTCTGCCGATATGGGCAGGGGTTTGACCAGCTGAAAGTGTTTTGGAAACCACTAAGTGTTGTGCAGATGGGAGGCGTCCTTCTTGTAAGCTTACCCAGGCTGGGAGAGGGGACAAGCCCAGAGCGCAACTCGGCCTGGAACCCCAACCCGTTCCCATCAAAATGTCAGTTTTCTAGCGGCAGTGACCCATCCAGGGAGATGACGCCTCTGGGAGAACTTCAGACCCAGTTACAGGTGGGGAGGGCAGCCTTCTGGCAGGCGGGCGGCGTGACTTCTCTGGAAGACGTGACTGTCGTTCCTGGAATCTCATCAGGCGGCAGATGCTTCCACGTAACATCAGTTCTCTCTACAAAAATGCGCAGAGCTTCGTCTACATGGCTTTACAGAGAGGAGATGCAGGTAAAATGTCTCGAACCTTGTGAAGCAGCTCGGCATACCTAGAGGCCAGTCTAAATTTTCAGCCCCTCTTCCCGCGTGCCTCAGCTTTGACGCATGTGAAAGCATAAGGATTTCTAGGACCTTAACAAAACATGGTTGCCTAGTGTGCAGTTCTCACCTGTTACCTCATTTTTTTCAGGGTGTTTGAAATTGCAAGAAACATGCGCTACAGGCTATTTCTCCTTGTTTCAGAAAGATGAGGGGCTCAGTTGAACAGTGAGACGTTGACTCTGGGATTCTCTCACGGCCTGTGGCCTTCGATTCAACCCTAGTGATTTAAGGGAACTCAAAGGGCCATGGCGAGCAGCCGCAGTCTGCAGATTATTTTCTTTTTAGTTAAAGCAAAAATATCGAGACATAATTTTCTTAAAGTATCAACCGAGCCAGTTTGGTGAGTGGTGGGGGTGGGCTTGCAACCCTCATTGAGAAGTGCTTTTGGGACACCCCTAGCCCAAGTGGTCTCTGAGCAACACATACAGATGAGCTGGTAATCACAGGTCTCAGGAAAGCCTCTGTTTTACCAAGTACACACACACGCACACACACACATTGCATCAGTAACAACCACAGCACTAATGTAAAGCACTATATGGGTAATCACTAACATTTATTGAGTGCTTACTGCGAACCAGGACCTGAACTAAGCTTTTTATGTACGTAACCTCATTTACTTTCCTTTAATAGTAGATACTGTTATTATTTCCATTTGTACAAATGGAGAAGTTGAAATTTAGAGAAGTTAAATAACATCCAAAATCACCCAGCTATTGAGTGCTGGAGGCAGAACTGAAGCCCAGAGCCTGCTCTCTTAAAATAGCAGAATGTACAGGCAATAAACACATAAAAAAATGAGCCCCGATCCCACTCTGCAGCGAACTATTTGTAACATCGTCGTTGTGTAGCTTTCCAGATTTTCCTCTATCTGTCATATATAAAATATATATATTTGATCTGTTTTTTTTTTTTCGTTTCATAATATATAGCCTAGAAATATGTCTGTGTGATCGGAGTTTTAATGACAGGCAGTGTAATGGTCTGGTCACTCTGGGTCCTCCAAATTTGGGCAGCAGAAAAGCTCTGATCCAGCTTGGTGCCCGCAAAGTGCACAGGCGATGGTTTCATGAAATGCAAAGCTGGGCACCCGAGTAGATATCAAGACCACAAAGTCTCCCGGCTTTGAAACCTATTCCAGCACATTCTCACATTCCTGTATTTTACAGACAAGGGTAATGAGCCCAGGAATTACCGCCCTCCAGCTTCAGGGGAGTGAAAAATGAAGGGTTGTTTTGTGAGTAATGCGATGCCAGACAGCTGGCTCGACAGGCATCGGTGCCAGGCCTCCTCTGAAGGCCAGTGCCGCCCCCACCTCGTCCTCACCACCGAATGTCACGGCGCCCCCCATGCGGGGGAAATCTGTCCTTCTACAGGATGTACGGCTGCAAGAGGAAAGCAGGTTTTACTGGCTTGTGGTTTCCTAGGCTCCCAGAACGTTGAATACAGCCTGCGCATTGGCAGTTGAAGAGCCCAAGAGAAACCACAGGGTTGGAATTGATTAGTTCCTGTTGGTCCCCCTCTTCCGCCAATATCAGTACCTGTCTCTTGATAAATAGACACATGGACACAATCCAAATACAAGGTCCTCAACAGCAAGCAATAAAAATGTGCCTTGACCCACTGAAATAAATTGTACCAAATGGAGTTATTGTTTCCATTTATTATTTATTAGTCATGTCCCATGGAGCGGCTAGTGGAATAAATATATTTTTTTCCAGTGGAAAATGAATATATGACCCATAAAGAGTAACTGCACAATCAGATGTAATAACGATCACAGAACAAGTATGCCTCCAAGCGTGGGCCAAGTTTAATTCTCTACCTGGAGGAAAAGTCCCCTTGCCTACTGAGGTATGTTTCGCCACTGAATCCTTTCTCAGCCCATACCTCAGAGTCATCTCTCCTGTTCTTTCTCTTTCTGCCATCGTAACAAATTTGTTAGTGGCTCCTTCCAGGAGCCATAGTTAAAGAGATATTGATGAGGCTGAGAGGCTTTGACGAAACTGAGCGGTCCAGGATGGTTTTTTAATGGATTCAAAAGAATGACCGCTTTGATACAATATTTTATTTGAAATGAAAGAAAATGTGTCACCGAGTGATAGTAGCAACTTATTCAGCATCACTGTCACATTAGGATGTCTCAAGAATGTATTGAGAATTTGATTAATTTGTCTCACACCTAAAGATGACCTAGAAGAAGATGGAATCATTTATATTTATTATCGCCTAGCATTTACTTGATAATTTAGTAGATACAATCAGCAGTATTAAAGATTAACAAAGTGGTGAACACTGGAGCTGGATTTCTCTTTTAGCCATAGAAGGTACTGTAGCGAGGAAGCACTCATTAGTTTTCCAAGCCTTTTTGCCATTAAAATAACCTATGCAGGACCATCTTCCTTGTTCTGTTTTATAATTATCACAATTAAGAGGACCATAAAAATGTGGGTTTTGGTTAGGTAGTGGCCTCCCCAGTAAGCCTGCTAGAATAACGCTGAGTTGCCTTCTAAGGTCCATGGTGCTTCTGTTGACCTCAGACTTCAGTGACACACTTTTCAGTCAGAGCGAGCTTTCTGAATAATTAAGCCAACCCCCCTATGCAGCAACCTCTTTCAGTGCGGCTTTGCACTTGGCTACGAGGATGAAGTGCAAAGTCAAGAGCGTGGCTTAAAGAGTTCATCTCAGCTCTTGCTCTTTGCCCTCACTCTAGTCCCCAGCCGTACCGTGAACCACCACGAGTTCCCCTAGCGCCGTGTTTGTCATCATATCCAGGCCAGGGTACAGGCTGGCCCTTCCTCCTGGGCCCCATGGTCTCATGTCCCAGTCCCCAGCTTATCTTTTCTTAGGTCTACACTTCGAAGCCACTTCTCAGCAGATGCCTTTCCTGCCTGTGGTAGGTGACTCTGGTGTGTGCTCTCTGGGCCCCTGAGACTGGCAGATGTAGTTATTACAGCACCTGCCAGAGGGCCACGTCCCCTCCTTCCGAGGCCACCTCCTTCGATAGCTGTGTCTCCGCTTCACTCCTAGCTCTGCTGCTGTTCATCTCCTACAGCCCTGGACCACTCTTTCCTGTGCCTGGGCGAAAGTGGAGGGAGCGGCCGTAGGGCAAGGCATCATTCCTTATTCCTCACTGAACTACCATATAAGGGTGCATGAGAGTATGTGAATTTACAAAGACTTTGGAGGGGTGTTAGAAATTTATATCACAGCAACAGAAACGACCTGGAGGAACAAACGTCAAACAGCCCTGGGCTGAAAGTCCTTTGGCACCTTCCCTCTGCCGGGAGTGTCTCACTTTTCGCAGGAGCCTGTCTTCTTTCTCACTCTGCCCCCTTCTCATTGCCTTCCTTCCCCTCTGAAATCCCAGTTCCTTTCTTTTTTCTTTTTAAATTTTAAAAGAATGATTGCTAGCCAGTGCGATCTTTTTCACACACAAGTCATGGTTCAGTATACTCAAAACTTGACATCTCACTCAGCATAAAAGTCAAACCCTTACAGGCCCCCACTAGTTCGGGAAGGTCCCGTGACCTCTCGGACGTCACCTTCCTCTGCTCCCCTGACCCAGGTCTCCTGGCCGTTCCGAGCACCTGCAGGCACGCTTCCTCCTCTGGTCTCTGCGCTGCCCGCTGCCTCTTCCCGGAGCGCCGGTTCTCGGATGGCCACATGGTCGCTGGCCTCAGCCCCAATGAGTCCTTGCTCAGCTGTCTCCTCCTCCGTGAGCCCTTCTCTGACCGTCCTCACGGACAGCACCCCCAGCACTTTAGTCCTTAAAAGCGTTGTCCGTGGTCATTGTCTCGCCTCACCAGACTGTAAGCTCCAGGGAGCAAGGGTCTTGGGTTTTATTTACCGATGGATCCCAAGAGCCGATATAGCACACAGCGAGCTCTCAGCAAATCCTTTCCTGTCCTGGCAGGGCGTTTTCCCTAAACAAAGACTGTTCCCACCCTAACTGTCTTAGCTGATACTTTTTTGTATCTTTTATATTTTATTCTATTGAAATTGCCTATTTTCTCACTTATCACCCCCACTAAACTGCCTTTTAGTTCTTTGAAGGTGGGACCTACACATCTTATTATTGCTGAGAGTATCTTAATAATGCTTGATTGGCTTATAAGAGATTCTCACTAAGTATTTGTTGAAAAAATAAATACTAATGCTCGATAATTATACAGTGTTTTATTTATCTACAGAGGACTTTAATCCTCCCACAGAGCAATGATATCATTGCCATTTTAAAACTAAGGAAGTGAAAACTCAGTGAATTTTAGTAATTAATTCAAGGTCATGCAGTAAGAAGCAAACCGAAGTCTAGCTTTTCACCTCTCCATCCCGTGTTTTTCCGTTATACTGCACTGCTTCCCCGTTCTCAGATCCATTATGCTGGGACGCCAACTGTATTTGTGACTGTGTTCACACAATGCCAGGATTGCTTTGTTAGTCCATTAGCGTCAGCATCAGAAACTTTTTCTTCCCCTTAGGAACCATGAGCAGGCGTACCAACAGGTCGCGTAACCACGTGTCCTGAGGCAGGTGTGCGTGAAGCAGCCCCTCCTGTGAGGTGCTCTGAGTTACCCTAGAACACTGACCTCCCCGAGGACGAGGTTGTGTCCCCATACTTTCCATCTCAAGAGCTTTGACCCTTGGCCAGAATCCAGAAATTCCTCACCAAAAATTCACTGCATGTGGGGGAGGTGTACATCAACGGGACATCTTTCGTTAGCAAAAAATTAATTTTGTCGTCTAAGTGAAAGTTAGCTTATCTTTTTGTTTTTAGTGTCATTTCTAAGACTTCCTACTTTTAAACCATATCTAGTTCTGCAAATACCTCTTTTTGTAAATGTGTGTTTCATTTTAATATTCTTTTTGCTTTTATTTTTTCACAGATATATATTAAAGAAAATTTTGTTTAGATTTTCTCATTTATTTACACTGCAGATCAACATATTTCTTTTTCATAATCCTTTGGCATCCAAGTGACATGCCCCAGGCTATACACAAGCCGATGGCAGAGTCAGGATTCCAGAACATCAGCTCTCTAAACGTTTGACCACAGATCCTTAAGAAACAAGCCTTGTGAATGTCAGTGCTATAGGGGTTGACCTTTGTTTGGAGACTTCCTCTGCACTGTCCAGTACTGCCAATGTGTGTGTTCTGTTTCCTTGGCTTGACGTAAGAATCAAAGCAGCAGTTTTTATTTCTAAGGCAAGAGAAGGGATCTACAGCAGGGGTTTAATTATAGAATTGGCAGTTGCTGGCACTGCTCATATTAGTGTTTGTTTCTTTGACACATGCCATTCACATTTAAGCACTGTGGCTACTAAAGAAGTTGACAAAACCTTTTGCGTGTGTCTCTTTGAAACACCTGACCCATAGAGGTAAGTCACACTCTGCAGATCAGCCCCGAGCTGTTGATTCTCTGAAACATTTCTTAATATGTAAGGCTCTACGATCCTGGAATTTTATTGACCACCGAAAGTTTCCTGTGTTCTTTAGCTTGGTTCAGTCATGGAAATTGAGAGCAAATGTCTTTTCGATTGTTGAGAGTTCTTCAGAAATATTGGTTCCCTGTCTTCTATATGAGTACAAGGATATACCCAAGCTAATGACTCTATATACGTTGGTGGGAGCTGCGAAAGAGAGTAGTCTTAAATGCAATAGGAAGATTGAGAGGTGACCCTGGAGCAAGTGGCAAGGAAGTGGGACAATAGGAAGGAATCCTGAGATGCTGTCAGTCAAGTGCTCCAGCTGATGACATGGTTTCTGGACTGGGACCAACAAATTGTTTGGCTGCAAAGAGAAGGCCACCAACCATTCCTTTGATCATGCCATTCACTTTGCATCTACCATGAATTGCTGCAGGCTCATATTACTGTCAAACTGTATTGAGTTTATCATGTAGACATAGTCTGAACTATTTTATCCTCTAATAATCTCTGATATACCTCCTAATCAAAATAACCTTCGTGGGTGCATGTGAATGCTTCTAAGTTCTTTTTTATTGAAAAATGAACTTCAAAATCTTGAGTTAAAAGCCTAATGGAACCTGGATATCTTGACACATGTTAATATACCTCATGCTAAGTCTGCTCTGGAAGACAGGGTGCCAGGTCACATACAGATGCATGAAATACCTTATGGGGCCACAGTAATCTTCTTCAGAAGATTCTTGGGCTCCATTTTATTTCCCAAGATCAATTTATATGTCTGAGAGCAATTGTATTGCATTGAATGTATGAAGCACTTAAATACAGGCAAAGACAAAACAGGAAGCTTTAAGTGTCGTGTCAGGGTAAATAACCGTGTGCCTCACAGCATAGATAACTGCACATCAGCGTGGATACCGACACATGGAAGCGATTAATAGAAATATTTTCAGTGAGAAATAGAAACATATCTATGGCCAGTACTGAAATGCATTAAGCAAGATGAACTTTTTGGAGAAAGTGAAAAAATAATATTTGCTAAAAAAATAAAAGCTTTTGGCCGTCATACAGTAATGTGTAATACTAGTGTTTCCGAGGTTCCCTGTCCTTCGGTCCCTTTATTCATGAGTGTGTTGGAAACAGCAGACTCTGATTCAAATCCCCTCAAATTCAAGGACTGCATTAATGTCTGCTGGCCTCTTTGGGAGATTTTCCTAGAGTGATTGTGCTGTCTGGAATTTAATTTATTTGTTTTCAAAATGGAGGAAAAATAATTCAGAGCTGGATATGGATCACACAGTGTATATATATATATATATACACATATATATGTATATATATGTGTATATATATATATATATGCCTTTTAAGAAATTGTTTGCTGAAAAATTATTCACATTCCAAAAAAAGCAAAATTACATCCACTCCATTTCTCTTACTCCTTAAGCCCCAAATGACCTAAGCTTAAAAATAAAAGTCCCCAGAGGAGATTTAGTGTGTGAAATGAATTAACGGGAACCACAATGGCACTGAAGTTAATAATTATGTAGTAAAAGAATGAAAAATCGGTATGCTTCTGAAGTTAACATAACAAATAAGGAACATGGAAGAAGCACACTTTGCCAAGATCAAGAATGTGTTCAAAAATAGAAACTTTGAACTAGAATTGTACCTATTGTCTATGTTAGTTTGCTCAAGGATGATGTTTTTGTTTTTTAAGAGGAAAAGGTCTAAAAATATATTTTGCAAGTGACAAAAAGCTGTTAGGTATGAAATGGCTCTTAGAAAATAATATATTTATGATTCAAGTGTAAATGAGTCAGAAACATGTGGATTAAATTTCCCTTAAATCTGTTCAAATATTAAAAGGTGGTGGGGAAAGGGACTTGGCAAATGTGTTGGAAGTTTTTCAAAACTGCGATGTCTAAATGTATACTTTGAAACTGCTATGAAGTCTGAATTCCCTGTAGACTCTGTGATTGGCTTAAGCAGGTAGATCCTATAGTCGTAGGAGGTTAATTTAAGTCATTTCTTTGACAGTGAAAGCCTATGTGTTTATGTAAGAATTATTTACCATCATTCAGCTGAGAGCTCTGGAAAGAGATTCATCTGCAAAACAAAAAATTAAAAATCTCATGTCTAAGTGGACTGAGTAAGGCCAGTTTTAGACATTAAAATCCAAATGTCTGATTTTGTCTTGACCTTTTAAAAATCTAACATGCTTTCAGACCTTCGATAGGTATGTTGCACTAACAGGTTATGTTGTACTATGCAATCACTCAGTGTGATATTCAAAATATTTACTAACCTGCAACTCATGGACACCATGTTCAGAAGAAATGCTAGCATCGCAGTGTATACTTGCTGAATGTCAGCTCTCCCAGGAGCTACCTTTTTAGAAGTGTGAGTTCAATAAAGGTAAATAAAATAGCCTTTGGAACTCTGGAAATACAGTTGTGTGGAAGCTGTCCATTCCCTGTGATAGCCCATCTGGTTAGAGCCCCATGTCGGCATGACCAGGACTGGATTTGGACCAGCAAGCCATGCCCCTTATTCATGTTCTGGATTGTGCTCAGACCCCACCCATTGTTCATAAATTCTTGAACCCTCATCATGAAGTGGTCCAGACAAAACTGTGTGAGGAGGTCAGTGCGCATTCATCATCATTGCCAGAAAAACGAATCAAGATTTATGGGCCACAATTGCAATGTGAAGGACAGATTATTATTTATGTAATAAGTCCATGATTATCTATTTTGGCCTTTCCTTCACTACAAGATCTTTTAACTTATTTCTTGACGACACTGGCATTATTAAGAATTCTTTCCCAATCAACTCACTTTTATTTTATCTGGCATGAAACAATAGGCTAATGAGAGTTTTCACTATATTATGGCTCCATATGCATTTATTATTTTTTTTCTCATCATTGCAAAAACTATCAAAGCCGGGCTCTTGTCCAACCTTAAGGAAAATATGTATATCTCTGTATGTGTATAAATTAGGGATCTTAATATTTTCTTTCAAGGCACTATGGATGTTTGGATTGTTCAGATTTATTTTTAGGCTTTTCCTTTTCAATGGAAGAAATTCTCCCTAAAAAAATGTTGCTCTGTAGTCTCCCCATGAGAGGTGAGAAAGCAAGTCTTTATAAACCAGTGGTGAAATGTCCTCCAAAAAACATTTTTAAAAGTATTAAAATTTTGGATGTGAGATGACCAATTTTAGAGTAGCTTAAAAACAGCTTTTTAAAAGCAAAACTGCCCCCTTGACATTTAATGATGACTCTAAGTAGAGAAAAGTAGCACAATTTTTTTTTCTCTTGAGGATTTATTATTTCTTGTAAAGGGAGAAAAATCAGTTTCTGGGATTTAAATTTTGACATTTGAAAATGGGTATAAAGTTAAGTATAAAAGCAGGGTAAGTTCCAGAGATTCTCTATGAAGCATAGTACCTATAGTTAATAATGAGGTATTATAATACAACATAATAATTATAATAACATGGTATTGTGTACTTAAAATTTTGTTGAGAGGGGTAGCTCTAATGTTGAGTGATTTTACAACCCCAAACAAAAACAAAACAAAATAAAAACCCAACAAAGGGATACGGGGAAACTTTTGGAGATAGTGAATATGTTTCCTACTTGGTGCACTGATGGTGACACAAGTATATACATATATCCCAAATCACCAAATTGCGTATGTTAATTATGTGTCGTTTTCATATACCAATTATTCCTCCATAAAGCTGGGGCTAAAAGTGAGAAAAGAAAAGTTTTTAAAAATGCATTTCAAAGTAAAAGATAGTTTAAAATAATACATGTTATAAAAAATACAGTCGTCTTCTGTTATCCGGGGTTTCTCTCTCCATGGTTTCAGTGACCCACAGTCAACCTCGGTCCAAAATATGAAGTGGAAATTTCCAGAAATAATTCATAAGTTTTAAACTGCAGGCCCTTCTGCGTCGTCTGGTGAAGTCTCGCGATGATCCGCTCAGTCACGCCTGGAACGCGACTCACCCCTTTGCGCATGGTCTCCACGCTGGAGACGCCCCCTGCCGCTGGTCACGTAGTAGCCATGTTGGTTATCAGATTGACTGGGGGGTATCGCAGTTTGTGTTCCAGTCACCCCTATTTTAATTTGTAATGGCACTAAAGCACCCGAGTAGTGATGCTGGCAATTCAGATGTACCACAGAGAAGCCAGAAAGCGCTTCCTTGAAGTGAAAAGGAGAAAGTTCTCGACTTAAAAAAAAAAAAAAATCATATGCCGAGGTTGCTAAGAGCTATGGTAAGAACACATCTTCTCTCCGTGAAATTGTAGAGGAGGAAAAAGAAATCCAAGAAATCTGGGCTAGTTTTGCTGCTGCACCTCCAACTGAAAAAGTTATGGCCATTGTGGGTAATAAGTGCTTAGCTGAGATGGAAAAGGCATTAAATTCGTGGGTGGAAGCTGTGGACAGAAATCGCGTTCTGACTGAGGGCAGCGTGTTGCACCGGAAAGCGCTGAGCCTGAAGAAAGTTTCAGCAATGGACCCCCTGAAATGAGTGAACCCAAGCCAGGTACAGCAAGCAAGGGGTAGTTGCCCAGATGCAGGAATAGGTTTGAACTGAAAAAGTATGAGAATTACTGGAGAGGCTATGCCCATGGAGAAACTGCTGCTACATTTCTGGCAGAGTTGAAGAAGTTGATTAAGGAGAAAGCGTCCCATCCACAGCAAGTCTTCAATTGAGATGAAACTAAGCTTTTTGGGAAGAAGATGTCCGAGGGAGCCTATATTCATAAAAGTGCAAAAAAGCATAAAATGTGGAAGGACAGATGAGCGCTGGTTCTTATGTGGCAATGCTGAAGGCACATGATGAAGCCAGGAGTAGTGTGTAGAGTGAAGAACCCACATGCTCCTGAAAACAAAACAAAAGATAATCTGCCTGTGTTCTGGCAACGTATTAGAAAGCGTGGGTGACAGCCATCTTGTTATGGAACAGTTCCACCAATACAGACAGGACAAGAAAAAGGGTGAGTACGGCACAATAAGATATTTTGAGGAAGAGAGAGAGACCACATCCACATAACTTTATTATATTTTTGTAATGTATTTTATTATTGGCGTTGTTTATCTCTTACTGTACATAACTTATAAATTAAACTTTAGCTTGATCTATATGTATGTGAAAAAACAGTACATATGGCTTTCAGAACAATCTGTGGTTTCAGGCATCCACTGGGCATCTTAGAACGTACCCCCAGAAGGTAAGGGGACTGCTGTATCCAGCCCCATCATAGGTGCCATCTATCAGTGCTAATGGCTGTCTCAGACACTGTAGTTACTACTTGATCCACAGGTCAATTCCATGAGGTACTTGGGCAACATAAAGTACTTCTACCTCAGTTTCTTTATTTGCAATCAGGCAATAATAGTATCGAATAATAGGACTGAATGAGTAGAAAATCTCGATACAGTGCCTGTCACACAGAAAATGCTCAATAAATGGGAATTATTACTATCACTGTAATTTCCTCTTAAGGGAAGGCAATTGATGCTTGGAGATGTTAAGGTCACAGACAGATTCTGATCTGCCTGACTCCAGAGTATATGTTCTTAACTGCTAAGCTATAACTGTCTCTTTATTGTGCATGCAAATGTATCAGTTTAGAAATTTTCCTTTTTTTTTTTTTTTGTCTGCTGGTTAATGTCTTCTGGGTCTTATTTACCTAGAATCAAGAAAATCTTCTTTTGGTCATATTTCTAAGAACATGTGTTTCTTCTGTCTCCTTGTTCCAAAAGTAAATATTCTAAAACTGGCAAGTCCCTATAATTATTTTGCCCAAATATGAATCTCTGTAAGTTGAAAATATTTCCAGGTAAATACTCAGCCCAACATTGTGAGGTTGTACCATGGAGATCAAGTTCTGCACCAGTGCAGATTTCAATTAAATGGACCATGCAATTTTATAATCATGCATATATCTAATTTACCTGAAACCTCACTTAGTCTCTTTGGAGGCAGCAACCAACATCTGGCTTTACTTTGAGAGTCCACAAAAGGGTCTTGTTTGTGAGTCCACCGTATAACGTCATCCTAGCCATAACCGTGCACACAGGAGGAAACTTAAGAGCATCCTTCTGTGGAAAGTCTGAGTGGCTCTAGTATTCACTTTGTGAAGACGCCCTCAGAGAGGGAGATACAGCTCTTCTAGTGTGGAAAAGAAATGTCACCTTGAGAAAGGCACAGCGTTTTCTACATCCTTGCTTTGCTCTAGTGATTCTAGTTCTCCACTGGGTTGGAGAACAGTGTTGGGATTTTATTGTTTGCTTCCATGTGGTTCTGGCTGCTATGGGAACTACCACTTTGGTGTTCTAATGGTCAGCACGTCTGACTCACTTTGGGGAAAGGTACAGTAACACTATGGCACACTTTCAGGAAAAAGCATGGAAAGCAAAACAGAATCTATGACCCCCTTAAAATAAAAGGGTACTGTCTGACATCCAAATCAGGCTCAACCTGCAGGCCTGGCTTGGCAGTGTGTAAAAGAGCTCAAAGCCGGGGCACCTGGGAGTCTGCATTCTCCGAGTGGCGTTTCTCTATTCATACCACCAACTTTTCAACTACATTTTAAAACATGTAATCACACGGGACATGACCCCAGACTGCAGTTCTCAACACTTCACTTGTGTCATCTAGCTCTGCGTCTTGAAAATAGCTGAGAAAAGAGTGTAGATTATTCCATAATCGATTCAGCTAAATGTCTTCCAGGGAGCTCAGCAGTGGCTCTTTGGTGACCCAAGAGCCTCCCTGCTTGTCTCCAGAGTGGCTCCTGCCATAACTCAGCCTTGGACTTCTTTGGGGACATCACGCAAGCCATTGCATTGGCTCTTCCAGAAGACCTGGGAAAAGATTTGTTCCTTTTCAACAATTTTTTAACAGCATTGCCTATTCAAGTCACTAGAAACCCAACTGTTAAATGTGAGCTCTCCCATTTTTAGATGGTAGGCAAATGAAGTGACATCTGAGATACTGTTAAATTTCCCGATCTCATGAGTAATATAGTCCATGATAAGGGAAAATGTAGAGGCAAGACTTTAAAGGCTTTATTATATGAGGGTAAAATGGAAGAGTAGACAACATAGAATATATCAGTGCAAACAGAGATGCTCTATCGACAGAGAAAAAGAAATGGCTTATAAACATGTCAGTAAAAAAATAAATAAATAAATAAATAAAAACAGACTTTGATTTGACACTGCACTCTGTTCAAGCTAGCCTTGGTCATAAATTAACTACTTGGATAGCCAGCTAAGACCTCTTTAGACACCAGGAGGCCCACAGTAGCAAACCGGCCCTTTTCTAAGCCATGAGGGAGCAAGTTCAGTATTTATCCCAGTGATGGTTAAAGAATCAAAAAAGTAGCTCCAAGAGGAAGTCGTCTCCCCAATAAATGAACAGAGATGGAGAAGTCATTATGACTTGAGGTCAGAGAGAATGAACTCCTTTTTAAATTCACGTTAAACAAGAAACTCTAGCCCAGATGAACACTCAGAAAAATCAGAATAATTGTATCCACAGTCATCTGCAAACAGTAAAGGGACATGGGGGCTAAAGGTTGGAAATGTCTTTCTAACATAAGCAATTCATGGAAATGGCTAAATGACTTTATTTATACATACAACATACATACATACATACTTGGACGCCTCCAGGAAAGATTCAGTAAAATTAAGTATGGTCTCAGCACTTAAAAAGTGGTTTAGATGATTTTTCAAAACAACAAAACCTCACATTTCTATGCAGCTATGTATGAATTGGGTAATGTGCAGGGTTCGGAGACGCCTGTTGGTTTTTTGACAGAGTAAAGGAGCTTTCTTTTTAACTTTGGATGGAAATTCAAAAACAAATCTGATAAAGACCTTTTAAAAGAGGTGCCGCCGTGTTGTAAGGGGTCCCTTACTTCCTCTCAACAGTTTTGACTTGTCTGTTTCACTTCCCACGGAGGACGTTGGAAGTGCTTCATCCCCGTCTGGAGTCCTCACCCTTACCCTTCCTGATGTCTGCGTTCCCACGGCCCTTTCCTCTGCCAGGGCTTCTCCTCCTCTGTAGGTCCATCTGCCAATCTTCTTTCCATCTCTCGAGACTCAGGGACCCAGCCTCTAGAACTGTGAAGGAGTAGAGTGAGAAGACTCGGTGTGACCTGGGAGACAGCACAGGAGCACAGTGATCTCAGCAACTTCAGTGGCCTCAGGAGCTTGGGTCTTTCGATTTAAAAGTCCCCTGCTGTTCTACACACATGTGAGGGAAGAGGGCAGATGTCTAACTTCAGATCCAGGCCTAAAAGGCCACACCACAATAAGTGTTGAGTGTATTTAATACTTCCCCAATGTGACAGCTCCCCACCACCCCACTCCGCACCTGGCAGAGACAGGCTTGGAGTTTGGAGTAGTTCACAAAGCAGGCTGAACAAATTCCCATATTATCTGACACCCCATATTTTCCAAATGGAACAGATAACTTCCACTGCACACTGAAAAGGTTCAAGATGACCAGGTTACCTAAAGGTTTATCTATTTTGTTTGAGTCCTGTTTAAAAAGGCATTAAAAGAAGAGAGATGGACTATATGCACACAAGTGATGAGAGTGTGTGTGGGTAACAGTTTGATGGCTCCTCAGAAAGATAAACTTAGAATTACTGTGTGACCCAGCACCCCCACTTCTAGGTATGGAGCCATAAGAATTGAAAACAGATATTTACATACTTATACACAAATGTTTATAGCAGCACTGTTCACAATAGCTCAAGGTGGAAACAACCCAAATGTCTACTAATGGATGAGTGGGTAAACAAATGTTTATCCATACAAAGGAATATTATTCAGCCATAAAAAAGAATGAAGTACTAATACATGCTGCAGCATGTATGAACCTTGAAAACGTGAGGCTGAGTGAATGAAGCCAAGCACAAAAGTTCACATATTGCATGACTCTCTTTATATGAAATATCCAAAATAGGCAAATCCACAGAGACAACTGGCAGATTACTAGTTGCTTAGGGGTCAGCAGGAGAGAGGAGTGGGGAATAACTACTTAATGGATGTGGGATTTCTTTTGGGAGTTACAACACTTTGGAACTAGGTAGAGGTAATGATCACACAGCACTGTGGGTGTACTGCAAAGCACTGATTAATTTTTTGTTATGTGAATTTCACCTCAAAATCACAAACACACACACAGAACCCTTAACACTTGAGGGTCACAGAGGCCCTAAAACACAGAGAACCAGCACGAGTACATGGTGCTCTAGCAGCCCCAAAGACCTTCTTCCATTTCAATTCAATGCCAAGACACAGAACTGTAAAAAACATCTCCAGATTTAACTCCCAGAAACATTGTTCTTGAAAGTGATCTTTGTCAGACCCCTGGGCTTTCTCCTTTGTTGCTTGGGAGGAAAGTATCTTACAGACAGCAGATACATCAAATTTTTTCAATAATCTCTGGGCAATTTCTCATGCAACCTAAGTGAGAAAGAAGATTTTTTAAAATGGAAAACAAGGGAAGGAAAAGTACTCGTTCAGAGCTCCCAACAGCTTTATTTAAATCAAAGTTGGTTCTCGTTGCATTTGGATTGTTTCTTTCATCCCAATTTTCATTACAGGAAACTATTTGAGGCCAACCCTCAAATCTAGTCTTTGGCTCTGTTTCTCTTGGTTCAGTTAACAAAATAGAACACTTTAACCTCTATTTTTTTTTTCTTTTTACAATTTTGCAGTCTACACGGAGGCAAGTATCTTTCTCTATTGATATTTCACACTATTTTTCTGAGAGAGTTTTAAATGCCTAGTATGTTCTGCAATTCTCATGAATATATCAATCACAAGCAAGTTCATCTGCAAATAAATTTAAAATGATTTAGCCCACCAGGGAGGCTTACATGAATCCATAGTTCCTTGACAGATTTCTCTGGGCTAAACGATAGAAATCAATCTATAGTTGGCACATACCAAGAGGTGAGCCGTTCCTCAAGGTCACTGTAAAGAACATCGCTGGCTTTGAGCTTCAAAGAATTAAAAGGCTTCCTTCCTGACAAGAGTGGACATGGTGGAGGTGTCATTCAGGAGGATGATAGGGTTACTAGCCTGGAGGTAAAAAAGTGTTTGGAGCACAGTGTCTTTTGTGTCTGAGCTGATGTTTGGAGGTCAGGCTGAGGGCTAGAGAATGACATGTCAACTTCCAGCCCATAGGGCTTCCTCTCATGCCATTTGAAATCCAACAACTTGTAAACCTGCAAAGGTTAGATCTCTTCCCTGCAGAATTTCTCATCATGGTAGCTTTTCCTGTTCTTCAGACTGATATAATTGTCACGCATAAGGAAAATCAAGGGTCTTTCATTGTACCCAAACACTTTGACAAGATGGGGAATAAGCCTTTTGCTGTTGACATAATTTGGCCTATGAAATAAAAAAAGTCAGATGTATTAGGCTTAAAAATCACTTTAAGAAGTCAGATCTCGGTGTAATGCAAGCCAAAGATCAATGGTTTTCTCACTCTGACTTAGTTTGGGAAGAGATTTATAGCATTTGAAAAGAAACATTAACTCAATCGTGAATTGTGTCATCTGCGTAATTTCTAATGCTGATATGGAATCACTGTGTATATTATACACATTGAACTTTCCATTTTGCCCAGTTCTCCACTGGAGCTGGCTGGAGTCCCAGAATGCAGCTCTGTTTGTTATGGGGGAAACTGCAGAAAAGTCTTTCCATCTAGGAGAATAATCATCATAGTGACACAGCAGTTGTAAATATGTTAAAAGTCGATTTTCTCATTGCAATCAAATGTAAAACTTATAAAACTTTAAGCCTGGGATCATGCTATTACAAATGAGGCAACTGTAACATGTTTTCTCTGGCCGCATTAAAATATGTTAAGGAGGCAAATTAGCCTTGCCATTTTAAATTAAATATTCAAATGTTCTCAATATAATGTCCACTAGGAGAGGCAAAGTATTTGAGCTGTGTAACGAAGGAAACAATTTCGCAGACATTGTCACGTACTTTATCTCACTTGGTTCCTATGACAGTCCTGTAGGATAAACAGGACGTATTTTTCTTGTCCTCATCTCATAGATCATGATGCTTCGCAAGATGAGCGACCTCCCCAAAAGGATGCCACACCAAACCCAGCACCTTCTCCACGTCACCACAGCAGGGCTGACCTCGGGAGCAGCGTTCTTCGAAGGTGAGCATCGAAGCACAGTAGTAGAAAACGACAAGCCCATACGGGCCTGTCGAGGAGCTTTTCAGGTTGATGTGTTTCCCCTAGAAAGAAGAGGGTGCCTTTACTCTCCTCCACCTTCCCTTTTTACAATCAGTGTTGTGCATTTTGCTTTCATGTTAAACAATGATACGGGGAAATGCTTTGAAATGATTAGAAAATAATGTCACGTTTTAGAAACATCAGTGTGGTTTCTAGGAAGAGAGTAAGTGTGGTTGTGAGTCCTCTTAGTTTGCTTTGTTCATTCATCTCAGCCAATATAGAAAGGTTAGGGGACAGTCCCAGGCAGTGGCAGGGAGTCCGCGCCTCTCCAAGACCCCTGGGTACCTGGGTGTTTGCAGAAACTCTGCAGAGGGCGTGAAGAGCTTCAGATCTATCGACTTCGAAGTGCTGGTGTGGCCATGGCAGGTGGCTGAACCAGGAGGTGGAGAACTGAGGGTTGAGACCAAGAGGTCGGGAACTGGGAACGTGCCCGTTTCATCACAAAAGGCACTGGACCAGATGTTAAAGATGCTGTGGCTGCAGAACCAGCAGCGACTCATCGCCTACGACTCTGGGCAGGTCCCCCTTTTCCCAGCCCTACACGCCCTCGTCTCCAACACAATGGGGTTGTGCAAAACCATGGTTTCCCCCACTTCAGTCATTTACGAGGCACATGTATAGTCGTGTGCCTGTATTTGACACCTGGCCTGTACAATTACTTATTTATTTAATATTACTTAATATTTTCTCTCAGTCTATGCTTTTACTTATCTTGTCATTTTAATTTTAAAATTGGCATTTTGGGAGAGTTGCTTCCCAGGCCTTGCACCCTCATTCAAGTGGAGTGCCTTTGGGAAAGCATTTATCTCTGCATTGCTCTTTAGCCTAGTGATGGCCAAGGAAATGTACTCAGTAATTTGGACGACATCTCCAGGAAGCATTCTAACGATATACGTTCTACCGACTGTGAAACTCCAGGGTCTGATAATGAAGGGGAGACCGTGCCAGAGTTTGAACTCAGATTTTCCTGTGGTTAGTTCACTCGGCTCAATTACATCTACTTTCATCATGAATTCAAGGCCCCTTGTCACTTCAGACCAACAGGGAGGAAAAAAGATGAGGTAATGGAGAAGAATGAAAAGAAATACTTAAAAAAATCAAGAGCAATGCACCACGTACTGGAAAGCCAATTAGATATGGAGCAGAGTAAGAAAAGCATTCTTCAGCACTACCAAAGCACAATTAATTAGCTGGCCTATCATTTAATGGTATGGACTTTGTATCGATTAAATAAACATAATAATCCTATTTTATTGAGTAATTGGTTTGGGAAAAAAATATTCATTGATACCATCCTGAGTTGCAATTTTTAAAATTAAGCATAAAAATGCTTATTTAAAATTGAAAATAGAACTTTCTGTTTTATAACTTGCCCAGAAGTAACACGTCAAAGACACATAACATTCCAAAGAGAGCTATTGGTTGAGTCTGGAATTTTTCCCTTGTAGGCATTTTTTTGAGCACCTAGTGGAAGAGTTCACGTGGATCAATTCTTCTTTCTGACACTTTAAAAAAATGTTTGAGGAATGAGCCTTTGGCTCAAACCTCACGATTGGACCTGAAATCAATTGTAGGAGACGTAGGAAAGTCCCGGTAAAGACAAAACAGTAGGATGTGAGATTCGAGAATCGATAAAGGGGAGAGTGTATCCTTCTTAATTAGGTTTTTAACTGAGTACCAACACTACACAAAAGCTCTGAGGGCATGAAGATAGTTTCATAGGTCATCTAAGACTCATTTGGGTGATAACAGTCTACAGGAAATGAATGTTTTTCTCTGAATCATAGGAGGTAACCAGATAGTTTACAGGGCTGCTTATGTGTAAACTACTAGTATACTTGTTTTTTAATGGAGGGGCTGACAGAGGGTCACAACTTTTTATCTTACCAAGTAGGAAAGCTTTAAAAATAGTTGACATTTACCATTACTATCATTTAAAAAAGGAAGAAAGAGAAAGAAAACAGAAGACGTTTCAGCGCCAGCACTAGCCGTCAGAAGCTGCTGAGGGAAGAGGTAACCCAGTCCAGCAGTTCTCGGGCGTTTTGCTCCCAGAACCCCTTTTTATTCTTCAAAACTGTTGAGAACCCCACTAGGTTTTATGTGGATTATATCTGTATCTATTTATAAGTCATCGTGTAAGAAATTAAAACTAAAAATAATTTTAAAACACAAGACTATAAAACACACGTTCAGAGTGATGATGTCATCACATGTCATGGAGCCTCTGGAAAACTCCACAGGACACTAGTGAGAGCCTGAGAGTGGGAAAGGAAACTAATACCTTCAGTGTCATCATGAAAACAGTTTTGACCTCAAAGACTGCATGAAGGGGTCTTAGAAACCCCCAGATGTTCCCTGATTGTTCTTTGAGTGTGAGTGATCTAGTCCAGTGCCTTCATTTTGTTGACGAGGACATTGAAGCCTGGAAGGGCAAGTGACAGGTGCAAAAGTGCCAGGATGCACTTGCACACACATGTACACACATACGCACGTAAACATTTAGTCCCATGTCGTTATGCGCGCTCTGGAACCTGCCCCACAGAGACAGAATGACAAGCCCCAGTGCCAAGTACAGTCCTTTCTACAAAGACAAAACAGAGCGCAAAATGGACAGCCTGACCTTTAGAACAGCCGGTATGCTTCTCATGACCTCACTGTGGAAGGCAGGTTCCCTGATGGCCAATTAGAATAGCAAAGCTGGCCGGGAGTGGCATTCCAGACGTCCAGCAGTCTGAGGGGACTCTCCAGGTTCAGGGAGCAGCCTTCAGCTGGAATGCAGCCTCTCTGACTTGGAGGGCTGGCTCCCGCTCTGCAGAACAAGAGGGCACTTTGAAAAGGGACGTTTTAATTTGTAGTTTGAGTTTAAGCCAGACCCCAAGGGGAAGACTGTAGTGTCATTGGAATTACGTAAAAATCATACAGTAAAAGACAAATAGTTCTTCAGCAATGCCAATAACAGAGCTTGAATAGATTCAAAATATAATCTGTTCGAATGCATGGTGAGGAAGACCTCACTTTTAAAGTCAGTGTCATTTGTGTGGTTTTATTTGTTTGTCTTTTCGGTAGAAGAACATTGTCTTACAGGTTTAGAACATTACTGCTTGGATTAAGCTATCTTGGCTTATGCTGACTAAAAAGGAGGTGTTTTTGAGGCTTCATAATCTCTGTAAACTTTTATTCGCAAGTCAATTATATCACAAGACTTCCTTAGCTGGTCTTAGCTCAGTCATTGAACATTTCTACTTGTCAAGGGAGATGTCATCTATATTCTTAAGCTTTTTATGCTAACTAAAATTGATAAAGTATTTGAATGTGACTGTAGCATATATATCATATGAAAGGAATGATGTCAAGTTCAGAAGTCTGAATTTAAGTGCAGGTTTTCCATTTATCAGCTATGTGAGTTGGGCTTCTCTCTTCTACAGAAAGGGAACCCTAGTACCTGTTCCACAAGACTCTAATATTAAGGGGTGCAGCCTAATTCTTAGGCTCCCCAGCAGGGCCCAGAATGACCTGTGTCCTTGTGCTGACTCTGCTATTACAGAGACTTGGGCCAACTGACCTCTCATCACTCTGGATTCTGCAAAATGCTCATCCACAAAATGGTGACGGGGCTGTCTTAGCTCAACTGACATAATAGCAGTTCAGTAAACATAAGCCATTCTTATTTTTATTATTAATAAAATGGTATTTCCAGTAGGGGATAGTTTCCTGGGACAGTCTGAAATCTGTTTCCATCCAAACCAACAGTATTTCTGTGGCTGAACTTTCTTAACTCTGCTGGAGCCTGGAGCTTAGGGAAAGACTTATACTTCTTTCCATTATACTAAGTAAGAAATAATGTGCATAACACATATTTGCAGTTGGAGAGTAACACTTTAAAACAGTTCTTACTTACTTATGGTACCCTTACTTACGGTAAGCCTTACCAGGTGACAACCTCACTTTGACTGCCACCCTAGCATCTGTTAGGCCGTTAAGGCAACACTGAGCAACCTGGAAGGTAGCTAACTATGCTGTTTTCAAGCATTTTAATATATATAGTTTGTCAAATGGATGGCCATTTAAAAAGTTATGTTAGAACAGTTCCACTGTTTGGATGTTTGCAGTGTTCAGACTCCCAGATCAAAGAGCTTCGATCATATGTATATTAGTAGTTCAAGTATATAAGATATGTTAGTGCTAGATACAAAAGTGTTCACAATATGTTTGTTGAATTGAAAGGATGATTCTATATCACGTGCCCTTAATTTTCATAGCAATTATCATTATACATTTTATTAGAATCAGTTGGGGAAAAATACTGCCTTAAAAAATCTGAGACCTAATTCAGGCAGCAAGGGCCCCCATAGATCAGATTTTCAATTGTCTTAAATCTACTGAACAGGCACAGACTTGTAATTTGCAAGGACACAAATCAATTAATCAGGGATGTAGTTTATGAATGCAAACTTACCATGCAAACTTATCGCGAAATCCCGAATTGGCAGACATAATTCTGGGATGTGTATAGAAAAATGTGATGTTCGAATTTCTAAGCAGATAAGACTGAAATTCAATGAAATGTTTGCAAAGTTCTGTTTGAAATTTGGCCCTCGATTCTACATCAGTTATATAAATATTAATTTGGAAAACTGATGAGTACAGCTGCATTCTGAGTTTGCCAAATCATCATAGAATTATGGAATCATAAAAATAGAAGCAGTGGCTAGGTTAAAAAAAAAAAAGAGCAAGGCTCCCCAATTTCCCCTATATTTCACTATTAAAAACACAACTTCCTCAGAAGAAACCCTGAAGACAAAATTGAAGCTCAGCTGCCCTTAGGAATTTTTGTTACAGGAACCTATAAATTCTCTTTATTATGTATACTCTTCTGGTTAGGTTTTTCTATTATTTGAAATTAAAGCATTCTATCTCATAGGACACATTTTCTCTTAGTTCCTGTTTTCACTCTGTAGTGGATACTGTAGTTCCCTATAATGCATCAATGATTCCTTTTTCCTTCCAGAAGAAAAAAAAAGGTTTTATACAGGTGTCCATCTCTTCCCCACACGGTCATGTGCTTTAAGGAAAACTCATCCCATTGCTAGCTCCAGAGATAAGCTGTTCCCCAGCTGTGGTTTTGGCTTTGCAGCTTCTATGGGTCGGCTTCTCTCATGGAGCCAAACAGTTACCAACAATCTGGGAAGCTCTTCTTGTCAACGTCAAGAGAGAGCAAGTATTTCTAATTCTGTGCTCCACACAGGAATCCCTAGATTCATTTTGATGTAGGTCACATGCCTTCCCAATAACCAACCACTTTGATGAAGAGAAGGAAATGTGTTGATTGGCTTACACCATGCCTAGCTGATCTGGGGGTCAAAATCTATGTGCTGTGAGGAAGTCGTAAATGGAAAATAAATGCCGAGTAGGTAGGCTTGCCAGGTTTAGCAAATAAAGATGTCAGGCACTCAGCTGAATTTGAATTTCAGATAAGCAACTAATAATTTGTTTAGTATGAGTATGTCCAGAAACTGCATGGGACATACTCATACTAAAGAGAACGTTATTTATCTGCCCCTCTCTCCAATGCAGCAATGATAATGTAGGTAAACATCATAATATATGAAATGCAATACAGTAAGTATAAAATAGCTCTGGGTGGGGAACGTGAAGGGACAGATGGAATAATGCGGCAATCTGAGTACCGGGTACATGTCAGGAGTTTGATTTAAATCAATGCCAATCCTGTTATCATCGCCGCAGAATAGATACCGGCATCTCCATTTTGCATGTTATAAAAATATTGGGCTCAGAAAGGGTAATTCCTTCAGGTTCACAGAGCCAGTTGAGTCACTAATCTGGGGTCCACAGTCACTGATTCGTTTGCCTGATGCCAATACTTCTGTGCCTCTCTTCCTTTGTAGGATGGTCCGTGTAAGAAGGACACACCTCCCACCCTTCCCAACCATCTCTAAACCCCTTTCCTTTACTCTAATAGTTTCCTTCAGCTTTAATTGTGACCTTGTTTTAAATATGGCTCCAGGGTTTAAAGCCAGCCTTCTGGAAGGTCGTGGGCGCTTGCAGTTTCCTTGGAGATTATTTTTTTTCTTTTGAATGTATACGTGCTTTCTAAGAAGTCCCCTGTTGGTGATAGTTCCAAATTCACATACCTGTAGTGTAATTGATTTCAAACATTCCAAAATGCACGCATCTCCTCTGAAACTTTACAGCAGAGTTCATTATCTCCATAAACAGTTCATTTGGGAAGGTCTGAAGTCTAACTTAGATGTGTTTTGCTGCAGAGCAAGGCTCTTACGTGTGCAAGGAACAGCAGCTAACCATCACAGACAATCCCCTTAATCAAGCCCCCGTCAGGATTCTCTCTGGTCATTACATACAAACAGTTCATTTTTCTTTTCCTCTCCAGATCAAGTTCCCAAACCCATAATCATACCATTAAAAAAAGAAAAACCCGCTGTTGAGCCTTTTCCAAGTTGGTCCACCACACACTGACGCTGCATCCAGGCCTCCAGGGACCGGCGTGTGTGTTCCAGACACCTGCGCCCCAGCTCATTCCCTCCATGCCGGTCAGCTCCCATCTCACTCGTGGTGACAGGAGCGGGGCACCCGTGATAGTGGGGGCCGTTGGGCATGGGGCTGGGATGGAAATATGGTTCATTGCACTTTGGCGAGTAGCAGAATCATTGTTCCAGCTGCAGAGGGTGGCCCAGGTGTCATTAGCAAAGCAGTCGGACCAAGGAGTTAGTTCCCCAGATGGCTAAGGGCTGCTCTTCTCATGAAGCACCTCCTTCTCACTAAATCTTTACTCTCGCATAATTGTGACATAATTAGGAGAGAATGCTCAAGACCAGTGGCCGCCATCGCCTGGAGGAAGTGGGAACTATGAGAAAACCTATCTGTGAAAAGATGGCCTTTCTCCAGGAGACCCCAGCAGTCCAATGTGGTGGGCTTGAGTGGCAAAGGCAGCTTGCTATGGCTGGATGACTTCAGCCGTAGTGCGATTTAAAACAGAGAGAACAATTCATAACGCTAATAGCCGTTTTCACAAAACACTAAGACACTTCACGTTACTGATGGGTATTTATTTTGCAGATCACTGTGACCCTCAGATCTTTTTCTGCCCAGTTTGCACAGAATGGATCCTCCTTACCCCTCTCTTACCCTCTTCTCATTCCTCTTTTTTAATTCGGTTCTTGTCAAATTGTGACTTAACTTTAAATCCTGTCTTATTCCAATATGTCCTCATCTTCTATTTGAGAATTTAACAAGCTCGCTTTGCTATTTTTAATGTGGTTCTTTATAGCACCATAGTGGCTTAATTTAGAACATCCATATATTTAGTAACAATATTTTCAATTAGATTTTCTGCATCATTGATTCAAAAGTTAAAATGTCACAGGCCCACGCTGGAGGCCCGTGGAATCCTAGTACACACATTTCCTCTGGCCGGCTGCCCTCAAACAGTGATTGTAACTCAGAAATATTAGGTGGCTGGTTGTATGTAGAGTTTTCAGAACACATTCATATCTCAAGTTGCTTCCTCTGTACCATATTAACCTCCAGGGCCGCTTTTCCCTACAGTCAGCGTGAACACTCACAGACAATAAAGCTATGGTAAAATTAACCTGATCAAAATAGGAAAGTCAGTGTTCTGGAGAAAGATATCATGTCGTGTACTGCAGATACATTTCGATCTTGACCTCTCTAAACAATCTTAATTTTGGAAACTTCCAAATAATTGGTAAGACATTCGTCACATATTACATCACGCATTTACTTTGCCACCTAAAAAAGCACAGAATGAAGGGGAAGGGCGACAATGTGAGAAACAATATGTTAATGGCTTCTAATATTCCATTATGCCTTCTGCTTTTTTCATTGCAAAGGAGCAAATGTTTTGCCTGAATCACAGGAGATTCACAGTGCTATAGAAGACCACTAGTAGGGACACTTTCCAGTAGGGGAATCGCTACAGCACTCACGACATGGCCTGTCCTTGTCCACTAGCCCCCTGACTCCACTGCCTCTCTCTCCAATGCATCATCCTAATATAGAGTCCCTTCCTAGATTTTGTTTGCTTCTGCACCTTTCAGCTTCACATGACAGCAGTGAGCTACCTACTCCAGTGATTCTTCCTGCTGGTTCTCATCTGTTTTTCTGTAGTTTTCTCTGCCTCATTCACGAGCTCTGTGCATTTTCCTTGGAGTGCCTACTGCATTGCAAACACGGGCCTAGGCGTTGGGATGTCAACAAGAACAGTACGAAACACCTGCTCTTATAGGGCTTATGTACAGTGGTGGGGTGGAGAGGATAGACACTAAATAAGTATAGAATATGTCAGGTGGTGATAAGGGAGAGAGCGATGGGAGATGTGTGATCAGTCACCAGTCTTCTGGCCTTGGCCTGCATGTCCTCTATGCTCTAGTACTTGGGGAATTTATTTATTCATATAGTTCCTCCTTTAGGCTTATTTCTAAATTTATGTCTATATCTATTCCTTTCTGTTTCTGATTTTATCATTATTCTCAGGGGTGACTTCATTCTTCTGGTTGTTTTTATCTTAAATAGACCTTATTATAGTTGCCCTATAGGAAATTCCACTGGATCCCGGGAACACTATTACAAAGAAGTTATTATATTTATACTTTTTTGTGTGCATATTTGGATATTGGACAGGCTGAAAATCCAGGGAAATTTACTGCATCTTTTAGTTTTCATTTGGGTGTTCGCTGTTGTGTAGACTCAGGGCAATCACCAAATAAATATCTTTTCAGCTATCAGCCATGAAGGAATTCCCCCATAGTACTTCTCAATAGATTTATTAATCCCCGACCAGACAAATACAAGAAATAAATACTATGGTACCTCTGAAGCTGTGATAAGTTTCAGCTTTCAGTTTATCAGCCTTTTATAGTCAACCTGAGTACAGACGTTTGGGCACATCCTGCCTCTTGCTTTTGCCGTGTTGAATCATTTCCAGATCCGGAAGTGCTCAGCCTCTGGGAATGACTGGGGTGGAGGGGACAACATTGTTGTGAGTCAAAGGTGAAGCCGCTTTGCTTCCCTTTGAGGCTGGAAACCCGTAGAGTCGTTTATCTCTGTTCACCGGTTGTGAGGGTGGAAATGCACCCTCTCTCCGTTTCGCCCCGTGCTTTCCCATCTACGGGACGGGCTCAGAAGGAAGCGCTGTCACTACCCAATTCTGCTTTTCCTTGCCATGTGGCTCTAAAGGAGTCTGGAGAAAGGGCTCAGCTCGGCCTCTGAATGTAGCCCTCCAAATCGAGGCTCCGACATTGAACTAAGCAGTGTCCTAAAACATTTTTTTTCCCCTGTGTGATAATTTTAAAATTTCAATAATAAAAAAAAAAAAATGTCGGCTGCGAAACGAATACCCCTTGTGGAGGTCAGGGATTTTGCTTTTGACTCCAATTAGAGGTAATGGGAATCACGAGGACTCTGGCTGTACTTCGCCTTAGTGTCGGTGTTATTTTTGCAATGAAAGCACTATGTATGTCTCGGTAGGGTTTTTATTTAATTGGCAAACATGGTAAGACATATGTCAAAGCTCATCAATCCTTAGGCCTTTTCATAAAAATTGCTTTGAATTTGCTGGTGTTTAACATCTATAGCTCAGGTCTCCCACCCTAAACACCACGGCAAATAGTTTCTACTGCTCCACTGTCAGTGGTCCTTAGCCTTATAAGCAGATTTATGACCGACACCCATTAAGTAACAGCTTAGGGATAGTCAGGACAATTTCAGAATTTTTTTTTTTTACTTTTTTTTTTTTTCTGATGCCAAAAGTGACATACATACGAATCTTGTCTGAATGAAAGCCGTAACTGTGCTTGAGCACATCTGGAAGTAGAATCTGTTCAAACATTATTTTTACTTATTATTAACATTTCTACTTATACGTTATCCCTGACTATTCATTCAATGCGACACTTGAATAAACCTCGGTTGCCTTAGGGAGAAGGAAAGGTTGGTGGATATAATAGCACCTTCATAGTCCTCTCAGAGAGCATCATCAGTCCAGGGGTTTGTGTTTGCAAATGTGCACTGGGCCCCACTCTCTCCCGAGCCCACCAGGGGCCACTAGTTTAACACCTTCCTGGATCCGGTGCTGAGTTGGGGCAAGCTTACCAAAGAGAAAAAAAGAACTCTCACCAGAGATTCTGAAATCACCCCAGGAATAAGCCATATGACAATCTTTTACACTGTCTAAACATTCATCACCACTGGAGAGAAGGGATGGCGTTCACAAGCCGTCTGGGGTCATCTCTGCCCTTTACAGCCTTTCGCCTCTCGGGTTCCAGGCCCACCGTCTGACCCCTTTGACCCATTCCCCTTCCTTCAAGGCTAACCTCTACCTCTTCCCATCTCCTGAGGGGCCATGTTTTCACACCCATCTCATCCTCTTTTAACATCTTCAGTCTTTTCTTTTTCCATGATTTTTTTGCCTTTATATCTTACATTGCCAAGTCTCTCTCTCTCTTTAAAAATCTTCCTCTTGAACTTGAAGCCCCATCTAGCAACTACCTTACTCTTTTCTTATCATTACCAGACCTCTTACAGAGTGGTTATTTAAATGTCAAATTAATATATTGTTGACCTAAGAAAGATTAAAGTAGTTGCTAGATGGGGTAACACTTTTGCTAAACCAGCTTATTCTGAAGTCAGTAACTTCCTTTAACATTAACTATGTTTGCCATCATCTGCTTCTAGAAAGTTTCTTGTCCTTTCTCTTCCATGACTCTACATTTTTTTGGTATTCTTTCTACTTTGAGGTCTTCCTTAGTTTTTATTCCCATAGTATTTTTCCTTTTAGCCATACCAGCTCAAAAACTTTGGGTTGTTTTTTTGTTTGCTTGTTTGTTTTGTTACTTTTCTTCTACTTGCTTTTTAAAAATGTACTTGCAATAAAATGAACTCTTTTTGGCGTATGGGTCTATAGATTTAGACATACAGTTTAGTCATACAATTATGTAATAACCTCCACAATCCAGATACAGAAATTTCTATCACCTCCCCACATTTCCTCACAGTGCACCTTTGTAATTAACCCTTTCTTCCATCCCAATCTCCTGGCAATCACTAATCTATTTTCTGTTCCTAAAAATTTGCCTTTTCCAGGCTGTCATTTAATAGAATCAGACCGTAGGTAGCTTTTGAGTCTGACTCCTTTGACTTAGCATATTACCTTCATGTCATCTACATTGCTTCATCTATTGAAAATTTTTTCCTTTCTGTTGCCAGTTGAAGGGTATTTGGGGTCGTTCCAGTTTTGTGTGTGTGTGTGTGTGTGTGTGTGGTTATGAATAAAGGCACTATAAACATTTATGTACAAGGTTTTCGTGTACACATAAGTTTGCATTTCTCTTATGTATAGTATTGCTGAATCCTATGGTAAGTATATGTTTAACTTTACAGGAAACTTCCAAAGTCTTTTCCGAAATGGCTGTGTCACATTGCATTCCCACCAGCAACGTATGAGAGTTCTGGTTGTGCCCATGCTCTTCATCACTTGGTATTGTCCGTCTTTTTAATTTTAGTCATTCTAATAGGTTTGTAATGGTATCCCATAGTGGTTTCAATTGGCATTCCTCTAATAACTAATGATGTTGAGCATCTTTTCATGGACGTTAGGGTCAACCTATTATCTTCTTTTGTGAAATGGCTGTTCACATTTTTTTGCTCCTTTAAAAAAATTAGTTTTTTTCTTATTGTTGAGTTTTGAGAACTCTTTATATACTGGATAAACTCTTTTGTTGAATACATGATTTGCAAACATTTTCTCCCAGTCTGTGGCTTTTATTTTTATTCTCTAAAGGGCGTCTTTTGCAGAAGTTTTTAATTTTGATGCAGTCTGATTTATCATTTTTTTTCTAGATTTTGTTTTCGGTGGCATATCTAAGAAATTTTTGCCAAAACAAGGCAACAAACATTTTTTTCCTATGTTTTTATCTAAATGTTTTAGTTTTATAGTTTTGGACTTTATGTATTTGGGTCCATAATCCATTTTTAATTAATTTTTGTGTATATGCAAGGTATGAATTGAAGGTCATATTTTTTACCTATGGAGAGTCAATTGTTTCAGCACCATTTGTGGAAAAAAATATTTTTTTTCCATTTAATTGTCTTTATACCTTTGGCAAAAATCCATTTGCCAAAGTTAAATATAAATATATATTTATATATATATATTTATATTTAACTTTATATATATATATACATATATATATATAAAGTATATATATATATATGTATATATATATATATGTATATATATATATATATATATATATATATATATACACATATATATATATATATATATATTTCTGGGCTCTTTTTTTCTATGGCATTGATCTATATGTGTCTATCCTTTTGCCAGTACCACCTGTTTTGATTACTGTAGCATTGGAAATATACTGAATCCACAGATCAGTTTGGAGGAAATTTGCAACTTAATAATATGAAGCCTCCCAATAAATGAATAAGGTATCTCTTTCCATTTATTTTGGTCTTTAATTTCTTTCAACAGTGTTCTGTGGTTGTCTGAATGTGGGTCCCGCACATACAGGTATCCCCCACTCTTTGAAAGTTTGCCTTCTACCACTTTGCCTTTACAGATCACCTACACTAGTTCTTGTTTTTTTCTAACCAAAAGAAAAAAAAATTCGAAGAAGATTTTGCTTTTATGAAAAAAGGCAAAAAGCAAGAATGTTTAGTTAGCATTTGCTTTGCAGTGAGCCATCAAGAAGGCAGCACACACTCCAGGCAGTGAATGTGTCACTGCTTCTACTACATGCCAGTGTTGTTTTAGGTTTTCTGTGTTATTTGGTGTGATTCGGTAGGTTATTTTGGGGGTCTGGGAATACTCGAAAATTTTTCCATATAAATTAATGGAAAGCATGTCTTTGCTTTACGCCATTTTGGCTTCTAAAAGTTTTCATAGGAGCGTTCTACTTTTAGATAGTGGTGGAAACCTATATTTTGTTAGATTTTCTTTCCTAAGTATTTTGTTTCCTTGTGCTATTGTGAGTGGTACTGCTTTCTCGGTTTATCTTCAAGGCTCATTTCATCGAATTATGTGTCATTTTCACTTCACTTTCTCTGATGCCTGCCCTTGCCCCTCCAGTTAACACCTGGATTATTCTAACAGTCTGTGTCACTGGCCAGTGTTCTCAGAATGTTGTTCTCAGCCAGCTTTCCTAAACCACAACTTTCCTCCTGTTACTCAGATTAAAAATCCTTGCATTCAGCCTCTGCAGCGTAGTATTCAAGACAGCCTTTGCAAACATTTTTTCCTATTTCATGGCAGAAAATTCCAAATGATCTGGATTCATCTGCTCATTAGTTATCTCTTTTTGAGTTCTGGAAGTTAGGATGTAATGGAAGCGGGAAGAACAATAGCAGTTTAACAGCACAACAACAACAACAACAACAACAACAACAACAAATGAGGGCCTTGAAAAATACTATATGCTTTGCCAAGAAGCGTGAGGAAGACTTAGATAATGTAAAAAATAGAAGCTATAAGACATTAAACATGGATTCTGTTCCAAGCCATGTGCTAAGCACTTTACATGCATTATCTCCTTCCTCTTCATGAGAGCCTCTGAGAATGTGGTAGGTATAGTATTACTTATATTTTACTAATGATCAAACTGAAATGTAGAAAAGTTAAGTAATTAGCTTAAAGTCACTCCACTAGGAAGGCACGGTTGGAACTTGATTTGTAGCCCGGCTCCAGAGTCTGTGTTTAATTCTGCCATAATGCTGAGTGTCAACCATCAGGTGATGCTCACCATTGATAAGGCAAATGGTTGGTTGAATCCAGCCATCATGGAGAAATGAGTCTTCCGTTTTTCTGGAACATCCCCAGTGCTACCGATTCGTATTCTTTGTGTCCTTTTCATTTCCCCCTCTTCCTTCACTACATTCAAGCTTCTCAAGAGTCTGGAAGGTGAGAGTAGGTAAGGTCCAGGGTAACGACAGCAGTATTTCTTTCCAGTGTTAATGGGAACCTCCTCATATTCTGTCAGGTTGAGCATTCCTACGAACTAGGAAACTGGTTTTCTGGGAGCTGTAGCCATGTAAAGGATGTCAAACACTTTGGGGAGATTGCCTATGACATTTGTCAGTACCAATGAGAAAGCCATTGCAATCCATGGAAGACCCTTCACAGCTCCTGGTCCAGTGTATGAAGCAGAGGAGAGGCTCAGAAACTATTGTATTAAGAAACTATTGATATGAACATTGACAATATGAGTGTCACAAATGTACATGTCAGTGGTGTTAGGGCCCTGACTGAGCACATGCTACAGCTATTAAATTACTCCCCAGTTGAACAGGAAGGGTTGTTTACCTAAGGTAAAAACATGAATTTACCTGCTCAGCTGAGTGCAAATCCCAGCTAAGAACTTGATAAATGCAATTAGAATCAGGTTTGAGAAAAATAGAATTCGTAATAACTCTTATCAGAAAGGACAGAACATTTAATGCTCAGAAAATTTTATTTTGTTCTGATAGGAAAACATCAATTCCTTCCCCCAAATGGAAATTCTTCTCCATCTTATTCACACATCGTAGGAAAAAATAATTCATTTTGTCCTTTGTACTATACATGCCTCTAGATGGCCGTTTATTCAAAATATTTGATTAGTTTACTATTTACCAAAAAAAGGGGGGAGCTTTATCTGTCCATAAAATACAAACTAATTTTTCTTCCCTTTGTTATTAGTAAAGGATCACTTTCATATTGCAGATGCTTAGTATTCTTGAAAGGAAATGTATTAACACTTATATAGAAAGTAAGAGCACTGAAAATCAGCCTGTAATGCACATTTATCTCCACTTTTTAGTTCCATTAAGTCTATAAGTTTGCTCAGCAAACTGTATCGGGTTGTAACTACTTGATAGACAATCAGTCTACCTGAGAGACTGCCTTGTCCACGGGGCCATTTGTCTGATCGGATATCAAATGGCTTGTTGATTATTCTGACTTCAAAGGCTCCTGGCAGCAAGACCTTCAAGGTGGTCTGTAATGCCCCGAGTGTTGAGGCCACCTGTCAGTGTGCTTCCAAATTAAAGAGAATCTGCTGGGAAACGAAGGGTAAACTTCCTCTCCTGCAGATGAGGCTGATTAACCTTGAACAGTTTTACTTTTTCAATAGCAGTTGGTATGGGGAAAATATCACCAAAAACTTCAGTTCCCTTTATTGTTGGGATGCATGCATTTGCCTGTCCAAAAAATGTAAATATCCTTTTGCAGGGTTGCAGAACTTTAGTGAAATTCAGAGTAACAGATTACAATCTTTTTATTTGTTTTTGGAATTTTTTTGTGATCTATTTATAATAATAGTAATTATTTGAGTTATAGACATATATTTTGAAAAGAAAAAAATTGTAAATACTTGTTAGCCACATTTTTTTTTTTTTGCTTCACAAAACTCTAATAAATATTTGACTTTTTTACTCTTATATTTCAGATGGTACTGCTTCCCAAATATAAAGTGTAGGTCACTGTGGCAGCTGAGAATAGTTTATAAAACTTTTATGTTTGGCCTGATTTATGTTATAAAATACAAGCCGTAGGGTAAACTGTTAAATTCTGTACTTTTTAACCTTTTAATAAAGTAGAAAATTAAACACAACTATTTAATAGAAATGATAGAAAGGTAACAAGCCCATAATGAATTAAAGTAACTTATATGGTTATTTTGGACATATTACATAAACTCTTTTTTGGATGTTTTTCTTTTTATAAATCTCGCATATGAATTCATGTGTGGAAACTTCATTTTCTTAGGTATATGTGGCTCCTAGATAAGTCTAATGATAAAACTTGCTGAGGTTTGTGTGTTTTATTTTCAGGAATTTGGAAGAGAAGAAAACGCTACCTGTTTATTGGTTCTCTGAAACTAAGCATGTTGTCAGAAGTCAGCTTAGAGGTAAATATTATAAAGCAACTCTTCACCATTATTTTTAGATACAACCTCAGTGGCACAGAATTAATTTAGCTTTTTTTTTTTTTTTAATTATAACTCTGAGCTGGATAGAAATGGATAAACATCTGATGCTGATTGTTATCATGTACTTTGTGTTTCAATGCTCGCATTTCTCTGTTGGTTTAAATAATTATGAAATGTTGCCTGGATGGATCTTCTAACATTTTAGGGGACCAAAGTGGCATTGATTATTGCTTATGGCTTTATGCTTATCATTAAAGAGTTTTAAAAAAACTTAATTTTGAAATAATTTTAGACTTGGAGGAAAGTTGCAAAAATAGTCCAGAGTTTCCGTATATTTCCATCCAGCTTCCTGTAGCTCTCTCTAATGTTAACACCTTGCATAACCAAGGTGCAGTTACCAAAACTAAGAAATCAACTTTGGTATAATACTGCCTACTAACCTACAGACTTCATTTGGATTTCACTGGATTTTGCAATAATGTTATTCTTCTGGATCCAATCCAGAATCCTACATTGTATTAGTTATATCTTCTTAGTCTCCTTTAGACAACTTTTAAAATACAATCTTAAAACACTTTTCTATCGGAGCTTCCCCTCATTGTCGTGTTTAAACTTTGGTTCATTTTTATCGTCACCATTTAGAGAAGTTTTCTAGAAAAATCTTAAATCGTTTTCTTTATAGTATATCTCCTCAACTCTCATCTTGTTTTGGAGAAAGTAAACATCACAAATATTCACAGTGTTTTAAATTAGTACATATAGTCAATTATCATACCATTTAGCAGTGCTGGTTACTGGGCCAGGTGGTTTTGGGAAATACAGCTAGGCACAGAGTTTGGAAGTATCCATCCAAGTGGTTAAGTTGAGACACATTCAGCAGTAACTATTGGTAGAAAACTGAATCAGTAGTAAAGTTAAGAATCCATGCATCTCTTCTCCAGCTCAGTAGAGAACTTAAAAGAAGCTCATTTTAAAAAGTTTATTGCGTTAAGGATTCTAGAGAGACAGTTTTAGAGTATTTCATTCTTTAAGATGCTACAGTTACAAATTCATTGAATTTTAACTTGTATTATATTTATAGCTATTAACTGTCTCCTACCTCATTAATTCTATTAGTTAAAATATTTATTTTGAATAAAGACAAAAATAATTGAATTATCATTCTTTGAGGTTATCAAGTAGATATCGTAGCTTTATTTAGAAGGCTATAAATTGGATACAAGCTTAAATGTTTGATAAACTCTGATTGGATAAGTATACTGTGGTGCATAAATATTCACTGATAATGGTATAGAAAAGCATTTAATGACTTGAGAAAGATTCATTGTATATTATTAGGAGAAAATTGTTTCCCAAACAATGCGTACAGTATGAGTCTAGTTTGTTAAGAAAAAAATATGAAATATGGTGTGGGTGGGAAAAAAAACGAAAGTGTGTATACCAAAATGTTAACCTCTGGATAATGGGATTTGAGGTAAAGTTTATTCTCCTTTTTTTATTTTTCTATACTAAAAAATATTTCAGCAATAATTTCATATTTCTTTTGGTTTGAGAAAATATTATTAAAAATTATGGGCTAAAAATGCTTATTGCTCTTGGTATATATGATACCTCTAACTTATAACCTTAAAACTAAGATTTGTTTTTCTAATTTTGGCAGCATAGAATAATTGAAATTATTGGTAGTACCTTTAGGTTTTCAAATGTTGAATTAATATATCCGGGAGATAGGCAATAGATTTTTAATGTTCAAGCATGTATATTTTGGCTGATTATATCAGTTAACATTTTTCTTAAGAATTGTTTTTTTCCTAATTAATATTTATTTTTTCTTGATTTTTAACTACAGTAGTAAGATCAATCTTGAATTAAATATCCTTAGTAACTAAGGGTTTGTGCAAATACCATCCTGAACTACCATTATCAATAGCTACCTTTAGTGATACCTACTATGTGCTAAATTTTACATGTCTTATCCCAGTTTGTATTCAGATCATCTGGTGAGGTAAGAAATGATGTATTCCCATTTTAGAGACGAGGAAATAGAGACATAAATGGTTCCGTAACTTGTCTGAGATGTGTCAGCTGGTAAATAGTGGAGCTGGGCTTTGAAACCAAGCAGTGTGTGCTCTGAAAATAATGTTGTATTACTTCTAATTAAGGATTAAACACACACACACACACACACACACACACACTCACGTTTTACATTAAAGCATACTGATATAATTATATCCTTTCCTCAGTTACGCAGACAGGATATAGAACATTTCAGCTCTAGGCTGTCATGGGAATATCAGTTAGACTGCATTGGCGAATAACGGGAGTGCAATTCAAGTGTTTCAGTGTATGGAGCTGGGCATAATTCAAGTGTTATTACCTGTGTCTACTTATGATTATCAGTACTAACATCACAGCTGTCAATTGCTGAGCTATTCCTCGTGCCGAGCACTGTGCCTCACATGCATCACCTTGGGTGATGCCCAGAACAGTAATAGGTAGGTCCTCATGTTATCATGCTGTTTTCTTCATGCAGAAACTAAAGCTTCGAGAGACTCATTAACTTGCCCAAGATTGTAGAGCCGTAGTACTGGGAACTTGAACCTAGTTTTTTCTGACTCTAAGGCTGGCTTTTAAGCACTACACAATGCTAACTTGTTTCTCAAAGGCTCCTGTATAGTTGGATTACACTTGCCTTATCTTTATCAGAAATATTCTTGTATATTAAGCCTGAATGAGTAATGAGAAAAAATAATAATGTTTTGATAAGTTCAGCAGAAGGCCAAAGACCTTAAACACCAACCACCTTTACATCTGTAACCCACAGCTGGGGCGATCAGTTTAGCACTGAACGTCCTGCACCCCAGGACACCCTTCAGTCCTGGGCAAGCCAGACACGGGCCAGTTTTAGAAGTGAACGTTTAAGGTTTAAACACCATGTCCCCAGTTCCAGCCAAGCTAAGCATTCATGTAAATATATTCTGTAATAATATAATAATAGTAATAATAAAAATAATAAAATCTTAAAAGAAACAAAGGGGGAGAGGGGAGGGGAAAGAGAAGAACAATGTTATACCCAATGTGTTTTATGGAAAAAGGAAAATAGTGTAGCTATAGAGTTTGCCTTGTATTTGCAGAGAGGGACAAGCCTTGTGTTTTACAGGAGGGCTTGCTGACCTGGTCTTCCTACAATGGGTCCAAGATCTTAACAGCAATCCTTGTCTCAGATAGAAATTCATAAGATTTGAAAGAGTACATTGCCACATAACAGAAAGATCACCTGAGAGTGACCTGACCCGGACCCTGGAACTCCAGTCATGTGGCGGGGACTGCAGAGGACGAGGCATGCTTCCCGTCACCTTCTCAGTCTCTGCTGTGTCCTGGGCTCCATCCCCTCTGGCCTGTAAAGATGCGGCTCCTCCAGTCTCCCCCCTCTCTCCTGCATCATCATTCTCTGCTTCTCTATTGAAGAATATCCCTCAATATGCAAACTTCTCTAGTGTCTCCCAACTTAAAAAAAAAACAAAACCCAAAACCCACAATCCTTTGATTCCGAGTCCTTCCTCAGCAATTACTCTGCTCTTCTCCGAGGTCTTTGACGTGCTGTTTCCACTTCCCCATCCTCCATTCTCTCTTCGATTCACGTCCGTCAGCTTCCACACCAGCCGTTTGCTGAAACTGCCCTTGTCCAGGTCACAGGTGACCTCCATTTGCCAAATCCAACGGGTACATCTTTGTCCTCAACTTTCTCCATCTCTCAAAAGCATTAGACAAGTCGACTCCAGTGATGGCCAAATGCTCTCCACTCTGGGTTGCCCCAAGGTACCTTCCCAGTCTCCCGCCGAAACCACGGGCCTCGTCCCTGTTCCCTCTCATCAGACTGGACCTTACTTCTGGTGCTTTTCAGGTTTCACTCCTCAGCCAGTTTGTTGTTCCTAAATACCATTTCCTGGGCAACCTCATGCCACCCAGATCTTCAATTTCCAACTAGCCGATTACTCTCAAATTTGTACCTCCAGCTCGTACCATTTCTCTCTCTGACTTTTTTTTCCCCCTATTCACATGCTTGTATAACCATGCTATTTAGATATCTCGTAGATATGATAAACATATTTCCCAGGTAGACTTCCGATTTCCTAATCTACTGTGCCATGGTCTTCGCCAGTCCCCTGTGGCCCCATCCCGATGGCTCTTTTTCTGGCATTTTCCTATATCAATTTAGAAAGGTCTAGAGATTCTACTTCCAAATATATCTCAAACCCAGCAATGCCCACCCAATATTCCCTTCTTCCTTACAAGTGAAGTAGAGGGTGGCAGTGTGCTCAGCTGAGAGCTCCGGTTTTTAGCCTCTCTGGCAGATGGGTGTAGCCAGGGTCCTGGTGAACAGAATGGAGGCAGAACCAGGTGGGGCTTTCAGTAAAGATCTTTAAAGTGGGGTCACACATCGTGGAAGTCTTTTTGCTCTACCCCTCTTCTCCTGCCGGGCATGAAGATGCACTGTCCAGGGCTGCATCTGCCATGTCACCATCGTGAGATTATTTTGAGGATGGAGCCCACTCTAGGGAAAGTAGAGGTGGGAGCTGAAGGAGCTGCTGTTTCAGCCCTAGAATGCTCTTAATGGAAGAGAAAATTAAATCTTTGTATTAAATAACTTATTTGGGGTCTCCGTTACTTAGTCACATGCTAAGTAACTAGCTAATAGGAGCTGTCCTTCCACATTCCAACTGCATCATCCTCATCCAGGCCTATCCTCTTAACCTTTTAAAAAACTAAGTGGAAGAATCTCACATCCCTGCTTAAACCTTTGCTAGATTGTCATTAAGCTTAAAATGAAACACAGATTCTTCAACATGGAATGATGGGGCCCTTATTTAATTTTCCGGTCATCTCATATCACGTGTTCCTGTCTTTATTCCATGCCAGAAGGAGCCTTCCTTGAACACGTCCATTTCTGTCTCACCCCAGGGCCTTTGCATGTGCTGTTCAGATTACCTTAAAATATCTATTCCTATTCCTTCTCCTCACCTCCCTTCCCCTATTCCAAAGACTAGTTCCTTCCCTTCCTTGAATGCCCAGGTTAAAGGTCACCTCTCTGACCATTCCGCCTAGATTTGATCATCCCTTCATATTCCATTGTTACTAATTACTGTCACCTTTCAGTTTTCGTCATCTCGCTTATCACAGTTTATCATAATTTGTTTGTTTGTAACATGTTCTTTGCCTCTCTCACTAAGTCTTAAGTTCTGTGAGGACAGGGGTGGTGTCGGATTTGTTCACTGGCTTTGTTCTCTGTATAGAGCACTTAGCAATAGGGCCCGGTATTGGTTTGTTCACAACCTTAGCTGAACGTTAGAATCACCTGGGGAGATTTTAAGTGCTGACGTCCATGTCCTACTTTCCTAGAGTTAGATTTAATTGGTCAGTGTTGGGATCCAGGATCAGTATATTTAAAAACCTCTCTAGGTGATTCTAATGTATACCCACTGTCTTAGTGAGGGGGTCCTCAGTACTTGTCTGTACATGCAAGTCACTGCATGAGCTTTTAAAGCAGGACTGGTAGGTGTACCCACCACCAAGACTCTGACTTATTTGCTCTGGAGCGTGGGCTCTGACGATAAAATCTTCCCAAATTATTCTGATACTGGCAGGAGTGGAAACCATTTATATTAGTGCTCAATACATATCTGTTGCCTGGATGAACACAGTTCACTATACAATTTAAGCAAAACCCTACACAAAGATCGTATGTGATAGAGTGTTTTTATATTGATTTCTGTTCCTCCTCAACAGAAATCGGTTGACCCTCTTTGCTAGCAGTTGTCTCCATTGCAGCCTATACGAGAGTTTCCTTAACCCCCTCCCCTCCGCCTTCGCCTCCTGTTTACATCACTAACGACTCTTGGTCACTCGAGGACACATGGGGATTCTTGCTTCCTTTGATCAGGACCCTTGTAACTATCACTGGCTAATTCAGTCTTATATCTGCAACTATACCAAGTTCACACTTTAAATTCAAAGTCAGTTATATTTCTACTTAAAATTGTTACTCCCCCAACCCAACCCTCACACAGCACCTGGAACAAAGCCTGTCATAATAAAGGTGTTCGATGAGTGTTTGTTAAAGGGAATGAATTAATTAGCTGCATTTAAAAAGGGTTGCCATACCCCAAGCTTCTCAAAATGCCGTATGCTCTCTTCATTTATTTGAGTCCATAGCCATTTCTTCCAGAAGCTTCTGTTCTGAGCCATGCTGGCTTGGGTTGCGGGTGGGAGGGGGAGTAAAAAAATCAACTTCTATTTGAAGCTACATGAAAAGGCAGGTCGCACCACGCGGAAGTCATGGACCCCACGATTCCTGTGTGCACAGGGGCTTACACCCCCTCTCTGCCTCCTCTGTCAGAGTGTTACCTCTCATAGTTTCTGAGTTTAATGTTGATACTCTGCTGGATGCCTTTTAATATTCCAGCATGATTTTTATTGGAAGAAATGCTTTTTTTAAAAAAAGTGAATTTAAAGGAGCCATACTATCTCTAGCACCATGGAACATTCTGAGGACTTCTGAGCAATAGAAGGTAGAATAAGTCTTGTTACAAAATGCCAGACTCAGCAGAAACAGTGCCGTCTACTGGAAGGAACAGAATCAAATGACAGGACCAGAATGCTTTACACATTATGGAGCATGACACAAATGATCATTGGCATCAAAATTAAACTACTTCCAAAGAGGAGACTAAAAAGCATCCTGTTTACCCTTATAAAACTTTTCATCTGACTTGCAAAATACTGACAGAGCCAGACCACACAGTCAGAAGGATGTCAGTGCCAGAGGTCAAGGACTTTGTCCACCCGACACTGAGAACAGTAAGCCCTCAATAAATATGTGCTAAATATTGAATTAAGGAGGTAAAATTAATTTACATGCAATGAAGCAAAAGATCAACAGGTACAGGATTTTAAAAATGAATTATAATAGACAACTTGGGAGCCAGGCTTATTGTCAGGTGAGGGTCTTGGGAGCTGGATGTCTAGACAGGAGAAGTCAAAAGAGCTCTCTCTTCTTTTGTATGTGGGCCATTGTTTCAGAGACATAGCTCCTATATGGGACAAGGACATAATTCATCCCCCTGCATAAGGGACCAGGAAGAAATATGACCCGGGTACATTATGAATTGTTTTGTTTGTAAGCTCCTAACCATGTAATTGTTTTAACGACTAGCAGGTGGGTAAGAGTTCAGGACTTAAAACTATTGTTAGGAGATTTGTGAGTGAGTGAATCAGGAGACGATTCAGGTTGAGACTTCAGGAAAGGTACTTTAAAAACAAATGAGAGAGATGGCTTACCGGTAAGTGAAAACGGTGGAAAAGCAAGCAGCCTTGGGTTCCGTTCAAGCTAGTCGCAGTAAGAATTTTTTATTGGAAAAGCTTCTTGTGTTCCAAGGCTTAGACCATCACAGGTGCTGTGGACCTAATCCCTTTCTGCAGTATTTCCAGCTGTGGAATGCGCACCTGAGAAATACAGTTCAGGCTTCACCAAGACCTGGAGAGGAGCCAGCTTTCTTGCGTCTGCCACCCCAGGCCATGCTTCTCTCATTCTTACGAATAATTCACTCCTTCTCACAATATCTGCACCTCTTCTTCCTTCTTTCCTCTAGAACCAGAGGCTAATTGTGTAGCTGCCCCCTCCTCTAAGGTGTCAACAATGACTTTTCCCAAACATGGTATTCACCCATTCCAGGGTGAAGGGAGAAGCCACCCTTTAAGCTATATGATCGTAAAGGTTTTCCTATTGCGAATCTGTCAGTTGGGTACGGATGCTGTCGGGCGAACGCGTAAAAGCTGTACGATGCTCACAGGTGGCATTCTTTGTTTCCCATGCTCAGTGGTCATCTTGTGATCGAAGCATCTACTACATTAGCTTTATATTAGCTTTGAGATCCGATTCATCCTTCAAAATCCTTCTAAATTTCATACCTTTGTGGGACCATCCAGTAAAAATAGACACTGGCTTACAGCCATCTCCTGTTTCTTGGATATCTGCAGTCCTCCCGAGCTCTCAATCAGACAGAATCCACTGGGGTCTCCTCAGCAGTCAGGCTCTCCCCGGGTCATAAATGTTTCACTCCGGAAACTCTGCTCGGAGCAGGGGAAGTACCTGGTACCTTGGTTGGTGCAAGGAGTGATGTACCTCTCTCAAAACCCAACAACGAATAAAACAGACACTAGCAAACTCTAATTGGGCATCTTTTCCTATTAGTAAAATTTCCAGTAGATTCCGAGAGCCATGAGAGAAAGCTTTGAGAAACACTGTAGGCAGCCTCTGGCAATGAGAAGAACGTGCCCAGCCTGACTCCCTGTCTCTACGTAGCAAACATCCACCGAGCGTTGGCGCCGTGCCAGGCAGCATTCCCAGCGCCTCGCACACACCCACTCAGCCCTCACACCAATATCTGTTGTGGACGTTGGGAAAATGCAGAGGTAATTAATGTGCTCAAGGTCCTACAGCTAGTAAGTAGCAGAACCGGTACTTGAACCAAGGCTCCCTGGCTCCAAAGTCCAGACTCTTAGCCACCATGCCACCTGCCATTTTATTGATAGAAAGTTGAGCAGGATATTCTAGTAGTGTGACTTTGTCCTCAGTGGGATTACTGCGCCTCAGGCAGTGTCCTGAGGACAGTATCTGTCTTCCTGCTGCAGACAGAAAGCTTCTCAGACCGGATTAACTGAATTCCAAGTTTGTTTACAGTCAGGCCGTACTATGTATAGAGGTCTCGTTCCGTGCTCTTGTTTTCCAAGGCTCCATAATCTAACCACTCTTCCATGGTCAACACTCCAGCTTTCCCTTCCTATACTTTTTTGAGCTGCAAAAGTCAGGTTATCATGCACAGCTATTGTGTCTCTGTGAGTCTCAGCTTTCACTCAACAGTGCTATCCACTGGAGTAGTTTCCAAGACACGCTCTCAGAGAAGTATGTGTGTGTGTTGGAATGTAGATATGTGGGATATGCACATGCCAATATACATTGGAATATAGGAAGCACTAGACTAAGGTTTCATATGTGTCATCTCATTCAATTCTCATGACAGCCCCATGAAGTACGTACTCTCTTCATACCCACATGATAGAGAAACTGGGGCCCAGGGAGTGCCATATCTTGCCATGGCACGTGGCTTTGGGATTCCACGGCTCTCTGACTGCAGGGCCGTCGGTGACGCTGCCTCCATTATCACGAGGAGAGCAGAGAGTCGCCATGACGTGTGTCTGGCAACTGAATGGAGCTCTCCAGTCCTTTTTTTTTTAAGAGCATAGCACGGTATTTACAAATTCTTTTAGTAAAACTCATTCATTCCAGTCAGTCTCACCAGGGGGATTATCAATTCCAGAGGAGTCAAACTTGGTTTCCATTTTTCTTTGCAACTCACTGATCGATTGCTTGTCATGTTTAAAAGAGGAATAATAGTATCTGCCTCCTAGACTTGTGAAGATGATTTGAAATAAATATGACTGAGCACCCTGTACAGTGCCTGGCACACATGGGATGCCTCAGTGAGTGTGAACCTTCCACGCCATGTTATTATGCAGTGAAGTCCAGCATCACCATCATTATTAATAATCTTGGAAAACAGCTGCAAAATAATTGATTATATCTTATGTGAAAATTTATGCTTTTAAAATCTGAAGTATCTTTAGATATTATACTTTTTATTTAATGGATTTCCAAACAAGAAAATATTTTCCAAGTCTAAATTCCACTCCAGTTTTGGGTCCAACTTGCTTTATCATCTACTTCCTTTCCCCACTTGTGTATGAATAGGACATTACTTCAATAAATCATGTAAGTTTAGAAAAGCCAATTATATCCACAATTTAAAACATTAAATTCACAAGAGTCCACTTTATAATTGTGCCTTCTGACAAATGTTCAATCTTCATGTCAGTAAGAGACAGTGAATTAAGCGTCTGAATGCTCCATTTCAGAAAGGCAAGATGGCGCACAAGCTACAGAGACCAGGGACTCTCAGTGGTCGGAGGGCCACAAAACAAACAGATGGGAGGGAGGACAGAGTAACAGTGAGGAATGATGATTAGATGTGACCTGAAGAGAATAAAACTCAAACTGAAATAGACCAAACACATAAATTGCTATTAAATCACAGCTTTTATTTTTCCTGCCTTTACCCTTCGAACGTTTGGTTTCTCAGTAAATGAAAGGAATCATTTGAAGTAAGGGCCTGGAGAAGGCAGGCCTCTGACCTCTAGCTCGACCACAGAGATCAAAGGCAGGCCCCATATGTGTGAGATATTATCTTTTCCAGGCAAGTGGGCATGGTGTTTTGTGATGCAGTAGTGTGGAAACAGACAAATAGCCAGGTTAGTGACCGCTGGGAGGGACATGATGGACGTGGGGACTGAGCACAAGGAATGAGAGAATCAGAAAGCACATCGCCCTCGTGATTTGTTTGGTTTTTGTTTTAGTTCTCAAAAATCCTGTAGCATTTTTCATTGTTAATTATGCTACTTGTGACATTAGTCCAAACTACATTTTCATGTTTGCAGTGAGTATTTATCCCTGCAAACATGTTCCTTATTTATTTTTTAACCTCTCTAATTTTTAAATGTAATTAGTTTATTTTGTTTTGCGAGGCAAAGCTCTTGGATACAGACTTTTCATGCAGATAAATTATATGACTAGATCTTTACTAGTACAGCTCCTATTTAAACACCTAGTTAAATCTCCATAAGAACACAGGTAGGATCATTCAACAGCTACAAAGGTTTTCACTATACGGGGAAATGCTTCTCTTTTCTCTTTTGTTCTTTCTACCCCCAACACACACACACACTCACACTCACACGCAGAAGAATTAATCCCAGAGTCGGGTGTCCTCTTTTTTCTGGGGCTGATGCCGTGTTGACGGGAGGACCTGTTGTCAGTTGTGGGGACTCACCACGCAGCTTAGAAGCTTTCGGGCATCCTGGCCTACACACCGTCCTTCATCAGGCTGATCATTAACGGTCCTCAAAAAGAGCAAACAGAGCTGAGGTGCGATGGATTTCAGCACATGTGGCTGAACTTGACCTTTAAGTCATTTTTTCTCGTGCACTCTTGGTAATAGTTCCATGGGAAAACCAGAGACGTCCACGGGCCCGGGTGGCGGTGCTGTCCTTCCATCCTCGTCTGATTTCTTTCTCCTCCTCGCTCCCTTCCTATCCAGTTCTCGCTCGCTCTCCTCATTCTTGTCCCTGCTCGCTCTCAATTTATCCCTCTCTTCCCAACTTCTTTGCCCCAGCACTTCACTGAATAGGTCCAGCTAGCGTTTTCATGGAAAAAACTAATGAGTACACAGAACACAGATTTCCTTGATTAATATGCTTATCAAGTTTTTTATTCCTACTTGTTGTTTTATCCTTGCCCTTGTTTTTGTAGCGCGCACACACACACACACACACTGACACACACACAACACATTAATACACATATACCAGCACATACACATACTTACCCATACACACACTGACACACCTACAACATACACACTAATATATACACTAACACACACACCGATACACTAATACACACCCACACACTAATTACTCATATACCACCATACGTTAACACACACTAACCCATACTAACACACACCAACACACACAAACATGCACAAACACGCACAAACACGCAGGCATGGACGCACATGCAGAAAAGAGACTCTTGTGAACCCTGGAACGTATCCTTGCCAGTCCTCAGGAGTAGATTCAGATGCCAGAGAGTTTGCGAGGCCATCTGTTACGTCCACTGATAACTGAGCTGAGAAGAATTCCTGTCACTCTGTGAATAAAAATTACTATTAAAATCTGGTCGAAGCCGAAAAGCTCTGCCCGTAGTGTGGGATCAAAGCCTGCATTTCAGCCAACGTGCCGGAATGTAATGATCAGGCTCCTTGCTTTCACGTAGCTTCCCAGCGGCAGAAGTGAGCCTGTCCTTCAGGGCTCTGTGAAGGAACAGATTGTAAGCATTGAGATATTCATCATAAGTCAAACCGCAGATTATTCCTGCTAACATGGTATTCATGTTAGTTACCTCCTGATAATGGACAACTAAGCACCATAATTTTATCTAAATAAGTGGATTTATATTAGCAATTTTTAAACTCTCGTGTGAACTGTGTGGAGTAAGTTAATACAGCACCAGTTATCATATTTAAGAAAAGCTATCTGGTGTTCTCCCTGCCCCTAGTATCTGTCTAGACGATTTTAGACAAAAGAAACACATTCACTCTTGGAAGTGTTGAATGAAAAGTCACTTGGGGTTGGCTGAGGGGTGGGGGATGGAGAGGGAAGTCAGAGGACTTGGAGCAAAGAGCCTTGTGCTGCCCAGGTTCTCAACACAGGAGTGTGCTGTGTGCAGAAACCACTTTAGGAATAATTGAGGGGGGAGGGTGTGGCTCAATGGCTAAAATGAAAGGAGGAATTAATTTTCTTCTAAGTTTTTCTCATCTTTCCTTCAGTAGAGTATAAAATAAAACAACTTTATTATTTAAATACACATATTTTATCGTTTCTAAAAAGAGAAAATCATGCAAATATACTTTTTATTTCCAAGTCACTTAAAAATAATATTTTATTCAGAATTACTAACGCAGAATCTTATTTCAGTAATATCCTCGGGAGCCGTGCTGTGGGCTCTAGGGCCGGATGTTTTATATGACCGCCTTACAATCAGGGCCATTTTTCTACTTCTAAAAATAAATTCCTGCTGACTCCAAGATTGACCTGTGCTATACAAAGCATTATACCAAAAACTCAGCTGTGCGTTTCCGAGACAGTTTTTTAATGGTTACTGTCATTCCATGTCGGGCACAGATACTTTGTTATTAGAACAGTTAATTCAGAATTCTTATTCATAATAAAAAGCAATTTGAGAAGAAATCGATTACTAGTTAATAAAGTATAAAGGATGTTTTACTTGGCAAAAACTAGCAAGTAAAAATGCAAACTCCACTTTAATGAGTTTGTCAGCTCACGTCTTTGACTTTTATGAAGCTTTTGCTAGACTCACTCCTTCATAGTTCCATTGTTTGGGGACAAACTTCTGTCACAGAAACTGTGGCGCTTCATTTATTCACTTGCCTCTTTTCCCAATGAACAGTGAGTTCCTGAAGAGTGGGGACAGATCATCTTTATGTTCTCAGCACCCGGCATAGTGTGTAGAGCACAGTGAAGACTCAATAAATGTTTCCTCGGGTGCATTTTATTTTGTTTCAGAGCACATGGAGGTAAAATCAGTTGATTAGAGTCCTGGTAATCTGTTAGTTTATTTTTAATCACTGTGTACCAATTCCTACAGGTATAAAATATGGAGAACTTAGAAGTAAATGATGTATAATGATTTATATTGGAATTTGAGATATTGATGTAACGTATGGGATTCATCAGTTGCTCATTAGCCTTAAAATAGTCTATGATACTCCACTTTGGAGTGGTGTTCCCCAAGTGAGACTATGCAAAAGGCATGTCTCCAAATGGCTTGCTAACCTTGATGACCTTAATCCATTGAGATGTGTCTGTGAGTGTGTATTTGGAGAGGTATCATAATGCCTATTATATTTATTTTTATCACCATTTTTAAACTTCTCATTTGGTATATTTTGTGATATGCTATCTCTCTCTCTCTGTGTTTCTCTCTCTCTCTCTCTCTCTCTCTCTCTCTGCCTCTATCTCTATCTGTATCTCTATCTATATTTGTGGTGTACTAATGGAATTGTGTGACCAAAAATGTATGATCGCACTGGTTTCGAGAATTAGACTAGATGACACAATTTTTGGTGTTTCTTCTTATGTTTAAAATGAATGAAAGAAAATAAACATTCATTTATTTAACTAACATTTATGAGAACCTCCTCTCATGACTTCCCCCAAAGCATTTCATGCTCCTGAGAATAGATCTGTCCTTATGGACTTTTGAGAGGGACACAGTGTCTTTAATTAAAGTTAGTCCAAGATTCGTAAAGCTCAATTTCAAACAACTACCATTACTCCTCATATGGATCCCACTTGGTGCAGTTTGTTCATTTTTATTGCTCTGGCGATGGAAGAGTCGGGAAATAGCTCTCTGCAGTCTGAGTGTGAACAGTTCTACATGAACAGTGCTGCTGCCTTCCTTGTTTCTGAGGCTCAATCATATTAGTCCACTTGACATGTCTCTTAAGGGTTAATTTTCAGTCCGTCACTCATCCTTCAGACTGATATTCTCTGAATCTGCTTCAAGTTTTCTTTACCCATTTGTGGTGGTAGAGCCAGATATGGCCACGCTTCTTTCTCTCGGAGTGGACATTCAACACAGATCTTGTGTTACTCCTCCAACAGAATTTCGGAATCTAAGTCTTGGGCTTGAAATTGTCGTTGACCTTCTTGGCACTCTGACTTCATTCATAACTAGTAAAGATGTATCCAATGTGTATTATTTTCATCATTGCATTGGGCATTTTATATTTTATCCTTATTATGTTATTATAAATTTTGTTTTTCATTACTATATCCATTGAAAAAGATCACTTTACATTTTTATTCTCTTTAGCAATATGTATATAAGTTAACCCCAGATTCAAGATATGTTTAGTGGCATTTTATAATTATCTTTCTTTTCAGTCATTCATATATTCATTTACTCGTTCTTTCATTCAACTTTCTGAACCAGTTATATGCTTGTAAATTAAATTAATTAAGAGCCAATTATATGCTAATCACTATGCTAGGTACTAGAAATAAAATGATCTACCCTCGTAAAGCTTTCAGACTATTGTGGGAAGAGACATTAATCAAATAATCTCAAAAATAAGTGTAAAATTGCAACTTTCATTAGAACAGTGACAGAATAGGTAGATTTAGATAAAGGAAGGCTTTCCTGAGAAAGCCACACTTAAGTCAAGATATGAGGGGTGAGGAGGAGTTAACCAAGTGAAGAAAGAAGGTAAGAACATTTTTCCAACCCTAGATTATCCCTTCCCTTAAGAAATATTTATCGAGAGTCTTTTATTTGGCAGAGAGTTTGATACTGGAAATGCAGCAATAAACCAGTCAGGAGCCCTACCTTCACTGAGCATTCAGTCTGGTGGGGAAGATAGATATTGAGTGCATCACACCCAACAGTGTTTTAAATTGTAGTCAAGACCAGGGCTATGAAGAGGAGGCAACAGGGCAGCTGTGAAATCAATTGAGGTATGGCTGGGATTCTCTGAGAAAGCAGACTGCAAAGGTCATTTGAAAATGGTACCAGCTTAGCAAGACCAGTCTTTGCCTGCTAACTCTTGTGATGCTTCTAAGATTGATACAGATTTGCTATTAACCCATTTCCTCAGAGAGAAGTGCTTTGTGGTTGTGAAAATACTGAAGAGTTAGGTTGCCTCGGGTAATTTTCCACGTTTACTAATGAGTATGCTGAGGGAAGAAGTGTGAAATCCTTCTCTTAGCCATGTGCTGGCTTCTCATTTTGTGGCAGGCAGGTATTTGCACAACCTGACAGAATTCGTTCTTGGTGATTGTAAACCTTTAATGTCTGTGAGTGCAAATGGATTTTGTTTTGATTCCTTTTCCTATTTACCTAGTAATGAAAGTTAGAGGTTTTCCTGCGCTTCTAAATTATGCACAGTGCTGGTTCTTTCCTCTCTCTGTCCAATGTCTTTTCAATGACACTGGCCAATTATTTTTAACCTAGATTTTATCAGATGACTTCCTACACAATGTGGTTTCCTGCCCCTTTAGAAAGCATTGTTTGGGCTCAGTTCCTATTTTTAAGGTAAATATTTTATTTTTGAAAAGTATGTTTTCCTTTTTCTATGTAACTGAGTAGAAACACTGGTATTTATCACACTTTTTTTCTTCTCCTACATAAGCAGTGCTTTCCATTTCCTTTAGCTTTGCTCTTACTTTTCTGAGCTATCTCTGGATTTATCCATGAACAGTCAATGCCGACCTTTTTCTTTTGGGCATACACATTTGCATTTCGGTTTCTTGGATTATTTGGGAATTTTTGTTGTTGTTATAGAATTTTTTTTTTAATTTTTATAGTTTTCATATGTCCTCAGTGTTGTGTCATAGTTATTGCTGCTTTTAATGTTTAGCACCTCGGCGACATTTTTGCCATACATTATTTTTTTAACTTGATAAGCATAGGTAATCTGCATGATTGAAATAAATTTTCCCTTTTTTCACTAACTTTTCTCCTTCTTGTTCTTGGAAGCTCCAATTCTAATTTTTATAAATTATAAATATAAATATTTCTATTTCTCTTCCAAAGGTTAATTTATAAATTTAGATTTTTACATCCCCCTACTTTTTTACAAAATCAGATTAAGACATGTTTTAAATAATACATTGATGATCTATTTTTGAAAAGAGTCTCCAATAGGAAACAAGGCTAAGTTTATTTGTGTACTCACTTTCAGAATTACTCCCTCATTCATACATTCATATGGGCAAACATTCGAAGATTTGACACAAACTATGTGCTAGACATTTCAAACACTAAGAATTGTGTGCCTAACTCAGCCTGCAAGGTGGGTGAGAGGGTAGAGGAAGAATTGAGACAAGTGTAGATATTTCATTTATATTAATTAATTTCGAATACTAAAGTCCTTGTTACTAACTAGTTGATTACCTTAAAAACAAACACAGTCAAAGAGCTCTTGCTTGGGAACTCGTAGAAAGTAACACAGAACAGGATTTTTCTTATTTTTTATTTTTGTTCATTTTTACCATAGATCTTGCAGCACTTTTTAATCTCTAAAAAAAGTAAATACATGTTGAGTGGAAAAAGACAGTGAGAGAGCATACATATGAGAATGAGATCTTTATATATTTACACTCTTATGGAAATGGTCAACTGTCCACTAAAGCCTCCTGCGTCTTCATAGTCTGGAGTTGCTGAAAAGTAGCTGCCAAATCAGGGACTACATTTCCCAGCATTCTTGGCATCTAGGTCAGAACGGGTTCCGTGTGAATGAGATCTGATCAATGGCATGCAGGTGAATGGGATGTGTGCCCCAAATATCTCCATTCTTTTCCTTCCTTAATGGATATCATCCTCTAGGGTTACTTTGGGAACCTTGAGGATGGTGGAATCACAGGACTGAAGAGTGCTGTGTCCCTGAATCACCATTCGGGGTAGAACCACCTGACCGAGAACACCCATGTTGGACTGTGATGTGAGAGGAAACAAGCTTTCATTTATTAAACCATTGAAGTATTAGGGTGTATTTCTACAACGGCCACTGTTAGCTTTGTAAACACACAGCCCTTATCACGTTGCAAACACTGAAGCAACAAAAGAATGCACGGCTTGGCACAATGTTGGACATGAGCCATTTTACCACTCCTGTGATGATATGTGAAATTTATGTTCCTTCTCTGCTGCTCTTAACTATTTGGGGAGTGGAAAATGACACTTCCACACCTATAGGAGACTGAAGTTATGAATTCGTGTAGAGTATTAGTACAATATTGTCTCAAATTTGAAGTCAGTCAGTCTGAAGCTCTTAAAGTCCTTTAGAACCGATCATGATGTGACCGTCATTATCCAGAGTGTTAAGAATGGCCCACAGGTTTTAGCGAGTGAAACATGCAAACCTGTTTCTCTAGTTCAAATTAGTAACGAAGAACTTTCATTTAAAGCCATTTATATTAAGTTTTTTTTTTTTAAGCTATAGGTACAATTGCTTCAAATAGACACTTTTATAGGAAAGACCTTGCAAATGGACCTTTTTTTCTCTATCCTTGATATTAAACCCATCTGCTTCACAAAACACAAACCTCACACAACATATTTTATGGTATATTTCTCCCCAAATTTTATAGACTGGATACATCATAACTGGAACAAATACACTTACATGAGGCCACTCTCCACCACCCACTCTGCATATAGCTGGAAAAGTCATAAACAGTCCTTAGACACTGCAATGTGATCTTTCGATCTGCAATAGCTGATGACAATTTTCTGCCTGATTGAGAGCATAATGTCTTAAAGGAAATTTCAGAGCCAGCCTTGGATAAACTCCGCTATTGGTGACATCTGCCTTATTACCAATAAAAATGATGTATTGTGCAACAGCGAATTACTCAGCAAACAATTCCCAGAGATCACCTTTGCTACGGAGTGTGAAACAGAACTACTCCCTTTCCTGAATGTCGGGAATTTCACAGAGGAGAAATGACCTACCGACAGTTACTCAACGGGAAATGTCCCTCTTCAAGTAGATATATGATGTTTAACCTTACACATTGGTACCCTTGGAAAAAGTAAAACAAAACCATCAGTTCAGTTCTTGCAGAATGTAGAAGAATAAAATAGTCTTCTACGGTGAATATACATATGCAGCAAATATATATAATATATATGCAGTGACTATATTTAATATGTGCAAATGCATTGAATATATATACGCACTTTGGAAAAAGTCACGTGCAGTCAACAAAGCCTGCTTCAAAAAGACGCTATCTCAACAACTGCGTGTTTTGAATAAATATTATGACTGCAAACTGTTTTGAAATATCCTAATGAAGAAAAATTTGAGATAAAGAAGTCCCTAAACTAACTGGGATATCTCACTGTCTAAACATTGTCAGAATAAAATACAAGCAACACAAAAAACTATTAAAAATTTTTAAAAAATTCTCGTTCTACTGATTTAGATAGGGTTGGGAATCATCACTAAATAAATTAATCCTGGGCAAATATATTAAATGTAATAAGACCCACATTGAAGCAATTAAGATTTGCCAGTTTTAACATCTGAAATAAAAGAGCATCACTAATCTCAGTCACCTCACCAAATATGTGAAAACTGCTCACCAGACGAAAGAGTTTGACTGCCTTTTTTTGTGTGCACTGCGACTTGTTTTTTGCTCATAGTGGGAGCATTTTCCATTTGTCCACCCAAATTTTTAAGTTTAATGAATCTACAGAGTAACACGTTCTTTCCCAAACCTTGGAATGCACTATTATGGACGTGTTGAAGAAAGTCTTCACGTAGCCTAAAAGGACACTGGCCCTTTAACTTTTAACACACTTTCCCAATTAAGCATTTTAGGCTCCAGACTTTAACAGCTGTCTGCAGCTGTTGAAAAGTGATTTATCATTGTCAGAGTTCGTGACCAAAACATTAAAAGAATTTTTTTTTTTTATGTTTGGCCCAGTAACTTTCATCTATAGCCATTCATCCTCCTTAATGCTTTCTTATTCACAGTAGCACTAAAAAATGAAAGAAAAATATTTTACTGAATAATTTTGAATTTTATTTTCCTCACGCAGAATACTTAAATGATTCGTAAAATCTTTTGTGTAAGAAAATATTGCTCTGAAAAATATTTGTTTTGTTTTATGGGGAAAGTGTGGAGTTTTGCTTAAAAGCCTTTTGATGAAAATCTGATTTTATTCATGCATGGGAAATTCTTTTAAATTTTAAAATGCTCAAGGAAATCTAAAACCATTTCCCTGTTTTTGAAATAATGAAAGAATGTTTTTTTCTTTTTTTTAACTAATGTTAAAAAGCCTTCCACATCAAATATTCCATGTTTTCTCAGTGTTATACTTTGTTTTTAAAAGAAGCTTTTTTTTACCTTAAAAATTGCAAGTGGAAAGAACTTGGAAGGGTTGACAACCTCAGGTTCATCTTCTACTGTAGATCCTGTGTCCACTCACCTTGGAGAAAGTCAATTGAATGGAGAGGGTTTTTTTTCCCTACTTCTTACTTTCTTCTCTTTTCTATAACCATTTGCCTACACTTATTGGGGGTCCAATCCTAATTCAGCTTGCTATTCAGCTGTTTAATCAACAAGGAGGTATGCCATGCCTATGGTGCCTAAGGGCAGAAATGCATCCTAAGTAAGGCAGGAGCTCACACCCCACAGAGAACTCACTACGACGCCCCTTTATACTCTGAGCAGATGGTTTGAACCACATTTTCCGGTACCAGCAGGCCAATGGAGACGTTGATTACAAAACCCCTTTATTGTTTACTTTTCCAAAGTTCTGCAAACTGAACATTTTCAATTTTACTCTGGAAGAGATTTTAACACTTAATCTGTTGACTCACTTACATGAGTTGATCTTTAACTCATTTATATCCTTCCAAACTTTGGTGCAGAGACTTTAATATGTCCCTCAGTGGATCCTCCCCTGCACGACATTTCTGTCATGGGCTATAAGAAATAAGATTCAGGAATCTTCAAGTCCCTAAATCAAAGCAGTAAAAGAGAAACTGGCTAGAAGTAATCAAAACGTCTAATTCCTCACCTCGGCGCTCTGCTGCCTCCCCCACACCCCTGAAGATCAGGAGCCAACTTCATGGGCACACGTGAGTTGGAGTACTCGGTGACAAGTGAAGTGGAAAAAAGTAAAACTTGAATAAAAAGCCTTCATGAAGCTTGCCACTGAACCATGGGCAAAGTGGGGACATAGAAGGAAAATGAAGAGTGTGTTTCTAACCACTTAACTTGCTTTACTGAAAAATATAAGCGAACTCAATTGGATATGACAACTCCTCCTTAACAACTTGACTTAAGCGACTCTTTATTTTTCATTCAGCAGTGGCTTCTCTGAGGAGTACGAGAGACACAAGAGAAAGCGTGGCCTTGCGTGTTTAGTACTGCTCCTGAAGTGTGCTGTCTGACTGCCTCCCTGAAGAAAAGGCAGCTGGCCTTGGCAATGTTTTGGCCATAGATCTGTCCTCCTAAAGATAATAATTTGCTTGAGCAACTTCCTGTTTTAAAGACACTCTCAGGGGAGTTAGTGGCCCTGAATTATAGAAGAGACAAATGCCATAAGAATGTTAAAGCTACAGACTCCAAATTAACCATGATCTGGAAACTTCTCAGGAAACAGAAGGAACATTAAGAGAGGCTAAAAGCAACTCTAATTTTAGCCCTCACTTGTCTTCTTCTGTTTTCCAGTTTAGGGTCTGTACCATCTGCGTTGGCTTTGTTGCATAAGGGGAAAATTAGAGGTGGCAGAATCAGGACTGACAAGTGATAATGCCATCACGGTATATCCAGTGACCTTACAGGCTACTGTGAAGTCACTTGGTCGTTTCCTCTTTCTCAGAAGGAGATCGTGACACCTAGGGCACCCTTTTCATTGTCTTACACTCCAGTGGCCAACTATGAACTGATGTCAGGTGCAGTGGGGTTAGGCTGGGAGGAAAAAGGATATTATCATAAATTTGCCTGGTGAAGTCTCATTTTAAAAAATTGAAGAAGGTTTCAGTTTAAAGAGAGTCTCATCATGGTAGAAAGCTTTACAAGCTCAGCTGGAGCACCTGGAGGAATTATGTCTAAGCGGAAAGGCATTGAGGCATCGGGCTCTTAAAAAGTTAAGAAGATTTTTTAAAAAGAGAAAGGTCCCTTATAAAAATACCACAGAAAATGTAGTAAATTTCATCTGTAACTTTCTCTGAGGATCACCTAAATACGTCAAACTACCCCCCTTTTTTTAAAGGAAGGAAATAGAACATTAATATCCTCAAAAAGAACACTTCTTAAGAAGAAGCATCTTATAAGTGACTGTATGTTTCTGAAATCATCAGTAAATTGCTAAAAATGCATATGTGAACTTTGGTGTACATAATTCAGTTGTTTGAATATCATTTTGGAGGAAGAAGTTCAATTCCTAAATCGGAGGCTTGTTTTATATATTCGTTTTTCTAAAGGCTACTTCCTTTGACCAACTGTATAAAGCCAAAATTACCTATGTAATTGAAGAAAAATATGAGAAAAAAATGCTCTGAAATTCGTGGATTTCAGATATTTTAAAAATATCTTCAGAAAGATATTTTTAAACGAAACGAAAAGCCATAGTAAGATAATAAGAATCTGAAGAGTAAATTTGTCCCATAAACCAAAAATCTAAAATCCCTTTCATTACATCACAAAAGGTTGTCTTTGGTCAGAAAGAATTTTGCAAATATATGTATGAATATTCTGCACATTGTAAAGCATCCTATAAATGAGCTATTGCTGTTATTACATACCCTGGGGAGGGGGACGTCATCTCTGAAGGAGAAGAATCGGGGCTGCAGTCTGAGTGTGAAAATTTAGAGAGAGAGAGAGAGAGAGAGAGAGAGAGAGAGAGAGAGAGAGAGAGAGAGAGAGAGAGTAGAGAGAGAGTGGTAGCAGACATGCTGGCCTGAAAGCAGCAAACATGGCAGAGACTCCTGCACGCGGACGGTGGGTCAGTGCTTACCGCAGGGAAGGGGAAAAGGGGGAGGTAAATGGGGATAAAAGGGGTCAGAAGGAAATCTAATTTTGGGCGGTATATGTATGTATGACACGCTGTTCAGTTGTACACTTGAAACTTGATTTTATTCATCAATATCACCTCAATCATTTTTAAACCATTTCCCATTTGCCCTGAGAATACTGTCTGGTGACGCTTGCAGATGCAGTGTTTACTCTGCAATAACCTGCCGACTACCCTCCTAACCTTACCCCAAAGTCTGCCTCGAAATATCTTGCATTTATTATTATCTTCGCATCGCTCTAATAGATCAATAGTCTTTGGAAACAAATAACATCATTCTGTTTTTAGCATTCTGTTTTTAGTAGTGGTATTGCCATTTATAAAATTTAGTAATTCTAACTCTCTGACAATGTCAAATCCTAGAAAACGCAGCATTCTTACGTGTGACATTAAATTAATTCTGCTAGCGAGCTGCACCTTGTTTTTCTAAATGGGAAAAGGATTAATTAAAAAAATAAAGAGATGCTGGACCTAAGCTAGAAAATGGAAAGTTAACTTGTAGTAAAAGTAAAGTAGTAAGACCTTGTTATTTAGAAAGCGTAAGAAAGGCTTCCAATTAGTGATAATACTGATGTTTTCTAGATGGTAAAAACACACAGTAAATGGGTATAGTAAACATTTTCCAGGGTTGATGGGAAGTGATCTGTCCGACAAAACATGGAAACATTTAATTCAAAGTAACCCACAGACCAGGGATAAGAGATAAATGGTGTTCGTCTTGTACCCCAATTTCAACTGATTGATTTGATTACTAAAGAACCAGGCTGAGAAAGATTCTGAGGCAGCGTCTTAGGTCATCATGAAAGAGAGCCAAGATCAATTTCTGATGCCTGCCTTGGGCAAAGGAAAGGGAAATGCACAGGAGCGCAGACTTGAGTGAGGGGAGTGGAGTGAGGGGGAGCTGAGAGCAGGATTGGCGAGTGGCCTGGTCTCTGTTTTCTTCTCCAGAATGTAGATGGACATGTGAGGGATTGCTGGAGATGTCCAGGATTGTGAGGAACATACACTTATGTCTAGGACCATAAAATCATGAAAAGCTCACCTGATACACTGATGGTATCTAAGTCAGAGATTCAATACAGTATCAAAAAGGCAATAGGAGCATCTGTTAGACAAAGGATGGGTCAGCGCGGCAGAGGGTCAGCATTTGCCCCTGCAGATGTACGTTTGTTCTCCCCTAACCCACCCTCCTGACCTGTTGACATCACCCTGGAGGCTGACCTCTTGCCTTGGAGCTTCCCAGTGGCTTCAAGTCCCATCCATCCAATGGGAGGTGATGAGAGGAAGTCACGAGGTCAGAGATGATAAGGAGGAAAAAGACCTCAGCTCTCTCTGTAGCCCCACAGGATGGCAGTGACTAGATTTCTCTACTAACGGCCACGTTTCCTCCAGTCTGGGAGTTTTCTTCTACCGCGTCCAGTAAAGCTTTCCTCCCTCCCCAGTTCAGCCCAGGGCCGTAATGGCGTCCCAGTCTTGCTAACTGCCAAGCACTCATATGCATGTTGGCTTCCCACATTTTGTAAATATTATTATTATTTTTTTAAATTAACTCTCTTCAGTTACCCATTGGAATGTAAGATCTTTTTTCCTCTCAAGATTGGTAGGAGCCCAAAGATACATCCTGCATCGCCTAGGGCTGTTGTAGCTGTAGGGCATCAGGGAGCTTTAGACTTCTCCCCCCATAATTCCCACAAGGCCCCTGGCATGACATTGACAATTGATGTTATCTCAACAAGATGGAAAGATGCTATAAATGAAATTTCAATATCCTCTCCTTTCAACCAGATCACACACACCCCTACTCTCAAACACATACACATGCCCCCCCAGCTCATCGTATATAAAAATCTGGATTAGCAATGCCTGCACATGGGCAATGCTATCTGCCTTTCTTGCCAGCATTCTTGGGCTGGTAAAATCCGGTTACAATGTTCATCGAAGGCAATCTAGAAGGAGAAAGGAAATCACAACATGCAACGTAAAATAAGTTGTCAACGCAACAGTATATTAAGCAGGATTTTTCTGTTGCCCCCAAGTCGGCACGTTGGACCCAAAACTGAGACCAAAAAGGTGTCACAGTCTCTACATTATACAGGAAGGTAAAATAATTAGCACCAGAGATCTCTGCCAGGCTTATTACGCAACAGCCTCGTCTTAACCTCGGTCCCTCCAAACCTCAGGCTAGATGAGCAGAAAACTAGAAATTGAGAGGAAGGGAGGAGAAAGTGTTGGAATCGCCAGCTGTTGCCTTGGAAGGGGAGAGCCGGCCTTTTCTCAACCGTCCTCAGCAAAGACCCAGCCAAGCGTCTGCCCTCCAACAGCTTACCCTCCGAGAGATCGCACTTTTCCATAAAAGAACAAAGAAGAGGATGGACGGAAAGTAGTCGAAGGGAATGAGCCGACCCATTGTGAAATGGTTCTGAGTAGAATGTGAACAGTAAAGAGACTAGGAGAACATAGGATTGAAACAAGGGAGAAGCGTTGCGAGCCTCTTTTTCCAAAGCTTTTTCTTTCTCCTTGTTAAAGGAAACTTTTAACAAGGAACCAACATTATGCATTTTAAATTTTTTGTCTCCTCTACTTTCCGTTCAATTTTGTATTGAACAAAGTCTGGATTATTCATATCGCCCTCTGGCTTAAGCCATTGTAAATGTGAGAGGCCTGGTACAATGGGAAGCTCTGCCTCGGAACACACTGCTTTAGCATAATGACTCTTTTCCTCTGAGAATTGGTTTTGAAATCCACCCAAACTTACTCAGAGGAAACTAATTTTGACTGTAATGGGTACATGTGTAATGAGATTAGGCTGACAGAATCCTGCTCTTTTTTTTTTTTTAACAGACTAAAATAGATCATATTTAAAAGCTTTTTTCAATCTGAGACTAAAACAGGAATCATAACTTTGAGCCACTGGTGGTTTACCAGTGTACAAAACTCGTAGCTTTATTTTCTCCACACAAAGATGGCTTTTATTACCCACAGTATGCTCTGGCTTGGGAGTATCGATTCTAGTGTCTAAATCTCCAGGTAGAGGCGTTTCCTTGCCCAGGAGTCTAATAAGCGTGCCAGAAAACCACACGGAGCAGAATGCTGCATGCCCCACGCTAGCCTGGGACCATCATCTCATTAATTTCCTGGTGCTCATGTGTGTTTTGGTAATGCATCAATTCAGTGGTTTCTGCATATTTTACGCTTTACCATATATGTCAGAATAATGGTACACAAGTGGCATTTGTAGGCAGGAGGGGAAAGACTTGTCACAAACAGGTCTCTGGGTTTCTAAAAATGGGCCCTGAGAGAATTCTTCTTGAATAACAAACTCTGGTGGCACCCTCTGTTGTTCTGGGCAAAAACGTGAAAGTTTCTACTTTCTTAAAGTCCTGCATGGTCCTGTTTAATGTGTGTCACACACACACATGCACACACGCACACACACACACACGCTAATTATTTGAACACATGGTTCTCTGAACTCCTTTGGAACAGATATCTGCATAATTCATTTTGACCTTAATCAATTATGCATTGCTACATAATAGTCTGTAAGTTCTGTTGTCCCAGAATAAAATACTTATAGAAGACTGGGATTAGGTTTTATTACATATTTAAATTATTGTCCTCCCTCCCCACCCCTATCCCAGTACCCAGTACATTTCTCTGTAGATAATTGTTGCTAAAGAAATACAATAAACATCATCTGTAGCACCATCATTACTAGCAATAATAACTGTCAATTATTAAGCCATGGGCTTAAGTGCGTAGTTCACATCCATAATCTCCTGATATTCTTACAAACCTTATGTATGTTTTAGCCACATATTAAATTTATAATAAAATATTTCAGACATTCAAAAACAATGCATGGAAAGCCCATGTGCCCACCATCGTCACTGTAGTCAAAACCTCTGTTACGGATGTCTTAATAGCTATTGATACTGAGCCGCAGAGAGGGGAAAGCAACTCGCCAAGATTTCACGATTAATAAGGGGTCACTTCTAATGAAGTGTGGGACTCTGGAGTAAAATGCGGACTACATAGAAATGACCAAAGTTAGCCAGGGAGATAATAAAGGCATGGTTCCTGAAAAGGTTAAAGCGATTTCCAGAATCATCTGATGTTTGGCCAGAAAGTCACTTGAAGTTGTGAAAACTAGCTGAATCTTTAGGAGAATTTATTCCACAGTCATCCCAAAGGCCCTCATTGATCACCCACTCCTTCTTCTTCCTTCTTATCTCATGGTTTGGTGATTTTTACAGCATGTTTTTCTTATTTTCCATGAAACATTTATGAGATCCTGCCACTTTAAAATGTTGCCTTAACTCCAGAAGGCTAATAATGTAGAATTGCTCTAAGTGAAAAGCTACTTTGATTTTATCAGTGCTTCCGATACATAAATGTCAAAGGAGTTGGATTTCTTTCTTGGAAAAATGTTGGTTGGACTTTGGGGGAAAATTATCTTAAGAATTACAGTATCTTCAAGCTGTAACATTCAACTGGAAAATACTATGAAAAGGATCTTTCTAGTAAGACTTTTCATAGCCTTAATTCTGACGGTGACTGGAAATACCACAGAATAAATAGAATGAAAATTATTTCAATATTTTTAGGCTCCCCTGGAAAATGTAGTGAAAAAAACAAACAAACAAAAAAAACCCACAATAGTTCAAACACTTAGGACCTCACAAGCATTTTAGATAATCATAAGAGAAGTGTCTTACTGAGGAAAATGTTTTCATTTTTGTGATAATTCTTTAAAACCTGAATCATCGTTACTAAACTTAAAAGACCAAGATTCTGATTACTGTTACTCCAATGTGTCTTCTGAAATTCCTTCCTAATGTTTTAACTGAGTAGAAATCTGCTGCAGAAGTAATAGTTTACCTATAATCAAAATGACTTATTTTCCTAATACACTCTGCTCTGTATTTAGCATTGTCTGGGTTTCTTTAACTCATTCTTCAAGTATTCTTTCATTAAACTGATATCTGTTGAACAACCACCATGCATCATGCATTATACTAAAACTTAAGTGGAATACCCAGAAAAATTAAGCCATAGTCCCCAAATTAAGGAGCTAACTATGAAAGATAAGGCATGTCCTTATAAGCTATGATCTAAGAAATAAAGAGCTAAGTACCACAGGAAAGGTACAGGTAAAGTTTTATAGAAGATTAGAAGAGAGAGATAACTTTTTAAAAGAAACAAAGAAAGCTTTTTGGAAAAGGTGGAGTTTAATCTGAGCCTTAAAATAATGATAGTGTTTGAATTTTGGATCTAGAAGGGCATTGCAAGCAAGAGAAAAGTGAATAAATGTGCAGAGGAGGAAAATATGGAGCACGTACCATGGCTCAAAGTAGAACATGTCAGGGTTGGCGAAGTGGTTGGAGAAGATGACTATAGCCAATCCCGCCAGTGCTAGACAAGGACGCGCATCCTTCCTAAACGCCTTCAATGCCACGCCACGGAGCCCACGCTTCACTCCTTCACTTGCAGCCCCCATGTGTCAGAGAGATGCTGTGGGATGCACCAGGTGCACGAGAGCAGAGCGAGACTGAACACAGGAGCCAGGCTAGGAGGCTGTTGTCTTTTCCCAGACAAGTGGTAATGAACACTCATTTTCTTCAGGAAAATAGAGAAGGATGGGTCTGAGCTAGAAATATAACAAAAAGAAGACTACTTAATCCTTTGGAAAAGTGTGGCTGTTACAGGGAGGGAGTTAGTTAAGGAAGATTGATTAAGCATTAAAGATATCCTGGGTGTTTTAAAACAGTGTGACTAGAAGTGTGATAGTGCCCATAGCAGTATAAAATACTGACTAGAAACAGGTTTGTCAGGAAATATAATGAGAACTGTTCCAAACAGTGCATTTCAATACTTGGCACAGTGCCGTGTCCTAGTAGGAGTGACAGACCACTAGCTGTCCGCGCCCCCCGCCCTGCCAAATATGCTCTCCACTTTTTTCATGGCAGTAGAGTTTAGCAGAGCGCAGGGACATCCAGCTAAAGACTCAGCTTTTCGTACAAGTTTGGTGTTGTGACATGACTAAGTCAGGGTGACAACACGCGCGTGGGAGTGACATAGACCGCTCTGGGGCTTGGTTTTGGAACGCGGGGCAGGCGGTCTTCGATCTTCTCCACCTCCGTTCGCACAACAGTGGTCTAGCTCCGGCCGCACATCCGCAGACAACACTTTGGCCAGGCAGAGCCATAAGCTGGAAGGGCCTTGGATCCCTGAATGACAGTGTAGTGTACAGATGCCGTGCCACACTGTGAAATAGAGAAATGCTCCTTCCTTATTAAAGTCACCGTGTTGGGATAGCAGCTCAGCTCTCACCTTAGGTAACAGAGTGGGCGCTTAATACTTATGTCTTGACTGAATGATCGAATAAACAATTAATGAATGAGCTTAAGACAAAGGAAATCTAGGAGCTTAAGAAATCTGGGAGACAGATGGAAATGCATATCCAAAGTATAGAAAAGAGGTTAAAATTAAAGCAAAAGATTGGTATTTATTGGTATGGATTAATAGTTAGGACTAAATGAGATTACCAATAATAATAATAACAACAATAACAATGATGATGATGATGATGATGATGATAAAAAAGAGAGAAAGAAAAGAAGGAAAATGACCCCAGAAACTGACGGGCCAAGACAGGCCCCCGCGGACGCTGTTCATGTGGGGGATGGACGGTGGAAGGGGAGACGGAAGCCACAAGCGGAACAGTAAGAGAACCGGAAGTCACATACGCCAAAGCACGGGAGTTATGGGGTGAGATGTTTCAAGAAACTGGGAGGATCAGGCCAGTGGTCCGAGTGGGCACTGAGTGACTGTGGTGGACAATCACCTTTCCAGAAGTTTGGCAATGACTGGGAGAAACGAGAGAAACGCGGAATAGTTCGAGGGAATGACAGGATCAAGGAAAAAGTGGGTTTGAACAGGAAAACAATAGCATGTTTGGCAGGCTGAATGCAAGGGACTTTGAAGAGGGGGATATTAACAAATGTTAGGGGGAAGGGGTGGGGGCCGGTTAATTGATTTAGCAGTGTTTCAGGATGGGAACAAGGGATTAAGTAGAAGGATTAGAATGGAATAGGAGGAAAGTGGTAAAGTTGGGGAGAAGTTGGTGAAGATGCAGGGCAATTTTGAGAACAGGAAAGCCAGGAAGTGAGGAGGGAACCTGGGAGTCTGGTCCCTAACATTTCACTTTTTATCCACCCGCAAGAACAGGACTGACTCCAGTATTCCCTACAGCACTCCGTAACGCTCTTGGCAAACTGACATTAAGCTGTGTCTACAGCCACAGAGCAGTTGGATTGCTGCATCAAGACAGAAGAAAAGAATACTGATTTCTGTACACTGCTCCCCTATCAAAATAAAAAAAGAAAATGAGCTTTACCAAACCTGTTTCTTTCACTTTCCTCCAACATTTAGATAAAATGTTTACTTTCGTATTTTCCCCTTGACTGTGTTATCTTAGCATTAAGTAGTAATGAGAGACCATGTCATTTTGGGTTCAATTTCTCTTGATTGCTTGTAAAATATAATTTAGTTGACAGTTACAACTGTTTTCCTTTAATTTGACAAGTTATTAGACTTTTATGCTTGCCTCATCATCCTCATCTTCAGACAAGTCCTCTCTTTCTTAACAGCATTGTTAGTTGAGAGCGTTAGTCATACCCAGAGGAATGTATGCAAATATTTTTTTACCTAAGAACCTTAATAACATTAAATAATAAGAAACTATGAAGCAGGTGCTAAAGCAAAAACTGAAAGAGGAAATGTGCTTTTGTAGATCATATTTTCAAATCTTTGAACAGCATGTAATTTAGCCACGATGCTGGATGGTCATTTGATTTTTAAGTTTTACAATAAATAAATGAATGAATGAATGAATAGAACATAGATTACTTTCAGTGCATTCAGTGGTTCAAAGTGCAGAATGTTTCGTGTGAGCCCGTTAGATGTTTCTTACGTCAACCTCACATAAACTTACCAACAGGCCAATGGCTTTTGGAACTGTCAAGTTGACTATAGACACATAGTTCAATAAGAACACTTAATATGATAAAGTAAAAGATGTATCATTCTTTTATAGAGCAGGATTTGAAGTCTGAATATCTATGGTTCGTGTGCGTGACTTGGCAATTTATTTATTTCTGTGTTTTACTTTCCTCATCTGTCTAAAGGGAACTTATTTTTATGACGAAATAAGCTATAGCTAATTTTTCTGTAAGTATTTTCTCCAAGTTATAAAAATTTCATTTAGCCATCCATTTATTGATTCATTTCTTCAAAAATATTTCTTGAGGAACTACTGAGGCCCGTACCCTGGGCTAGTCTCCCAGGTGATTGACAGATTGGCAGAAGCAAGCTGTGAAAGGTCTTGTTTATCATATTAAAGTTAAGGGCCTGACTCAGAAGACAGTAAGGAGCAGGTGATGATAGTTGCCTTTGGGAGATATTGTCCTGGCACATAGAGAACTAATCTAGCGGTGAGAGTGACTGAGACCAGGTGTCTGCTTCTAGCACATTCCTTTATGGTAGTATCTCCTCATTGCAGAAAATTTGGAAAATGCGCATTAAAAAAAACTTTTGAGTATATTCTTATATTTTCTTGGGGCAGCCATGTGTCCTAGGTTTTCTGGGATAGACCTGATTTCAGATTCCCAAAAGTACACTTGTACTGGTCAGGCTTGTCCAACTATAAGTGAACTTCAAATTCTCAAGGATAAGGTAGGACCATGTTATGTTTAAGTTACACAGAAATAGTGTAAATGACTTACTTTTATCCGTGAATTGAAGGAGGGTCAATTAATTGAGTAGAGGTGTAGTTAGTCTGCTCATCATCTGGGCACCCCAGTAGGCTGTTGTCCCACAGTGAACTCATCCATCACGTGTGTTGGCAAAAAAAAAAAAAAATGGAGAGCATTTTAGAAAGGCCACTCTAGATATGGGAGGAGGCAAGACCTGTGAAGACACTGTTAGGATAGTCAGGTCAGAGGTGAGGAGAGGTAAAAGATCTGAATGAGGGCTGTGGTAGCTGAGAGGGAAAGCAGAGGACAGGTAAGAAAATGAGACACAGCCCCTGAAAATCATGTCCACCCAGAACCTGTGAGCATGACACTATTTAGAAGTAAGGTCTTTACAGAAGTAATAAAATTAAGATGAGGCCATACTAGATTAGATTGGCTCTGATTCCAATATGAATGATGTCCTTATAAGAAGGAGGACGTTTGGATACAGAGACAGACACACAGGGAGAAGACCATGTGACAATGGAGGCAGAGATTAGAGTGATATAGTTGCAAGCCAAGGAATACCAAGGATTGCTTGCAACCAAAGAAGCGAGGAAGAAGCTGGGAAGAAGCTGGGAAGAAGCTGGGAAGACTCCTCCCTTCAAACCTTCGGAGAGCATGGCCCTGCTGACACACGAGTTTGGATTTCTGGCCTTCAGAACTGAGAGAATGAATTTCTGTTATTTCAAGCCACCAAGTTCATTGTAATTTGTCACAACAGCCCTAGAAAAGTAATACTGGAGATAAAATAACTGTGACTCAGTCTTCGTTTGGATATGAATAGGGAGGAAGAACTTTGGGCATGCGGAGTGACTGGATGGCCGTGGAACTCCTGAGCAAGAACATAAAGCAAGGATGAGCACACTGCAGCCTTGGTCAAAACGCCCCCATCTCCCGTGAGGGTGTCCACAAATTCTGTCTGGCATCTTTGAGTTCGCCGACTAGACACCGAGAGCAAAGCTTTCCCTCCCAAGTTGAAAAAATTTATGGACAAGAAGTTTTCGTTGAAATTAAATGGTAACAGACATGTCCAAGGAATATCATAGATCCCTGTATGAATCTTGCGATAGATGAATGTGTAGATATGACAACTAGTGGGCAGCGAAACACTGAATGGCAGTAATGAGAAGAAATAGCATCATGTTAGAAGATTCGGAGCGCGTGTGAAGAATAGCTGTGTTCACCAGGGAACCAACTGCTTGCACACGTCCCCTCTCCACAGCACCTGTTTACTGCAACATAAAAATCGGGTTGTGCACATTTTCATATTGAATTTTTTATTAAAACTTTTGTAATAGTCAAAAAAACAAAAAGCCACTGTCTCCTCCAGCTGCCTCCACGTTGTTGTTAATAAAGGTTTATTAGAACACGGCCATGCCTATTTGTTGACATATCATCTATAGCTGTTTTCCTGCTACATCGGCAGAGCTGAGTTGTTGTAGAAGAGACTAAAACACAGCTTGCAAAAACTAAAATATTTACTATCTGGACTTTTGCAGAAATAATTGCCAATTGGGTAAATACATTATGGCTTCATTTGGAAATAAGCTCGTGGAAATCTTTCAGGAAATCCTGCTTTGATTTGACCAATCAATGGAAAAAGAAAACTATGAAGGAGAACTGTGATAGTTACATTAAGTCACTGTCCCGCAATGTTTGATATTTGCCTTATTCACGACAGAGAAGGAGGGGGTAAACCACAGTGCACCTCCTCCAAAAGCAAACTAAGCACATCATGTCCTTCTGATACTATTTAATTTCTATCACATTTTTCTTCCATAGAAGGCAACCATTGTAGAGCCTCATTATTGCCTAGGAAAAAGGCATTTTGTGATGTTGGATTGTAGTCTAAGCATAGTTTTCTAAACTGCGAAGTGGTTGTTCACGTCTAAGTCTGTGAACAGACTGAGATTTCTTATCATTAGTACTCTACCATAAAGCAGTGCTTCTCAGCCTTTCCCAGTAAGCGGCCCCGAGGTCGCATAGATCCTGGGTTAGGGTCCAGCCAGAAGTGATGCGTGGTAAGGTCAGAATTTCTTCAAAATCTCATGTTTCATCTTTAAAATATATTTAAATTTTGCGTTTTGTTCTGTAATAATTTTTTAATATAAAACAATATTTTACTGAAAACCGATGCCCAAAGAAAGTCCCACATGTAGAAGTTCTGGCTATCAGTACATTTTAGCATTACCAAATAATCTTAAGAGGGTTCTAGTACTAGTGCGTCAGAAATGTGTTTTGCTACGCAATACTAAAAAAAATGTGTATTACTCATTATTCAAGAAAAAAGGCAGACAGGATGGAATCACAGACTCAAATACAAGTTGACAAAGCTATTTTTGTCAGAATCAGGAAACTCTACAGTTACTTCCAAGGCCTTGTCTTAAAATTCATAGTGATCTAAAATTGCATCTGGACAATTCCAGCCTCTCTACTGTATCTTTGTCAAAGGGCTTTTCCCAAAACACTAAATGCAGTATCCAAATCACACTGTGACATTTTAATATGAAAATACACTCTGGCCTATCTCTGATGCCAAACCAAATCACAAGAGTATTTGAGGTTCTGAGATCCTGTATCTGACATTTTCTATGGAGACTTTGTAAAGAAAATGCCCCAAGAAGTTAAAGCTATCTCCAAATGATAAGCATGGGTGACCTAGGCCATAAAACATCCCATTTGTGAGTCAGCTGCATTGGCTGGAGGTGATGTTGCATTATCTTGATCTCTGGGATTTCTTAGCTTAAAAGCAAAGATTGGAAGCATCTTTACTTTGTCAAGGGCATGTCCTTTTCCAGGAGAGTGACTTAAGAAACCTTATGACGCCATATGAGTGTTGCAGAACAAATTCGTGCTCTGCTAAATCGGCTATTGTGGTTCACAGTGCTTCTCCCTCCACCTCAGATGTAAGATACTAAATTGAAATCAGGGCCAGTTATTCACACCATACAGATTTTCAGGTGTCATTGTTTCTGACAATCAAGTAGATTTGGGGAATTTGTGGATGGAAGCTTGTCCAGGTTGTCACTGTCATATGTCGTCTTTCTGCAGTAATAGCCCATTGAGAATGTTACTGACTTAAAGATACTCTGCGAACAGTCATTATGAGAGATGGATGCTGCATCTCTCTCCACGTAAAGGGAAGAGTCTGTTTTTGCTGAGATGCATGTCAGCAGGCTCCTTGGCTAACTCCATCCAGACTGATGGGTGCAGGAGCGTGTAACACAAAAACATTTTAGTGAATACTCTCTTGACTAATTTTTCCCATCTCTCTCACACACACACACACACACACACAAAAGGTTTTGCTCAGAACTCTAGGGCTAGAGCAAGCATTTCTGCTACTATAATTGAAAGCAAATACTTTGCTGTAATTTTCCCTTAGGAAAATAGTGATCTAGATGAGGAGCTTATGAAAGAAATGAGGTTTGCTCTGACTAAGGGAAAGATAAAATAGCATAATTCTCATCAACAAGAAATTGTGGAAAATAAGAAGGGCCTTCACCGGAGAAGCCCACTGTGGCCATTCAGGCTGGACTCAGACAGGCAGCAGTCTGACCTCATGAGCATTCTAGTCCCAGGAGAGATGAGGTTCTAGAACCGTAGGATTCCAGGAATCCTCACAGAGCATGAGAATAGCCCCTATACTTGCTGAAGAAATGCTTGTTCAGTGAATACATGACTTAAATCAACAGATTGTCTTATCCGTTATGAAACATGAAAGAATATGACTGGTTTTGATGTTTGTGGTAATGTATAGTAAGGGGATATAAGACTGAGAGCTTCCTAGAAGCAAAGCTGTACTTCTCTCAACCAGTGTGTGAAGTGTACAGAAAAGCACCTGCTATGTGTAAGGAACACAGTTTATCTAATCTTGACAAACAAGATTTACAGAGGGGTAAACTGAGATCCCTCCCCCAAAGTTCATCCATTCACCAGCTAGTTACTAAATACTTATTATGTGACTACAGAGAAGGTCCTGCCCTCATAAAGCTTACATTTTAGTTGGTGGAAACTGTCAGGTAACAATTGTATAAATAATGTATCCAGTAGTCATGAGTCCTCTGAAGAATGAAGCAGGAGAAGGGAGTAGAGAGTTGAGGGAAGGGGAAGAGTGGTCGAAGAAAGCTTTGATATGGTGACATTTTAACAGACACAAAGAAGGTAAATACCTTCTTCAAAGCAGTGAAAAACTGCCTGAGCTAGGATAATTGTCTGTTCAATTTGTCCATTTGTCCACCTTGTAAACCTTGGAGTTAATTGCTGATGGTTGAATATCTATTTCCTGAGCATGCTTGACGGTCTCCCAGCAGTCCATTCGGGCCCTTGAGATGTGATCATCTCCAAAAGAAGCCAGTTCCTGGGCTTCCTGGGTCCCTGGGATGAGTCTGTTTCCAGAGCACAGATGGCCATTTGGACACTGCCACATTGGTCGATGATGTCAGGTGCAGCTGTGGAATTCAACATCAATCTGGTATATGTCATTTTCCTTGAGGGTTTCTATTGGAATGAAACACAGGATTAGAATAGTAGTGATGGACTTTTGTCACACTACATTTTTATTTAAATGATGTAAAATAAGGCTCTATCCAGCTCCTTTGAAAGGTTGTACAACAATCTGCTGAAGCTTTTATATGGACCGGAATCATGTTTTTCTCCTATAACAAACAGGAAGAACACTCATCCATTGATAGGATGACAGTTGAATCTTCTGTCTCATTCCAGGAAAGCCGTTGTTGCTGTCAGTGATCCACCAGCAAATGGACATTTTGATCAATAATTTTTTGGGGCGAATAAGATTTATTTTTCAATCAAACTCATTATTTTGACATTCAGTTGGATAATATAAAACATTCCCATTCTACATGTTGATATATTAGTTATTCGAGGAATGATTCTGGGCCAGTTATTCCTAGTGGATGCAACAGGATACTGTGCAAAATGAAATGTTCACTGGACGTCTCATTGTTGAGGCAGAGACTTGCTAATGCCTAGGCTAAAAATCTCTGACTAAGGTTACTTCTTTCGTGCATTAAACTACAGAAATCTAGGGCTCAATGAGGTAGTCATTTAAGCATGGGATAAATCCAAAGTTTCTATTTAAAGAAGTCTTATAAGTCTTACTTCTTGTAAGTAGTCTGGTAGGTCTTGACTGCCAGCAGTTATGAGGTAAAAGCATTAACCTTCATGAATGTTTATGTAAATAAACAGGGCTGGAATGGAACTCAGAAATTACTGATTTAAAATATCAGATTTTGTGGTAAGTAGCAATTTAGGTAGGTTTTCCCAGTAAATTATATATGTAGTTAATACCCAACTACCAGCTGGTAGTGTTTCAAAACTGTATTTGTAAGTTGATATAAAGTCAGAGTGCATTTCCAAAAACAACGGTGTCATAATGGTGTTAAAAATGGAAATTCACTTATTTGATATTTATTTAATCCATATTGACTCGGTTTGTTTAATTTATATCAAGACAAATCATTTTTATTTGCAATTTTTTAAAAGTTTATGATATGCGTTATTTCAGGTATTATGTCAAGTAATGAGCTACTTAAGGGCTGTGGGGTCAAATTGCCAGAAGACTAATCCTAGATGCTGGTTACCGATAGTGTGAGCTCGGCCAAATACTTACTTTGCTGTACCTCAGTTTATACAACTATACAACAGGGGGCAATAATATGTATTTAGAGATTTTATTTTTTAAATGGCATAGTGAACAGTTCATAAAAGACTGAAATTGGCCAAAGAGTGTGATCTCATCATACACTAAAGCATTTACTCTCCCTCCTATGCGATACCACCGTGAGACATTAGAATCAGGAGGGATCTCCTGCCTCTGTTTTTGTGGGCCAATATAAGGGCCTGATCATCAATTTGTTTGTTTTTGGCAAAATAGCCTCCTTGTGAGAAAACACAAGGAAATATGTAACTGAGAGAGTCTGGGAACATGATTCCCTCCTCCTGCCCACCCCCCTCCCCCGAGGCATCATGAAAGCCACCAGGAAGAAAAGGTGGATGGGCTGGGCCATGGCCGAGAGGATCCCCCTGTTCCTTCATATCGTGTGGGACTGAGTGAAAGGCCACAGGCCCTGTGGGCTTGTGTAAAGGTTTCTGAGGCACATTTCTTTGCATCTGTCCCCAGTTTTCCCAGCATGCACACTTCCTCAGCTCATGGGCATCTTCGTGGTTCCTAGTTCCTGTCGACGGGCTCTCATTCTCACCTGTTTCAGGTCAACATCTAGAGCTACCACCACCATCACCACCGCCGTCACCACCCCTTTGCTTTATTCAGCCAAGTCGTAGGTCGAGGGCAGAGGGAGAGGATGGAAGGGCTGAGAGCGGGGTGGCGAGGAAGGTGGGTGACGGAGCAGGCGCGCATGTGGAGACGGATCCAGGTGCTCGTTTCCGGTTCCAGATTCCGGCCGGCTCTCACCTCAGGCGTAGGGCCCTTCCTGTCTTTTGGAGCTTGTGTCCGTCTTCTGAGCCTCCACCCCTCGGAAGCCACAGTGATAGTGGCTGAGCAGGGATCGCGGCTTGAGATATCCATCTCGCGTTCATTCTTCTGGGCGTGATCTGCCCCGCCCTCAGCATGGCCTGGGTAGGAGAGACGAGACAAATAATAAAATAAGTAGATAATGTTATTTATTATACATAAAGTATAAAGTAAATCCAAGTGAAATTATATATTATATGTAATAATACATGTAATATATGCTACATGATAAAAATTCAATATGCATAATATGTAGAGAAGTATTAGTTTATAAGTTCATTATAATTTTCTAGAAGAAAACAGAAGGCCCACCAAGTTGAGTATATATTCTTTCATCTGCAAAAAAAAAAATCACACGAATCCTGTATAAAAATGTATTATATGTATCACAAATATTGAGAGAAAAAAGACAACCTGGTCTAAAACGCCAGCAGCAACACTGGATGGCTGTCGATTTTTGTGAAATGTGAGGCTAAGGGGAGCATTTGTTCCCATGAAAGATTAGGATGAAAAACAGCCTAGTAAGTTTGAGACATAAAAATAATCGTTTGAATCGGTTCCTGTTTTCAAGCTCTGTCTTAGGATAGAATCAGGGACAGGGACAAGGACAGACACTGGACAGAGGAGGACAGGGGCAGGGAAAGAGAGTTGGAGAAGGAGAGTCTGAGGGGTGCTGGTGACCTCCTTGCCACTCTTCACCAGGTGGCCGTAGACCCGGTCTGCTTTTAAAAGTCCCGACTTCCCTTTTTCAGAGGCCAGATCACCTGTCACGTCTAGAAGGAACACATCGTCATGGGCTGGGTGTTTCTGGGACAGAGGCTCTAACAGAGATTTTTTTCTTATTCCTAAATTTAATTTACAACTCCAGCCCTCACTACCTCCAGCATCCCTGCCACTGCTCTCGCGTGACCAGGGGCTGTCTACGCACCGCAGACCCCTTCGGAAACCTGCCGCTAAGCTAATCACTGGGTGGCACCCAAGAGCCAGAAAAAAGACGGATCGAATTGCAGACACTCTCTAATACACATATTTTAACAATTTCCTCCATCCTCACTGAAATTATGCTAATATTTTAGTTGAGTTTCCTCAAGTCTGGAACTCAAATTAAGTCTGTCTGTTTCATTTTTATGATAGTGCTTGAAATCACTTGCAGACAAGGGGTTGTTGGGCCATGAGATTTATAGTGCTAGTGCTGCAAAGGTCACACACATCCTGAGGAAGAGGAAAGCAATCTGTGCAACCAGTGTTTTCACTGCAATAAAGTTTATAGCTGCATTAAGGGAATAGTTACAAATCAGTTGGATGGTGTTGATTTCATTGAGAATAAGTGTATTTACACTCGTAAGCTTTCTCTCAATAATATTCTGAATGTTTTACACAATGGGGTTAGTGAAGGTTGGATCTGGGCATATTTCACGAGTGACAAAATTTGTTTTTCTTTTTTCCACCCATCCTTCTACTTGTTGCTTTCACAAAATGGGCTTATAATGGCTCTGTTGGGCTGAGTAAAGGTTCAGCAGTTTTTGAGACTTCCAACCAAGTCAAAGATGCTGTATAAATTTAAAAGTAAAACGATTGTTCATATGTATGTTTGTGATTAAAGATGAGATAAATCTAGAGAAACACAATGTCCCTAATACCAAAAACCGCTTCTTTATGTGGTTACTAATCAGTTCTTACTACAGCTACTCGTTAGAATTTCTCATTGTCCAATCCCGTATTTAAAGGGAAAACATAAGGACCCCAACCTATAGAAGACCTACAAAGAACTGTGTTTATGCTCAGCACAGTCTTCATCTTAAATAGGTTCCTATATCACAGCACCCATTTCCTTCATGGAAATAAGCACTATTACTTTGTATAGTTAATTGTAAAATGACTTTGTGATTATGCTATTGTTTGTATTAATTGAGCAATTATTATGTAATTATCTTAGCTGTTGTTTATTTCTTTATTTATTGTCTGCCTTGTCCACTAGACTGTAGGTCCCCACAAGGGCCCCTTGTCTTATTCCCAGTCAGGTCCCAGGGCCTATGTCTGTGTCTGGCACTTAGCCCTTAAAAATATTTATGAAATAAATGAATGAATATTGCTCCATTCTCAGCATTCAGCCTTACAGCGAAAATGCTTTCTTCCCCTCATGTCAGTTCAACACAAAGTAAATATGTTCTAACTCCATTAGATAGTCTAGAACCTTCTGTTTCTGTCACGTGCTTTTCTTCTCTAAGAGCTGCTATGGCTCTGACAGACGTGGGGGAAAAGGAATAGCGGTGCTGGTGACCTCCTTGCCACTCCTCTTCACCGTGGCCATAGACACAGTCCGCGCACCACGCGTGGCACCCTCCCTGCTCTCTGCGAGAACAGAGTCAAGCGAAACAGGAAAAGGAGCAGTTCCGCTGGACTGTTGGAGATCAGACGGGGAAGGAGCTTGGGAAAGGCTTGTCCACCGCTGACTCCAAGCCAGTGTTTAAGAATGAGTGGGTGGGGCTTTGTCAGAGGGATGAGTGGAGGAGGGCTTGCAGGCAGAGAGAAGGACGTGAGACTGGTAGCTGGGAGGCATGACAACACTCTGCACTGTGAGAACACTCTGAGTCGTCAGGGTTGCCAGAACAAAGCTCGGTAGGAGCCACGAGCTGCCAGCCATGGATGGGACATGATTCACCACCATGGCCAGCAGAATAAATAAAAAATAACCTGCCACAGATTAGAAAAAACTCAAGACATTTCAAAATTAAAATAACCATCTTCCTGCATTTTCTTAAAGAAAAGCAGAGGATCTAGCAATACCGGGCCCTCCTTCCTATGGGGCAACAATGGATGAAGCTGACCAGTAGCCACGCGTTAGACACATGTGACTTCTCCATTCTCAACCATCTCTCAAACAACGTGCTCGTATTAATTTCCCTGCATCGCTTCATCCAGGTGTGTTACCTGGAGAGCCTGCCGGTGTGTGAATCTGTCACCCATGGTAGACGGTGAGGGTAGACAGAGGCAGTGGGGAGGTAAGAGCCAGACTTGAACTCTGTTCTGTGGTCAGTGTAGCCCCATCAAAGCTGTCCAAGTGAGGATGACGTGGATAAAAATCGTTCCCAGCAACTGTAGAGCAGGCACCCTCTCTATCTGTAAACTGGTCAACTGGCGAGTGCCATTACTTCAAGGCTGAGCAGACACTCGCTGAACACACACCGCGTGTAAACAAACCGACCGGGTGCCGTCTATGCTTTTGGAGTATGTTTGGGATATTTGCAGGAATAACAGGCAGGAAGGATACCACGTGCGATTTAAAAAAAAATCACTGTAATTTCTCCAAATCATCCAACTCTTTATTATAATTTCATCATTGGAAGAAAAGTTGTTTTCTGCAAAGTATCTGTGAGGGACAAATATTTTAGTGTTTTCAAAAGTAAGTAAAACATAAAAATATGTGCTAAATAATTTAAAATGTAATGGTATGCTCTAGATTATGTTTTAAGCTGCCGAGAGCACAATAATTTATTTTGTTCTCAGAATATTAGGGTTATCTTCTCAACTTACTGGGTACTCTCGACCTAATTTGGCTTCAGATAGACATCAGTTACAATGATAATATGTAGAGAAAAGTAAGGAGGAAGCCCATTCTGTGGAAAAAAACACAGAATTTAGAAAAATAGGAATCAGGAGCCCAGCGTTCATTATTGGGATGCTATTAATATATAATTTCTGAGTTCTAAACTTACCTCTGCTCTGGGAATTTAAACTTGGCTTCTTCACCTTCAAAATGAAGACAATATACTTTAAAAAAAAACACCCTCAAAATCTCTACCTCAAGCTGCAGTTCTTATCCTGGACCCTCAGAACTTCAGAGTGAAAGAACTCACTGATGCTTATGTTTCAAGCGAAGAAAAAATAAGATCTTCTTCTTTGTTAGGGCTAAACAGACACTGAGGGAAATGACTCCAGCCTTTTCTAGAGACTTCCCTCACAAAGGGATAAAAAAGAGATGCAAACATCAAATGAAAGGTAGGGAAACTGAAAAACAAAGCTGGTGAGTATCTCAAGGTTACTTAAAGTTCCCCTATCTGCCCAGCAAACAGGTAATGCCCGAGTAAGGTAAAGCTACTGGGTACCCTCTGCAGGCAGTTTGAGAATATAAGGCATTTAAGCAATGGAATGTTTATTGCCAGGCTCATACTCTGTAAAGTAAACCAATTAGAATTACTGAATGGCTAGACATCCCAATCAGAAGTCCAGATACTCAAATATTTCAGTTTTAAAAATTAATGGAATTGGATAATACCAACTAATTTTTTGAGAAGTATCTATTGTAGGTTGTAATGTGACTTCTAAAAAAATGTGTAAGAAATATAACATTACTTTTGTCCAAGAATGAAATACCGTGTGTTGAAAATGGCTTCAGCCAATTTCAAGAGCTTTCATAAATTCTTCCACTGTGTCTCTCTTATTTGTCAACAGTAATAATACTTCGTATTCAAGATAGATTCTTCCCTTGTAGAATTTGTCAATTTTGTAGTTTTCCTTTCCCAATTATAGATGAAGTTTGGATGAAATAAGGAAGGCAGTTTCCAGAAAAATCAATAAGGAAGAAGTCTTTATTATTTTAGTAATTCTGCTTTGTAAATAGTAATGTAATTTTAAATCTAAAAAAAAAAAAGGAGACCGCAACCTGTATCTGTGGGAAGTATTTTCTTATGACATAAGAGAGAAAAGAAGTCATGTTGTCAGTAACTTCAAACCCTTTACTAGGAATTACAAGTTATTTTCAGGTATAGGTATTTATTTAGGCTTGTCCGCCATTGCATCTTGCATCTAAAATATAGTTTTGGATCAATTAATTAGTATATGTGTATAGGTTATTTCAACAGTGGTTTTATTGATTTTTTCTAATACAAATCATGCTTTTATATATATATATATATTTTTTTTAATGTACTAAAATCATAATGGAATTTTTTTTCCTTCTATCCTATCCATTGATCAATCCTAACTGGTCTTTGCTTACACCTAAACTAAAAAGAGCAATTTTACACTCCAGTGATTTAATGTATAAAATGCAAAGTCTAGATTGTCAGAATTCTCAAATTCTAAATTTGTAAATGATTTATATTGGAGAAATGAATTAATTTCCTAGATATCTACATGTGTCCTATGAACCGTTTGATTACCTACTCTTTAGCTTGCTTTTTCTCAGAACTCTGACTTATCCTAAGCCTAAAACAATCTAGAAATCATTCCTGATTTCCTATGTTTTTGTACGTTCTGAATAATTTGTCACTAAGACTGGTCATTCTTCTACTTGGGTTTTCCCAATTTTCCCCATTTTTTCTGCTATCACCCTAGTCTCTATCACTGTCACAGTGAACACTTGATGCTCAGTACACCGTGAGCACTCCATGTAGAGTGTCTTGTGGCCCAGAGTGCCATCCTAATTCTAACTTCATTCTTGCTTCTACTCTCTCTCTTTTTTAGTCTACTCCAACCCATCGTTCACACCACAAGCTTTTATTTTCCCCAAACCATGCTCAGGTTCCACGTTTTTATGGCGCCACCCCAAGATGCCAAATCATTCTTGTATTCATTTGTTCAGCACATGTTAATACCACTTTCTTGGCAGATATTTTCATAATTGAATTCAACATAATGTCATTTGTTCTTCATTTATTTATATCTTCCTCTTCCTCCAAAAAGAATTTAAGATCACTTATATAAAAATAAAATAAAAGGAAAATAAAAACAAGTAATTAAGGAAAGTAGAATTTATCCAGAAAATGTATTCTGTAAGTCTTTGTATATCTAATAAAGTTAGAGCACGTATTTAAGTCTGAGATTTTTAGTATCCAAGCAGAAAGTCAAGAAGAAATATATGTTTACTGGATTTACAACATGTGGAAGATTAAATTTAGAAGGTAACCAAAATTAGTTGCTTAGAAGTACAGTTCTTTTCCTATGAGATCAGAAAAAATTTCTTCTGTAGGTTTTTATTAAGAGAACACATGTATTATAATAAACAATGCCCTCAACAACACCCTTAGGATAATAAAACAGCTGGTTTCATAGGGCTATTTCCAGGAACGTATCTCAGTGTTTGAGTATTGTGTAACATCAAATGGCAGTTCAACAAAAGCATTTCTAAGAGCATGGTTAACTGTGTAAGTTTTCAAAACTTACCATATGTACAGCATGACACTGACAACAATAGCAATTACAATTACAGCTGTTTGAACATTTATATAGATCAAGTAAAATGTGCATCACTTTATTGTTACTTAATCCTTACAATGACCTCTTGAGGTAGACATAATCCCATTTCACAAGTGAAATTTAGAGTGCTTAAGAAGCTTAGTCATGAACACCCAGTAAGTACTGGTCAAGAGCTAAGGCACTGCCACCCCTTTAGAGCCCTTCCTGCTTGTTCAGCCAGACCTTTCTCCCTTAAGGTGTCCATTATCTTGACGTTTAGCATTATGGATGCATCTACCTATTTTAAATTTAATATAAATGAAATCATACAGAAGTATTATTTGGTATCTGGTGTCTTTCACTCAATATTGTTTAATGGAATTCATTCACGTATGTAGTTGTAATTTATTCGTTTTCAATGTTGTGTAATTTTCCATTATGAATATGCCACCTTTATTTAATCATTGTACTTTCAATGGACATTTTCATCATTTCCAGTTATTTTTTATTATTATGCAGAGTATTGCTATAAGGATTCTCATAGCTGGCTGTTCAAGTACATGTGCACACATCGTCATCATGTATTACTCGCCACTTGAGAGTAGAATCGTTGGATCACGAATGTCTTCAGGCTGTAGCAGATAAAGCTGTATTGTTTCCCTCTGTGGGCGCCTTCTCTTCCTTTCTTCTCCTAACTTCATTCTTCATCTATTTCAGAAATATAGCTCAACTCAGTCAAAGGCATTTCTTAATGCAAAGATTAAATAAGTTTCCATTCCACAAAAGCTTTTCATTTAAAAATGTAGAAATAAAATTGTAGAAAATGATGACTAAATTTTCTTTGAAAAAGTTTAGTACCACAATGAAGTAAGGATGAAGTTTTATTCTATTTTAATTATAGGATATGGTGAATGAGCTATTGCATGCCTATTGCTGTAGGCAGGAAGCCCTCTCAAGGGCTTCTTGACACCATCTATCAGACCAAAGCACTAAAATTTCTTTGAACTTGAATTTTAAGTGCCTTGAAATACTGTAATCTTAATTAGCTATGACACATAAATTACTTCATTTTGCACCCACAGCCATTAGCATTCAGAATTCTGAGTAGAAGTTCCTGAGTTCTCGGGTTAATGTGAATGCCGGGACAGCTGCTACCGCCCCAGGAAGGAAATATCTTTCGCCTTCAGTAAGAAGGTGCAGAACAAAAGTGATGCCTTCCACTTGGTAGCTCTCACGGAATTTATCAGGAAAATTGCTTACGCATTGTCTGACACTGTTCCTCCGGCACGTTAAGAAATGATTATTCAGTTTCAACCAAGGCGTATTAAATGAAAGTTTCTCCACCGAAGTCCGCGGAGCTCATTTGGGGGGTTTACAAGCTTTCCATGAGATTTTCATTCTGTGCTTTCATTTATTTAGATGATTATCTAAGTAAGTGAATGAAGCCTTTTCTGTCTCACCTAGGTGACCATCTCTCACTGAGCATTTGCCTCTCTCAGCTTCAGCGTTTGTATTTGCTTTCACTTGTACTATAGTGTCAGCTACCGTTGTGTTCCTTCTCAAATGCAGGCCACCAAGAAAAGAGGAGAACTTTCTACATGAATGAGATGTTCAGACATGCGGTTTTACAGTAATTCAGATAGATTTTAAATAATGGAAGAATTGAAGTATCACGAAACATTTGGTAATTAAGGCAGGCCAAACTCAAAAGGTGTCAAAAGAATTTGTGCTATAGCACCTAGTCCATTTTCAACAAAACAACATTAAATTGATACTAACTTGAATTTTATTGGTTTTCATGGGTTTGCATTTAAATGTAAACACATCCTTGTTTATAGATGTGTAATAGCATGTAAATACAGAGTATATATCTATTTTCATACATATTTGAAAAGTATAAAAGTTATAGCAATAAAATCTTGGAGTCTGTCAGAAATGTTGTCCTTTAAAATGGATCTTTACAGTTTTTTAAGGTTTGAAAACACTGCTCTTGTAGATCAGTAATAAGAATAGCCAATATGTGTTGAGAACTCTACTTGTATTATGTTTTTTAATCTTTATAAGCACACTGTAGAGCAGAGAACTACTACATAGGATATATTACTCCATATAATAGGGTACTACTGTCTAGTAGGTACTGTCTCTGTCCCATGTGACAGGTTAGGAAACTGATGTTAGACAAGTCATGCCCACAACTCACAAGTGGCTGCCCTGAGAGTCCCACCTCTAATCATGACTGTACACTATAAGTTACATTAGAATTCACCAAGAGAACCAAGTTTTTCCCAAAAGTATAGACAGCAGTAGTCATTGTCAGAGATGTGAGCCTCACCAAATCTCATTGATTGCCTGGGCAGCATTACAACCTTGACACGTCATTTAGACCTCGACCTCAGCTGTGTAGTTTTAGGTTCTATTTCTGTAAGTCCCCTGCTCCTGCTACCATCCATCCGCCTGGCTTTCGCCTTGGAGAATTGTTACTGTCACTGTCACCATAGGCTGCATTCTGAACCATTTTTGAAGAGTGTTGTTGTTTTTTGAGACACTAGCTGTACACTTGGTGGTCACAGAAGGCTGAGAAAAGTCACCAGGAGAACTACAGCAAGGGCCTGGCACTGTGCTTCTCTCGTGGGAGGGTGAGATCACTCAGGCAGTGGACAGAGCAGAAATAAAAGACAAAAGACAAAAGGAATTCAATGTCTGCCTAAGTGGACACTTCTGCCTCCCTGAGAGGGAAGAGGTGGAGTTTAAATGAAAACAAGAGCGGCCTGGGTAGTTAGGTCTCCATTCTGCACAGCTGCAGCCTCAATGTGCTCAGGTGACAGAGGACAGAGCCAGGAGAAGTCCAGCTCAGAGACTGGAATAAATGCCACCGATTTGATCTGAAAGAATAATGAACAATATTGCAATTATTTTTTTATTTTTTACAAACAATAAAATGTCATAAGTTACGTTATGATGATAATGTAATTAGATAAATAGAAAAAAGTTCTCAACAGTAAGTAGAAGTAAACACTGGAAGAAAAGCCAAGAAAGATCCAAAACAGCAACACTAATAAGAAACGAAACTTGTCAAGTTTAGCTCTTCATTTAGAACTGAAAATAGTATTGTTTTATCCATAACTCTGATTGCTTCCCTCGTAAATTGAGATTCCCATGCTCTAGTAATTCTGCCATGGTTATTTTTCTCTGCATCTTTTTTAACTTATAGTTTTTCCTCTTTTAAAATTCATTATGAAATATCTTAAAACACATGAAAATAAATGTAAATGTATGTACGTATGTGTACGTACGTATGTGTGCATGTATATATATATGTATATATATGTAATATATATGAGAGAGAAAGAGATATCTGTACATCCACTTAAGAAAAAGAACTTTGTCCATTACATTTGAAGCTCTTTGTGTAAATCACAGATTTCTCCCACTTCCTAGATATTATATATATATATTAAGTTGACCTCTCTTAAATTCAACTTAACTATTTCTATGTCAGTGTAGCAGACAGATGAAATGTTTATTATATACTTATGAATAATTTTATGGTAGGAATATAGACAACTTAATTATCTATATAATTATCTACCCCTAAAATGAATGAACCATGAAAAGAAAATGGTTGTATAATATATATTCGCTCATCCTTGGCAGGCAAGTACTTACCAACAGGACTCAAAAAATTGTTTTCTCATTTTTTTTCATATGCTAAATATAATGAGGCAGTATAGCAAATGTGATATTTTGGTGATAAATATAAATTAAATCTATTTTCTGTATCATTTTCTGCTTGAAACTAAAACACAGGCTGTAAAGTTACTACTTAAATAGCCAGAAGATTAAAAATATTATCCACTTTGGATCTACTTAAGCTTGTCATATTTAGTACACACAACAGAACAGAACGGCTTAGCAATGTAAACTCTTCTGTACTCAATTTATCTCATCCAAACAGCTACTTTGGATGAGGTCTGCACTATGCAATTTCTGTTTAAAAGAGACACCCAGACTTAACAGCATATAATATGAGCATCTTGGATCCTTCAGAAGAGGATAAAACGCAGTCAGTGGACATTTTAAATAAATAACCAGTCTGTCGGTTGATCTTTATAACAGAATGCAGGGTATTTATTATAAACTGGGGATCTTTCACATTTATATTGTTTAAGTCTTATTTGATATTAATTTTTTAAACAGCAAAGTAACATTGAAGCATTTGTCTGAAAGAACTTCACTTTTTTGGATATAGAAAAACATTGTTCATGTAGAACAGTGGAAAACAGCCTGATAAGATTAATAAAGCTGATATTAAATTATGTATGAAAATCAGAATTATAAACACAATGTGCTTGACAGAAAATCTTAACTAATAAGATTTTACTACTCACTGTAACCTCTTTCTTATTCTTAACCCCAGCCACTAAGTGTGCCCAGAATGGTAATTGCTTAGCTATTAAAAGCAATTTTGCTGAAATCAGACCTAAAAGCATGCAGTTGACTCATGTATATCTTGAACAAGTTGAAATATTTGTTTGTAGATCTATCTTTAGCTCTTGCGATCCTTCCCACTCTGGTTACACAGGACCTCCATCTGTCCCAGCATAGCCACCCGTTGCTGCCCTGGACAGCAAGTTCTGGAGCGAAAGCCCTTCTCAGCCATCTGAGAAACTATCCAATCATTTGTTGAAGATCTTTTTAGTGCCCATTACACATCAATGCCATGCAAGACATCAGAGAATCAAAATGTATACACAGCTGCTCCGGAGTTGTTGGGTAGAGCAGAGGCAGTGGCCGGTCCTCTGAGTTAGTGCAGGAATAGGCCTGCGTAAAAGCTTCACGGACTGGCGGGAGCCTGCAGGGAGGGAGCCAGGCTTGGGGGAAAGCCAGGTTTTCTCAAGTGAAGTGATGTATGAACTCTTTTTTTTTGAGAGAGATTAGTAAGAATGGTGCTTACAGCCAAGAGGAAGAAGGACGAGGGACTTCCAGAAAATGGGCAGTACATGCGGAAAGGCACAGAGGCATAAAAAGCTTGTATGTGCAAAGTACTGTTAGTGGTTTGGTGTGGCTGGAGCACAAGGTGTCAGGAAGGAAGCAATGGAAGATTCGTTGTAGCGGTAGACGGGGCATTGTGTACACCAGTGGAGCAGACCAACCTGCTTATTTTATTCCATTATTTCTAAGATGCACATGCACATTTCACATTTTGACATCTCTGAGATTAGGATGCACCTTTCACACGATGGCATCTGGCAGTCACTGTCATTTGGGACATTGTTATTGCCAGCATATGTACAAACTCGGTCATAGCTGCTCCAGGCTCCAGTTGAGTTATGTGCAACATGTTGGCATAATGCCATTAAAATGTCTTTAAAAAGATTATATATCATTCAAGTGTCAAAATGAAAAAGATTATTGTTTATGTAGAAAGGCACAGAAACAGAGCAGGAGGGCTTATATTTGATATTAGAGAAGCAAGTAAATCCGAAAAGATTCTATTAATAGACACAAACTAAGAATTCTATGTGATAAAAAACATTATGCCACAGTTTAATTGGTATTTTTTTCTTTCATAGTAGGACATAAAGTAATGCATCTTATAATCAATAGTATGTTTGGTTTAATGAAGCATCAGTTATTAATAATTAAATATAGAAATACTGTGCTTACTTCTGTACTTCTGTTTTTTTCGTTTTTTTTGTTTGTTTGTTTGTTTTGTTTTTTTGCTAGTATAAACTTTCCTAAAACATAAAAAGGTAGATTGCTTCTCTCTCAAAGAATAAGTAGCTGGGTCTTGTGTTGTTTATTCTGGGACACTGTGCCTTATGGGAAGATATTAGTAAGTAGAACTGGCATTCCAATGAGGTGGACAGCCCTGAGGACACAACATATACACACATATGCGTGCACAGCACACATCTTGACTCTATGACTTCAAGGTAGATGGGATCAGTGGACTTTTCAGAAGGAAAGCAGTTGGAAGGATGGACGGTCCTCTGAACTCCAGAGTCTTATTTGCAGTCCATCTCCAGCTTTGTAGACAGGTCAGACTTCCTATTGGGGTGGATGCACATGTCTCTGTGGAAGGTGGGTCCAAGCCCAAGGCCACGAGAATGCCCTGGAGGCCAACCTTGATGTGGAGCAAAAGGAGTTCCCAGCCCTTTAATGGACTGTGCAGACCTAGACAGTGAGCATCTTCAGCAAGACCAGGAAAATTGATGTTCAGAGGCATCTTCCCCCACGTGCCCGGAACCATTTAAGTCTCAGAATCCTATTACAGTGCAAGGGGGGGAGGCATGAGCCATGACGTATGAAAAATTAGAGACCCTAGATTTCTTAACAGCCTTGGTCCTCTGGGCTCAGAGACTGGTGTGAGTTGATTAAAAAAAGGAATAACTATGGCATCTCATTAAGCATGAATGTATTTCTCTATCATCAGGCCAAAGAATTCTGAAAGCAGAGAGGAACCATTGATTAGTGTTTAAATTAGGAGAGTGGGTTAATTAGATCTTCGGTGCCTTTAATATTGTTCTGACAACAATCAAGACAATAAAAGTAGAGGAAGGTAGAGATGGGGTGTCACCATGCAAGTAGGATGCGGCTTTTGCAAACAGACATGGGAGAGTTGAGCATCTGGAAGAGATCAGTACAAGGAGGGGGTGTTTTAAGTTAGAAAGTCTTCGAGGAATCCCAAATCATAATGTGGAGGCAGCTGATTATTCTAATGATATGTAAATCTATACTTTATGTAAATATTACTCTATCTAACAAAGCCGAATATTAGTTATTGACTGAAACACTGTTTCCCCTGTGTTGTGTCACAGTCAGGAATTCCATGTAACATAAAAGGCATGTGGAGAAAGAATGAGCTTTTAACCAAGCCCATTCATCAGGTAAGACGGACATGAATATGGGTGAAAATGGCTGTCCTCTCCACCCTACTCCTTTGAGCCAGCAGGGTGCAGCCCTATACCATATAATTGGATATGAGTAACAATCACATTTTCTTGGGACTTTGAACTCTTGCCATTGCAACTTTATATCTTGGCTTTGGTTTTCTTCTACAGAACTTAGTTTGTCTTAACCCTTTGGTTCCAGGTAAATGGTAAAGAGGACCCTTTGCCCAGAGTATACTCCACTCCATTTAGGCAAAACCCATTGGCACACAATCCCTACTCTAACCGCATGCCTTAGGGTGAAGAGGGAAGACGGACTTTGTGTTAGCTACATATTCACCAGCGAGGAGTTTGCCAGGTGAAACCTGGCTTCCAAGGCAACACAGCTGATGCCCAGGTGGACAAGAGTCAACAGAGTTTTCACACAATATTTGGATTTTCCAGCAAGAAGACAGAAGCCCCCAAAAGAGGAATCAGTATCAGAAATCCAGATGACTAGTCAGCATCAGAAGAATCAGTCAGTGCATGAAGTTGGTAGATTCGGGGAAGGAGACTAGACCTGGGACTCAGGAATAGTACCCAGGTTAGAAAATCAGGCAAAAGGACTGGGTACTACCTCTCAAGAATAAGACAAAAATAGAGTATCCTACCAGGGCAAAAGCTTAGGCTTATCCTAATTATTGAGGGTGACTTGACCTTGGAAAAGAATAGATGCTAGACACAGCTCTACCACGGTCGGCAGGGATAAGCAGCCCACGTGAGGGAAGGCCCTTGAGCCCCAGGCTGGACAGGCTACTGTGCTTCTGGGGCCCACGCAGCATCTCCTATATAAGGACACCCTGCAAGACTAGGAGAGGTAGCTGTTTTATTAAAAAAATACTTAGATCAGCAAAAATCGAAAAACGTGGCATTATATTTAAATGTCAGAGCATGCTCGTAGTTTGTGGCACAAATGCGAAATGATATAACCATTTAGAAGGAAATTTATAGACTCTAGAAAACACACATTCTTCTTTTACTCTTTGATTCAGCAACCCACTTTTAGGAATCCATTCCACAGGCACAGTAGAAAACTATGGAGTACATGTACTGTTTAAATGCAAAGAGCATGATGGAGAAAATATATGTGATGGACACCAGCTCATCTAAGAAAGCAGAGAATTGTGGCAGGCCAAATAATGGTTTCCCCCAATATGCCCAGGTCCTAATTCCCAGAACCTGAAATAAGTTACCTTCCATGACAAAAAGGGCTTTTCAGATGTGAGTATATTAAGGACCTTGAGATGGGGGATCATCCTGACTATTCGGGGAAGCCCAACATCATCTCAGGAGCCAAGATGGATGCAGAAGAGAGGAGTTAGAGGGAAACGTGACCACAGAACAGTCAGAAAAAGGCAACATTGCTGATTTTGAAGATGGAGGAAGGAGGCCGCTAGGAAGGGATGCGGATGGCCTTTAAAAGCCATCCTTCCTGCAAAAAGGAAGGACACAGACTTTTGCGTGGAACCTCCAGAGAGGCACGCAGCCCTGCTGACACTGGCTTTTGCCCAGTGAGAGCTGCGTCATGCTTCTAACTACATAACCAGAGATAACAAATTTGTGTTGTTAAAGCCACTAAGTTTATGGTAATTAGTTATGGCAGTCAGAAAACTAATGTGGAAAAGAAAACAGAAAATTAAAAGAGTAGTTGCAGATAGGGAGAGGGAGGAGGTAGGGTAAAGTGGTCAGGCATAGAAACTAGATTTGTGTTATTTATAGATTTGACATGGGCCATGTGCATATTTTACATAATCGTGTAAAAAATGAAGTAGGTAATCAACCTATTAAAATGAACTAAAACAAATTCATTAGCAGCATAACCACACAGAAGTTCAAAGTGACTTTAAAACACAGTTATTTGGCTATAATCTCTTATATATCTTAAGAACAATTTTTTAAATTGCAAGGAAAAACCTTACATTATTTTCATTAATAATATAGTTGCTGGTAAGTTTTTATTATTGTTCTGAAGATATTATGGCTGTATTGAGGATAAAGCAAATGAGAAATATTTGGTATTCTAATTTTATCATTTTGCATCATTAGAACTCAGATTTTGAGCATGGGGAAAATAGATTCAGAATTGATATCAAAGAGGTAAATAAAAATCCTGCACTCCTCAATTTAAATTTGCAAGTATCAGTCTAAATTTGTGATGAATTCTATTTAAAACAAAATCTTTTCTAACTTCGTTTGCTGAAAAGACCTAGAAATATTGGCCAACCCAGTAGCAATGAGTACTCCTAGCACCCAGATTATAACCTCCAAACACAATTTCCCACTAGCAGGAACCCAGTTTTAAAATTGTTCAGGTCTTGGAAAGAAAGGTACATGGTGAAATCTTGTTCACTTTATTATGCTACATTGCAATGAAGCTGTAAAAGACGACTAAAACTCAGTCACCCACTGGTCAAAAATGCATGAGGCTAAAAAAGGGTGATAATTGCACTTGGACTGAAGCATTTCAAGTACATTTAAATATATGAGTTCATAAAGGCAAACGAATTGGCCATTGTTGAATGATTCTCAAGTATTAGCTTTTTATTTTGAATATTGACCTTTTCTATGTGTGTTTACATAATAACTCGTGCAAGTTCTCATAGCTGGAGAAGAAGGAGGCTGAAATTCAAATCCTGATCTGATGTCAGGTTCCCTACTCTTTACATTGACTACACTGTACTGTGTCTCTACATAGATGAGAAAGTGTTCTCTCAATGCCTGTCAATTCATTCTACCTCACTGAACCATCAGCTACAGACCCCAAAAGGCAAAGGATGCCTTCCCTGATGGAATTTACAATATTAAATTGCTGAGGACACAGGAAAGGGTCTGTGGCCCTAGGCCTGCCCACCCACAACTTCTGAAAATCAGGTGAGAAAATGCATTTTAGCCCCCCGTGTATCCCCAACAGTGGGTATACTGTGGCCCAGATCTTTTACTAACACTAGCTAGACACATGTGAGGACCAGGACATCACAGGGCAGGTGTCTGCACTGAGTTAATTCCACTGCGTATCTGAGAAATGGAAAGTCTAGAGGGAGGCTGGGAAGGTTTAGAGTCTGCAGTGATAAACAGCAAACTGTAGATTTTTCAGTCCGAGGTGTTGTGGTCAAGGTCAGCCAGAGCACAGCTGGGGCAGTTGGAGGTGGCACTATCCGAGAGAAGCCAGGAGGAGCCGGTGGAGCCTGAGCCACACAGTTATTTGCGCTCTGATTTCCTCTTTCCACAGGTTAGGGCTAGTTGGGCCCAGCAGGGGGTGGGCCACAAAGGCCTCATTCAGCCAATGGGACAGTCAGGGGACAATAGGATCAACACATTTCTGTTTAAGCAGAGACAAAAGAGCCAGATTTGGCTCAGAAGCCTTTTCGAAAGCTGGGATCATCGGTGAAGAGGGGACAAACTGCTGCCTGTAAACCTAGACCTGGGAGCAAGTGAAATGGGCTTTCATAGGCCAGATCAATAGGGGAAAACACGTCCAAGTGTGCAGCCTGTGCCTGTGTAAGAACAAGAATATCTGGTTCAAAGATTTAAGAATTAATAGCCAATAATTCAGACACTTGTTCTCCATGACATCCACATGTTCAGCACGGTGTAGACCAAACATCTGGGCAATTTAGAAAGCTTTACTTCTCTCCTGGTTGTTTTGGTCTTTTGGAAGATACAAGCTCATTAAATCGCATAGTCAAGAACTGGGCGAGTGTGGGGGTGGAGGTTGGCAATGCAACATATGACTAACAGGGACTCAGAAAACAGACCAGATTGCCTACAGGAAGAGAAAGAGGGCCTTGCTATTCAAAGTGTGCGTCATGGACCAGCCCCACAGGCCTCACCTGGGAGGGTGTTGGACAGGCAGACTCTCAGGTCCATTACCAGCCCTACTGAATTGGGATTCATTTTAACTACCCCATGTGACTCATTTGCAGCCGAAGTGTAAAAGCACCTCTAGAGCATTCATTCCCACCACCATCGGAGCTACCATGCATTTAGCACTCACCGCGTGCCGATCCTGTTCTTCACGTGAATTATCTCATCGCCACTATGTGAAGGAAACACTCATAATTCCCATTTTAGAAATAAAATAACTGTCAAGCAAAAATATTTTTTAACTTGAAAAGTCACATGGCTTGTAGATAGTGGAGCTGGGATTCAAACTCAGGTCCTTAGAAGCCTAAAGTATGAGTCTCCATTACAATTTTCTTATCCTCAGAAATGGTCATACCCACAAGTAGAAACACCATTGGTAGCACTATGTATGATCATAAAATATGAATATATTACAGAGACAGAGGAGGGAAGAAGGGAGAGAGATTCATCATTGCTGACAAAGAATTTTCAAAGTGAGTTAGGACCAGATTTAAACCGGTGAGGTGGAGCAGAAAAGTCCATGCACAGTAAGAACCATAAGTCTTTCTTCACTGATTGTTCCAACATTGAAAAATTCCATGTTCTACAGAAATATTTACTGGAGAGGAAAACAAAATTAACATTTTATGTTTCATCTGTTTTGACAAATACATAATTGCTGTTAGCCTGGCAAAGATTTTCCCTGTTGTCCCAAATGAAAACTGACTAAATGTGACATAAGTTTAGAATTAATCCCTACTGTAGTTAGGATTTGCTATAAAGCAGCTGTTTCTTATTCTTATTTCTTGAGAATTATGTGCTGATTATGACAGACTTATTAAATGTCTTCAGGAGGCTATCTGTGAAGCTGTTTTGGGCTTTTTGTGAGCAGTTCCTGAGTTTTATCGCAAAATTTCTACCCGATTCTCTTGATCTAGGGGTGGTTCATATTAGGTAACTGAGAGATAATAATCAGAAAGAAACAGCATGCCTTAAAATCTGAAACAGGGCTATTTTAATCAGTGTATTTTAATTTAAATTACTTTTAACTTATTTTTCAAAGAGAGATTCCAGATTTCTAGTGTTTATAATTCTTTCCCTTTAAAATATTACTTTGAAGTGTGCACAAAACACACAGTGGCAACATCTGCACGATGTGATTACAGGTTAAAAAAAAAGAGGACGTTCTGTCAACATGACATCCTGCCAGTGACTCCGGCACCCCAAGCCCCTGAACTGCACTGCCCGCCCACGCAAGCACACGTGGACGTCAGCTCCCGTCCACTGCGAGCAGTTTCTTCCTCTGGTTCTCAGACCTCCTGTCTTCACTTTCTGGCCAACTCTCCATTACTGACCGTTCACTTGAAATCCTTTCTTATTCTCTACCCTCTACTGAGAACTTAATCCAGATGTCCCCACTTTTCTCAGAGTCCCCCACATATTACTAGTGCTTATTCCCCATTTTCCTGTCACTGTATCCTGACAGCATTTTTCTTAAACGTGGTGAAGGAACTTGTTTGCTTCCTAGAGGCCGCTGTGGCATTTCCGTAGCTTCATTCTAGTTGAACTGACCACAGTCCAAGTTGGTCTGAGACCTTTGTCCCCAACTCAGTGCATCTGCACATGGTTACCTACTTTTTCTAGTCCCTCTGTCCCAACAGAGGTCAACCAGCCCAATGGGAAACTGTAATTATTTGCCCCAAAGAGTTCTATTATAAATGAAGCTGCTATGAACATTCACATACAAGTCTCCTTGTGGACATCTATTTTTATTTCTCTTGGGCCTGTGAGTAGAATTGTTGAGTGATAGGGTTACCTTTATTAGGAACTGCCAAACTGTTTTCCAAAGCAATTGTATTATTTTTTTACTTCCACAAGCAAGTTCAGAGAGCTCTGATTTCTCCTTTTTCTTGGCAATAATTGATACAGTCTTTTAAAATTTCAGCCATTCTTGTGGGTATATGTACTGTTATCCCATGTGATTTTAATTTGAATCCCCTTCATAAATAATGATTTCATATGTTTATTGACATTCATATTCTTATTTTCTGAAGTATCTGTTTAGATCATTATTTTAAAATTCTTCGGGTTCACTATCTTATATCACCGAACTGGCAGGAATACATTTCCTCTCAGAAGCCAGAAAACTAGAAGTGACATATATTGCACTGAGAGATCCTCTTGTACAACTTCTTAAAGCTATTTAACACTACCAGCCAACTGAGATATTTCTTTAAGGGCAACAAACAAATCTCTTATAGCAGCGGTCCCCAACCTTTCTGGCACCAGGGACCTATGAGAATCTAATGCCTGATGATCTGAGGGGGAGCTGAGGCGGTGATGCTGGTGCTGGGGAGCGGCTGCAAATTCAGATAGAGCTTCACTTGCTCGCCTGCGGTTCGCCACCTGCTGTGTGGCCTGGTTCCTAGCAGGCCACAGAGCAGTACTGGTCCATGGACCAGAGGTTGGGGGCCCCTGTCTTATAGCGGTCCAGGGATATGCAGGGCCTATGATGGCCTCGTGTTCATTCTCTCCTGTAACCAACTACGATCGTTTTAAGCTTTGGTCTTAGTGGCAGGTAGTGTCCTTGCCTTTCCGTAGGTTAGTCTAGCAGAAAAGTCAGAATGAGACTGAGGTAATATTCAGTGAGTTAAGTGGCTAAGCATTTTCCTGAATTGAAAAAGGGTAGAAGGCAGAAGTCCTGTGTGGGGGCCATGCCCAGAGAGGGACACAGCTGTGAGGCATCAGCCCCCAGTATTCGCAGAGCTGGGAGGTTCTTCGGGCCTGAGGAGGGGTCTTTGTGGACCCCTGCGGCAGCAACTATCGTTCGCCTCTTGTGCTGCTCGAATCCACTTCTGATAGTTTATCCCACCTGGGAATAGGGGCTCCGGAATCCTTGGGCTTCTTTCCTAGGAGACTTGGGGTTAAAAGGATGAACTGTAGCTCTCCCAGACTGCGTGGGTTCGAACCCTGACTCTGGCACTTCAGGTAAGGTCTTAACTTCTCCGCTTTCTGGTTTCCCCCAGTGTGTGGTGGAGCTGGCAACAGTTGTACCTACCTTGTGGGGTTTTGTGAAGATTAAATGAATTGACGTAGGTAAAGCATTTACAACTTTGCCTGGCCCACTATAAGTTTTCTATAAAGATTTTCTAACATTCTTATTACCTCATTTAACATTCTGATTGACCCTAAAGTATTTTTTCTTCATTTGGCAAACTGGAAATGTGATCCTTCAGAAGGTCCAGTGACTTGCTTAAGACCACCCAGATAGGGCATGGTGGTGTCAGAGTCCAAACCTAGGTCTGTTTGTGTCCCAAAGTCACCTGTGTGACGCAATACATTTTTTGATTGTTGTATGTTTGTTGGCCCTGAATTATCTGAGTAGAGCATCAATCCTGAGTTCTTTTTATGTGTATGTAGGACTAGCATAGCACCCGCTCAGAGCAGGCACTGTGTGTGCTGTCAGCGTGAAGAGGCTGTAGCTTCCTTTGCTCCCGGAGACCTGGCCTCTTGCTGCCTTGCCTGGCCTCTCTGTCCTTGGACTGAATCTTTGCTTCTGTGTTTTAATTGTTTAAGGGTCGTACATTCTACACTGATACCATATCCCACACAAATAAAATCACTCAGGTTAGATGAGGCACAGACCTTTCTGGAACTTTGTTCTGTGCCTCTATGAAGAATTTCAAGAACATAATATAATTAAGTTGGTGCTTTTTTGCTGTAAATAGATGTCTCGATTCCTTTTTTATTTTTAATCCAATGGGTTAATTCATTAGAAGATCTATTATTTATTTTTAATATACCTTGGTTATTTTTAATAATTAAGATGAGTAAGAAATTGACAGAATTTATCAGGTAGGCACTAATTCCCATCGTATCCCACAGCTCATCATGGCTAAAACGAATAGGTGTAAATTTGAGGTGTACTAAATGCAAACTGGAGGTTTTGTAAACAACACATGACATATAAAATATTTTAGGAAGGTTGTAGCATAATGTGCAGTTAAATGTTTGAATAAGCTAACATATGGACACAGCTTTGGCGGTAGACGGCAAAATTTGGTCGATGTCACTCATTAACGTCACTGCACAGTTTCCATTAATAAATTCATCAGAGGTTAATGGGAGTCTCATGTGAGTAATCAAGACCAGGATTTTCTTTCCTGGCTGGTTCACTGATGAATCTTAACGTTTAAGCAGCAATCAAATTTCCTGGAAAAACAAGGCTGCCCCCAAATGGTCTGGTTGAGTGAAATGTTGTAGCAGACGTCTGTGGGTGTCGCCGGACTTCCTCTGGTAATAGCACCACGATTGCCCCTTGAAAATACCCATTCCCGATTCTTAGTTTACGTGGTTTGAGTGGAACTGTGCCCAGGGGTAAGCCTGTGACTGAATGGAACTGTGCCCGGGGTTAAGCCTGTGACTGAATGGAACTGTGCCCAGGGGTAGGTGTTTGACTTACAAAGTTCAAATAAAGCACTGTGAACCATTCGGAACCAACTGGACTCCACAGCAGGGCTTCATTGGCTTGTTAAAATTTTTAAAATCTCTCTTCCCGCTGGGGTTGATGAGTGGATCAGCTGTAAGGCAGTCATTGCTGGCAGCCTCTGCGCCCGTCACAAGCAAGCTCGCTTCCGGGAACATGGAGTCCTTGTGGGAGGGGAGCCTCGTGGGAGGGGAAGAGCGGGGCGGGCAGGAGACCTGAGAACTTGCGTAGCCCTTGGGTCCAGCTGTCCTTCAAGTTCACCCTGGCATTTTTCTGTTACATCAGCATGTGTATTTTTTAACTTTGAGTTGAATTCTTCATCACATACAGTCGAAAGAGTCCTGATACAATAGCTATTACCTTATAAAAGCATCAGGTTCTATGATGTTCTGAAGTACCTGTGTCTTAGATGGTAGCAAATACATTTTCTAAGTACTCAAGTTTATTTCCCTCCTCCCGCCGCCCGTACACACATAGCTCAAAAGACCAATTGGAAAGTTATATTCAGTGGGTCTGCTAGAGTGACTTATATTTCGTTGTCATTAATAATTTGGTATTTTGGAGTTAACAGTCACAATTTGTACTCTCTTGTTTTTGTTGCTATAATTAAATTACACTCAATTACCTGATTAAGTTAATACGATAACAATTAAATAAAATGACTAAATAATAGTGAGCTCAAAAATTTAAACACTAGCAAGTCACATAGAGAAAAGAGAAATCATTGTGCTAGGAAATGGAGTATAGAATTCTAATACTGTTATTAAACAATAAATTTAAGCGTGAACTTTCTAGCAACCAAAGCAAAAAAAATTATAACAGATTTCATAATTCTCATTGTCTGTTAAGAGGAAGCTTGTCGGTTATTCAGAGGAGATAAACTTCATACCAGATCTTTTATTTTTTAAAGTTTTCCTCAGAACCGAGTCACGAATTTTTAACTTTGTTTTCGACTCCGGGCTTTTGTTGGAGAAGTTGCATTTTGTTTGCTTTGTTTCTATTTTTTTTCCCATTCATCATGAGACTTGGTAGCGGCTTTAATAAAATGCTATGATAACATTTTCATGGCTTGCCTAATGCCTAATGATTACAGAAGAAGAGATAGAAACCAGCTGGTTTAACCTTCAACCAGGCCAAGACTGAAGTGAGGTATCTTATCAGACAATTGAAACCATGTGCTCCAGCTCAGACCTCCTGCTCAAAAGGTCAAGGAGGTAATGTGCAAATTCGGGATGCTTCTGAAAGTCTTTTAAAAGGACTTCTGGGTGGTAAAAGCTTGGCTGAAATGACTTCTTCATGTTCTCTGGAAACTCAAACCCAGTATTTTTGCACAGAGTCTGGGCAAAAGTGGTTGAATTTGACCTTGTTACTTCAAAGCCTCTATTGCACTCTTAAAGATAAAGGAAAACATCGCTGCCTCAAAACAAATGGACCACTGGCTCCAAGCAATCATCTGAAGGTACTTAAACAGTCAAAAGCCATTAATATTATCACAGAGCTGTGCCCCTCTTCTTGGGAATCTCAAAACTGCAATTCGGTTTCTTTTCCCGGCATCCATGTTTGGCTCCATTTCCTTTCTTTTCTTCAGTCACAAGTCTCTTGTCCTTAAACTGAGTGCTTCATCAAACAGTTTACGGGACTCAATTAGTCCTTTTCTTGTTCTTGCAGAAACTTGTACCCTCTGTGTTGAAAGTCCAGGAATAGCAAAATTAAAACCACCAGATCAAGAAACAGCATGTAGTAAGAGTTCATTGTGCATATAAGGCAGTTCTCCACCTGGGAGCTTTCAAATTTAAAACTGACGTGAAGCGCGGGGCATGACGTCACGGGGTAGCTTATGAAGTGAGAATGAGGAAGTTCTTTAATCTCTACAGTGACTGGTTATTAGAATGGGGGTTTTCAGATGGCAGGAGATTGGTTAAAAGGATTATCTCATACCAGTTTTAGGAAGACGACTTAGGTTTCTTTTATGATTATGAGAGGCATTTTTATGAAATAACCTAAATTCAGTTTTGCGTGTGTTCATAAAATAAACTAGATTTAGTTTTGTTTACGTGGAGAAATATTTACGTGGGCAGGCTGCTACAACAGACACCTCTTAAAAAACGCCTTGAGAGTATGGCGTACAGACTCTGGATCCCCACAGCTTAGCTTCTGATCCTAGCTCCACCCCTTGCGTGATCCTGATTTAACCTCTCTGTGCCTCAGTTTTCCATAAAATGGGAATAATGAAATAATGAGATAATGAAAATTAGTGCTACTCCTGGGGGTGTGATGAGGGCAGGATGTTAATATGTAATAAGGGCTTAGAACGGTCCCTGGCCTATGGTAAGTGCCTGTGCTTATACAGTGATCGTTATCACTGAGCCTGCGCTCACCTCACTTGTGCGGTGAGGTCTCTGACAGTCCTGTCCTGGGAGCACAAGAAACTGAGCCCCAGGGGAGGGGCTCGCAGTCAAAGCAGGGAGAGACGCACAGGCAGGCCATGGGTCCTGGATGAGGGCCTCAGTTTCATGGCTGGGCACAGAGCTAACTTATCCTACAACAAAGGTGTGAGGCCTTAGTCCAGCACTGGCCCTCCTGGAGCCCACTGCACGCAGCTGACCCTGCCTGGGGAGCGCTGAGACTCCCCAGAGACTCCTGGAGACCCTGCTCCCCAGTTCCAAGCCACAGCATCAGTACCACGCCTCTTAAGATTAGTCAACAAGCCCTTGAGCCCTTGATCCTCTGAGTTACTCTACTCTTGCTCTGGCGCACTTCCACGCCTGGAAGTGTACTGTTGCTTTACTTCTGCTTCTAATAAAGTTGTTCTTTGCTGCTGTAAAAAAAAAAAAAAAAAAAAAAAGATTAGTTAACAAAAACATGCACATCAGTCATGCTGCGGACCAATCTCTGCTGAAATTTGTTCCATGGCTCTTAAACCATCCGCTCATCCTTACATCTTCTCCATAAGAAAACAGAATTGATTTAACTAAGGTCCTGTCTCTTCCAATTCACACCTCAACTGCAGGCCCTATGCATGCAACATGGACAGTTAGTTATAAAGATAAACCTCATACTTGCATCCCACCTAATCTTTCCTTCCTCCCTTCTTTCCCTCATTCCTTCCTTCTTTTCTTTCCTGAGCAGTTCCAGAAAGGATAGATGTGAGAAGACAGTCTCATTTTTCTACCAAAAGATGAATTGACATAGCATCTACTGAAGGGCAGCTGTCGAAATTACAGACGTACATCCTGTTGGCCCTGGCACGTTAGCTTTCAGGAATGTATCTTCCAGATAAATCTTGGCATCCCAAATGCTAGAGACGATTAATTTATATTGTTTTAACAAGTATTTATTAATATATGCAATGTATGTTTAATGTAGAAGTTAATCTCCTTTATTATAATATACAACTTAGGTAACTTATTTAATACTTTATAAATTTTATAACTGAAACCAAGCACTTTTGCCATCCTTGAGGAGTTGCAGCGATTAAAACAGTATGAATTAATTTTTAAAATTTCCTAGTCAGCATATTTTTCTTTGTGTACGGACAATGTCAATGGTGAGAGATAAACACTGAAAGCCACTCTGTCCAATAATAACGATGATGATCAGAGGGCTCTTGGCTTTTCGAAGTGTAATCACCTCACAGATGTTTACGCTTGGCAGTCACTATTCATATTTCCTAAGTATTCACGAAGCAGGCCTGTCCAGCAGCATTGGTACTTAGTACTATGGCCTGCCTTATCCTATCGGCAATCCGCGAGCAGTTTGGCAAGTCTTTAGACTGGACAGATGAGTTGTTGGAAGGACTCTCTTGATATCTGCTTCCCGGTTTTCCACGTAAGAGGGGCTTCCACTGCATAGGGAACTCCCACACTTGTCCCCTTCACCTTGAGTTTTACCCATTTTAGTAACTGACAGCACCATTCAGAAACCTGGGGAGTCACCTTTGCCTCTTCCCTTTTCCTCACGCCCACTACGTTCAAACCATCAGCAGGTCCTGACCTCTCTACCGTCAAAATATATCTTAGATGTCTCCGCTTCTCTCATCTTTAAGCCTCTAACATCTCTCCCAAGATAACCACAGTAGCTTTCTTAACTGCTCATCCTGCTTGAACTGATGCCCCCTAAGCCCTTCACCCAGTAGCTAGAGTGAGCTTGAAGCATGTAGATCATGTTACTCCCCTGCCCGAAAATCTCTAGTGGCTTCCTGTTGGATGGAGAATAAAATCCAAGTCCCTTTCTATGTCCTGCAAGTTTTGTACACTCCATCTCCAGCCTTGTCACCCTTCCAACCTCATCTCATCAGGTTCTCCCTCTTGAGGCGCAAACTCCAGGCCCAGGGGCCTTCTGTTTGTTCCCATGGCACCCGCTGCTTGGTCCTGTCCAGGCACTGTTTGTTCCCATGGCACCCGCTGCTTGGTCCTGTCCAGGCACTCCGTGGCTGACATGTTCTTTCCTCCCCCTCTCCCCAGGGCTGGAGACTTCTCATCCCTCCCTGCCGTGTAAGTTTGAAAGGCTTTAATGGCTTAAGCAAACAGGCTTAAAGGGGAGCCTCCTTGGTCATTTTATCTTTACGCCCTTCAGTTGGTTCCCCATTTTATGTTATCAACAAACCCTATTTGTTTTCTTCCTAGTGCTGTTAACAATTTATTGTCGTCATCATCATCATCATCATCATCATCATTTTATTGTCTGACCCCAAAGCAAAGCACAATCCTTTTGTTTTGTTCACCACTTTATCCCTGAAACATCGTGCTTTTCCTGGCACGCAGTAGCGTCTTGATAAGTATTTGCGTTTGAATAACTGAGTAAACAAGTAATACTGCTGTTGATCTAGCTATTTATGCAGCAGAGCATTCTGAGACACTAATTCGATATTAACCACCACCCCCGCAACTTGATCAAAACTTTTTTTTTAAACCACAGAAGCGTTTAACAAAACACCAAGGACGGCCCAAGGAAAGCAGTAGCAAAAGCCAGAACATATGAAAGTCATCGACAAGAATATCACCACCTCGCAGATCAATATTTTAAAAACACACAGGTCACACGTGTTTTGCAGTCACTTTTATGGTCACTGCTCGACTCCAGTGGGTCACGTTTGCTGAGCCTCACCCCCGGGGCTGAGTAGTTGCCCAGCCTGCACAGACACATGCACACCTCCTGGGGGGAGTGAATTCAGGGGTGAAAAAAGGGGAGGAGAAAAAGTGAGAGAGAAGAAAAAAGAATAAAATAGTAGAAAAAAAAAAAAAAGACAAAAGAAAAAGAGACTGAAGAGGAGACCAGGAAAAGAGTGAGGAGGAGGAGGAAGAGAAACTGGAGGAGAGAGAAGAAAGGACTGGCCAGGCCAAGGGCGGAATGAGATCCCGGCCCCACCCCTCACTGCCCCCAGCTCCCAGCCTGTCCTCTGGGACCCTCTACTGCTCTTCAGCCAATTACAGATCAAACCTGAAAGTCAGCCAGTCGCTTAGGTTGCTCACAGCTTGAGGTCTATGTCTGATATGTGCACATGTACGTAATTTTAAAAGAATACTTCTCTCCCACTGAATTTTATTCATTTATGGAATGCCCACTGTTGATGTTTTAGGCCGACCGCGCCTGTAGCCGTGGGAACAATAAAATGAGACAGAGAGAGTAGAAGCAGGAGGACCGGCTAGGAGATGGTCAGGGTAATAACAGTGTCAGAACTGGCGGTGACAACGGGCATGAAATATATAACCAAGGGATATGGGTGAAGAAACAGCAGGATTTTACAATAATCGAGTACAATGATAGAAAGAATAAAATAGGATCCCAAGTTTAGGGACCTGGACAAAGCTGGCTACTGTTATAAAACCGATATTTGATGAGGAGATTATGGAAGCAATTGGGTAGAAGGTGGAAAATTAGTTTTTACATGTGTTTAGAGAAAATTAATCTTTTGGAATTTAGACTGAGTCCTACTGAATGGAAAGATTTCTTAATAAAACTGCATACTATAAAGGTATCTGCATAAAAAATTTATCTTCACTTTTATCCTTAATTATGTGAAGATAACTCAATTATGTAAGAAAAAAACTTTGATTTAGATTGTATCAGTTTTCAATTCTCTTTCCTAATGAGGTCATACAGGCAAAATAGCAAAAATACAAAACTTTGAATGTAATTTGGAAAGCCAATTTTTAAACTGAACTTCGCCATTTTCCAGAGATGTTTAAAGAAGGAAAAGAAAGAAGTCGTACATGTTCTCTTCGGTTCGTAGCCCCCAAAATTGTACTCCTCGCTTCATGAGAAATCAGAGTAGAGGAAAACCTGGGAAAAGCAGAAATAAGACAGGGATTGGGAGATTTTTCAGTAGATATAGCTTACTTAGAAAAATTTTTTAAAAACTAAGAAAAGAATAGCATGTTTATAAGAACTAAAATAGTAATGAAAACTTTAAACCTCATTTAAAAAACAGGTGAAGAAATGTAAAGACTTAACTCACGAGGATACACAAAGCTATATATGCCCTTACCACTTTCTGTTAGTAAATCAGGTTACCCACTTATGTATAACCAGGTAACACGGGACAGTAAGAATATCACCTCAAAAGTTGTGAAAATTTAATAAGATAATCCACACGAAGACCTTAGCACAGCTTCTGCCACTTAGAAGCGCTTCAGTAAGCCATTGATATTCTCACTCTTTGCTGGTTCTAAAATGAGATCTCATAGTTGCTAAAAGACTAGATACTGACTTTTCATCAGTTTGTCCATTGATTATTTAGGTCCTGGGCAAATACTCTTCCAGCTTTAGAGCAGAGAGCAGAATAAAACGTCTGTCTGCCATTCCAGTTCTTATTGTCTCTGGGGCGTTTATCAAGAATAATTATGCTCTTCTGGGTAGAGTTACTTCTCCACTCTTAGTTTCTGAAGCACGGAACCAAATATTCAAATATTTCAATCTGTAGTACATACAGTAGCATCTTTCTCTTTCTACCTATCCTTTCTGCACTGTCGTGTTGGGACCACTCTATCAAGAAGCAGTGACCCTCCCCATTCAGTCTCCCTGTCTCCCACCCCACCAACTCCTACTCCTAACTTCATAACATTTTTTGGGAGCCTCAGTCTTCCCGTGGCGGTAGAAGTGTTGGGATGGAGGTGGCCAGGAATATTAACAGTACTGTGTGCCAGGACATGTTCTAAATATTTTAGATACTCCCTAAAAACCTCATTTAATCCTTATGCCAATCCTGTAAGCCAGATTCTATGAGTAGCCTCATTTATAGATGAAGAAACTGAGGCACAGATTGTCAAGCTCTTTGTGGCAATAAGTGAGTAGCAGAAATAGTACTTGAACCCAGGAAGTCTGGTTCTAAAGCCCACTGTCTTGCTACTACACTAGCCTACCTCTTGAGAGAGTATTCTAGCGCCTGGGTAGCAGAATGATGGCAGCCACTTGTGTTGTATGTCCCTGTACAGAGCCAAGAGGCAGAAGGTGCCTTCTCTATTCTGTTCCACAATGTCCTCTCCAACGCTAGTTATACTCCCAATTCTGCCATCAAGATGCTATCCACATGTCCTTCGCCACAGCTTCCAAGGCTGGAACTGGGGCTGCCATGCAGAGTTGTGCGTATTGGGTACTGCATGACCCAAGGAGGCACCACACTCATTGTTGACATCATAGATACACATATTTATTACAACAATTTTTCAGCAGATGGCAGTGAAGTTTCTTTGTTCTAACAAAATTTGTATGCTATCACAATTTTCTGACAATTGTCCCTTCTTCAGTTTTTTGAGGGCATTATGTGGGCTGCTGACAGTCCCAGCAATGTTGACTGTGTTCAGGCTTCTTCTGAGCAGATTTCTTCTGAGCTCCAGCCACCTCCAAAAAGCACAGAACCCTAGCCCATTCTCACCACTCTATCTAGACTAAACATACTCTTTTCTCTCCAAAGCCTCAAACTAGCCTACGTCTCCAAGAGGTGATATCTTTCAAGAAACTTTACTTCCACCTGGCCCTAAAATACAGCTATCCCTTTGATATGAAAATCTGGCTACTTCCTGGGAAGAAAGGGGTAGGGGCATGTGGTAAAAGAAATACTTTCATTTTTCATTTTTCCTAGTAAGTATAGAACAAGAAAAAAAGATAAAAAGACCCAATTAATCCCACCTCCTCCAAGGAATTCTCTATTGGATTAATATTTGCATTCTCCTCTGCTTGGCCTTTAAAAGAGGATGAGTCCAAAAACGTTTTCTTTTGAGTGGCTGAAGAGTGAACTAGGTAAGGATGCAAATAAGGGAGGCCGCTAACAGACATTTCTGAGCTTGCAAATCTTGGAGAAAATATCTGAGAGGCCTCATGGCAGGGGCACTGGTTACAGAGGACAGATTAGAGAGAGATTTGTGGTATGACTCAATGAGGTGTTGAATTTTGGAGAAAAGCAAAAATTGTAAATTGGATTTTTAGAAAGTTTTTCTGTGTTCCATGCTTTGCAACTCTCTCCTCAGTTTCCTTGAAGAAACACACACACACACACACACACGGCATTTGAGTATTTCATCTATGTCTCAAGAATGTGACAGTGTGCTGGGAGGAGTCTTTGAGGAGAAAGAAAACCCAGAAATGTTTGTGTCATGATACTTTTTGGTGTTATGTTAGTTTTTTTCTTTATCTTTGTTGTTGAATCTTTCTTAAATGTTGTTACTTAAAAACTTATTTTAGGGGTGTTAGTAGGTGACAACAAGGAAAACCCATGGTTAAATAAGTGTAGGAAATCTCATGCAATAGTCCTTTGCTCCTTTTGGCATATTAAAAGTACACAGGTGTCCTAGAAAAAGAATTCTGAAAGCCTCGTTATCATCCTTCAGTGTCCTAGGGAATGCTGATTAGGAAAATGTAATAACTGTGTTAATAGAAATTTAAAATACATCAAGGGCTACTACCCGACACCATCTAAAATTGGAAGACAGTTTTTTTTTTAATGGAGGGGTTATATATATTTTTCAAAACACTATGACTGAAGATTATTGACTTAAAGATGTCGCAGCAAAACAAGTAAAAATGACTGAGAAATTTCCAAACAACTATTGTGTTGACGAGTACGAAATAGTAGAGGATTATTGTAAATTCAGGAAACCTGATTTGAACAGAAAGAAATTTATATTAAATTATCTATGGTTCTCTTAGAGTAATTCTATATGCCATGATCAGGTTTGTTTCATTTCATCTAGTAACAATGCTTTCTTAAACGTACCTTCTAAAAATGAGTAATGCAAACGGCAACGTGGGTCAGCATTCTATCATAAATGGGAAGTTTTGACAAATGTTGCTCGTTGGTATAGTTTAATGAGACACCGCCCTTAGCATAATTAATTTTGAATTTTCCGTGTTGAGCAAGATCTGGTAAGTTTCTGAGGAATTATCCCAAATTCACCTATAAGTCCAAATGTTTATGTGTCACCTAAATGCACATATGTGGAAGATAAAGGAAGAGGGAGAGGAAGGATGACGACCTTAGGGTTATGAACAACATTTAAGTTCATTTAAATCAATGGCTCCTGTTTATTTTCCTTCGGGACTGTGAGCTGTATCAGATTTCATCACATCACACACCTGCATCTTCTCGGTTTGTTTACTTTCCGCCCCTTGACTGCATTCAATAAACAGTACTCAGGGTGAATAACAACAGGGATGGGGCGGTGGAGAAAATCAGCCACAGGAAATCCATTCTTTATTCTTAAACTTATTTTGAGTAAATACAAAATTTCATTATCTTAATTTTGAGTAGTTAGTTGAAATTTCGTATTAACTTTACAATGAAATAAATGCATTTGAGGTGTTTCTTGACAATTCTTTCTGCGTGTAATAACTGTTGGTTTAATTTACTCTTCTCTGTAGGAAGCTGAAATCTGTCACCATGTCATTTCTTGACAATTTCTTAAAGAGACATGTTTTCTTTTATTCCTTGCAGTTTAGTGTTTAGTATGCCTTCGCATGGTCGTTCAGATTCCTGCAGCACCCCTTCACGTCCACATAGGCACGTCAAGGACACAAAGAGAATGTCTGAACCTTTCTCGTCACAGGCACTGCGTGTTTTGGAATGTATGGTTTCTGTTTTTCGCAGACAGTATTAAAACCAGGTTGAGGACACATCTCATTAACCAGTTATGTCTCTTCTGAGACTGAGAGCCTGAAGCGACTGCATGGAGCTGGTCTCTTGTGTAGTGCCTGGTACACAGCTGGCAAGCAGCACTTATTTGCTGAATTGATTCGAAGCTCGATTATATAAAATTATCACATATAGCAGATTATAGGATCAGGAGATTTAAAACTGGGAAAGTGATAGTGATTACCTGAACTTGTCCTCTCATTTTATTAGTGGGAAACTAAGGCTGTGAGCAAGATCAGAACTACTAATTCAGCATTTAAAAGCCTGGGCATATGGATACTCACTCTCTTTCCCAAGTTTACAGACTTGTGGAATCTCAGAGTGGGACTGGTCTAAAGTTAGCGACCGCCTGTGATACATGAATCTCCTTTACAACATGCTCTTCAGACAGTCCCCCAGATGAGCTTGTTGAGGTGGAGGCTATTTCGCTTCAAAAGCAGTCCATTGGATTTCCTAATGGCTAAATGTTTTCTTTATATTGAGTCAACTCTACCTTCCAACAACTTCCATTCATAGTCCTTGTTCTGCTAGTGATACGAAGTGAAAAGAAAGACAGCGAAATCTCTTTTTCGTGTGTGCGGCGACCTCCACTGTTTTAGTTCAACGGAATAAGCATTGCTTGAGTCCGTGATCTGTGCCGGGCACTGCGAGGTGCTGGAACCTTAGAAACAAAAGGCTGTGTCCATATGTCTTTCAGACATTCCTTCAAGAGTACATACCAAAAAGGCTTATCTGTTTTAAATGTCTATCAAATACAGTAAAGCGGTTACCAATGATAAAACCTGCTAAGTGCGATTATAATTTGTGTAGGTAAAAACAGCTCACTCACTATCAAGTAGAATTATCCTTCGCTAAGCACCTTCACTGCTAACCAAGATTGCTGGTCTCCTCAGTGGCAATTAGGAAAATTCATTTATGACACATTATCTGACTCCCCTTACATTTTCAAAATTCCAAAATTGAGGATCGACTTAATTTTTGGATAAAAGGATATGTGCTCATTACAAAAAAACAACTCAAGCAGTATAAGAAAGTACTTCTAAAATTACATGGCCAGAAATAGCCATCATTAACATTAAGTGGGCATAATTCCAGGTGCAGTATTGTTATGAGAATATTAGCTTTTCCTGGAAGAGTGAAAAAATGGTGGGTGGGAGTAGACTGAGCAAAATAAGTGCATAAAACGACATTATACAATGCACACAATTTTTGTAAGTTTTTATTTAGCAGAATATAAATGAAAGTAAACTTGAAAAAAATCATTGATCTTAAATTAAAGTTTCTTTACTATAAATGTGATCTGAAACATTCCTACTAAGGTTAAACAAATATTTTGGTAATACATGAAGAAATTGGAGTCATTATATGTATATTTCAGTTTCAAACTATATCACTTCATTACCTATAGGTCATGAGATTACAAAATATTTTCTCTAATAGTTACTCTAACTCTTGCTCATTTATTTTCCAATTTTTTTATCTTCTTCATCATCTTATTATTATTGTTATTTGTAAGGTATGTAACATTTCCATTCTGTTCTATAAACATAGTTCCAATAGCTACTTGGTCTTATTATTGAAGGATTCAGTATTGGTCATGAATAATTTATACCAGCTTCTCTACTTCTGAGTTTTTTACTTTAATTCACTTTTTGGTTTTTGATTTTTGACGAGTTGGATTTTATTGTCAAGTAGGTTTTCCACGACTGACTCCCAAGGCTTATACTCTCAGGGTCATTGCATACTTAAAAGCATCTGTTTTCTCTTTGTTTGAATGACCCGTTGCCTGAGCACTACATTTGGGATCACACCAGAAACATGCGCCACAGCTTTCGGCATTTGCGTACCATACGTATTCCTTTATGATTTTTCTGTTTTGTTGTTGTTGAAAGGATTTTCTAAGTTTCTTTGTTTGCCTTTTAAACATGTCGAGAATGAGATGATAATAGGAAGAACAGAGGACTGGCCAAGACTGTGGCCTGAGAAATTTGGGGAGAAAAAAGGGGGCCAGAGACCAGCCGAATCCATGGGATTGCTGGTCTCCCCCATACTTGTTCTTCTCTCGGGACCACATTTTATGCACAAGTTGCAGCTTGGACTTTCAGAGCGACCAGATGGCTACAGGGGTGCTCGGGAAGACTGAGCCAGGTGATCTGGTTCCCTGAACATAATATGGGAAGTTGTAAGCCCCTAGAAGAAGCCCCACATGGCCACTCCTGACATGGTACAGGAGTCAAGGTGAGGAGGTGTCAGAGGCAGACAGGTAGGTAGATGGGTGAGCCTAAGGCACATTTGTGGTTTTCATGGGCCCTAGAGAGGGTACAGGAGAGGCTCATGATCACAAGATACAGTATGAAACAGGTGGGGACTTTGACACCAGGGGGAACTAGCTGGAACAATAGACTCCACAGGGAGAACCAAAACACTGTCCCCAAAATGCAGTGGACACTGGTTCATAAAACCATATCAGCCTCTCTGCAGGTATCCAGAGAACACAGATGGGAATCTGAAAACCCGTCCTCTACTGCTAGCATTAGATTATGCAGAACACACATGCATGTACACATATACACACACATGTGTACACACATGCACACACAAATATATACACATACCTTCCCAGTCACTCAGATTATCTTGGAGAGAATGGGAGACAGGAGATAGAGATGAAAAATTCAAGAGGCTGAGCATATTTCATAAAGAGAGTGAGGAACTTCTTGTGTCAGCGACGATGTAGTAAGCCCACGATAGCCTATCTGCCTATCTTTCTTACTGATTCCAACTCTGGGCAGCATAAAAAGCAACTACGTGAGCACAATGAAAAGTAAACGATAGCAAGGAGATTGAGGAGGGGAAGTCGAAACTAGAAGAATGACCAGTATGGTGGTAAGTTTGCTGAATTTTTTTCCCTCCTTTATCTTTTGACCTTGACCTGAGGATAACTGGTGTCCCGGAACCAGTGAGAAAGTAGCAGGTGTGAATAGCAAGACCTCTAAGGGGAACGTCCCTGTTTCTGACAAGAGGAGAGAAAACTAAGGGCCCTGTGAGCTCACCACACACACACACACACATACTCTTCTCCTAGTTCTTTCCTAAGGGCTGCACCAGTCATGAAATTGTATCGCCACGTGATGGTGGCAGTCAAGACGCTTGTAATCTCTAAGGGAACATGCATCTCTCTGGCCGGAATTGAAGTAAGCGGTCCCTCGTAGTCTGGAGAGTGTGGGGATCTCAGCTGTTCTCTTTCTTCTTTATCTCACTGCTTAGCACTAAGGGTGATCCCAGTGCTGGGGGCTAAATATCGAAGAGGAACCCAGATTTCTAGCCAGACAGCAAGGAAAAGTGACTTCTGAGAGCCAGTAAGAAAGGGGAAAATTTCAGAGAAGTGACCTGGAGAAAAGGATTCCTTATCTGTGTATCAACCAGCCCAAGTTCCAGGCTCTTCCCCGAGATGCATTGGCAAAGTAATATAGCGAAGACTGTAGGGTCTGAACCACAGTAAAAACTGCCACCCACGTCTCAGACTAGCCACTAAGTGACACATGTGCTGAGCAGAGCTAAAGAGCACGGCAAAGGCTTTGAAACCCTAACTGGAACCACTGCCCAGAGAACACAAGACAGACTGTGTGGTCTGAGCACGACCAGGCTTATTGGCTCCTAAAACAAACAAATCGACATTCTCCAGAGGACTTAAACAAATGCCCAGGATACAGTTCAAAATTACATACCAAAAACAAATAAACAAACAAACAAAAAACCAGGAATATCTGACAGATTTCCAGGAGTAAATACAATGAACAGTGACCAGTACCAAGAAGACCCAAATATTGGAATTATCAGATGAAGACTTTAAAAGTGAGACGAAGGTGAACACTCCTGAAATGAGTGGAAAGGTAGACATTCTCAACAAAGAAATAGAAACTATGAAAAAGAGATAAAAATTTAGAATTGTAAAGTACAACAGTTGAAATGATAAAATTCATGTATGAACTCAATAACAAAATGGAGATAATAGGTCAGTAGAAATAATCTAATATGAAAGCAAAAGGGGGAAATATTGAAAAATATGAACAGATCCTGAGAACCTGTGTCATTGGAGTCTTAGATGAAGTGAAAGAGGGTGGGGCTGAAAAATATTTAAGAAATATTGGCTGAAAAGTTTCTAATTTTGTGAAAGAGATCAATTTACAGATTGAAGATGTTCAGAAAACACTAAATAGGATAAACTCAAACCAATCCCAGTCACATCATGGTCAAACTGCTAAAAACCAGTGAGAAAGACAAATCTTGAAAGCAGTCAAAGAATGAATGATACAGAGAGAGGAACAATGATTTGAATGACTGTGGATTTCTTATCAGAGGCCATGGAAGCCAGAAGACAGTGGAACATCTTTAAAGTGCTGAAAGAAATGACAACCCAAATTCCATGTTCAGCAAAAAATCCTTCAGGAATGAAGACAAAGCAGACATTCTCAGATGAATGAAAACTGAGGGAATGTATCACCAGAAAATGTGCCCTAAAATAAATGCAAAAGGAAATTCTTTAGGCTACAGAGGAAAACATAGAACATCAGAATGAAGAAAGCCCCACAGAAATGTTAACATTTGGATAAATTTTATAGACTATTTTTTCTCCCTGAAAGATCTTTAAAATGTGTATGACTGTTGAAAGCAAAAATTACGTGTAGATGTAAGACCCGTGGCAACTACAACACAAAGAGACTGAGTATTTCTAGGGGTCTGTTTTAATGACTGTATCAGGACACTTTAGTGACTTTTCTCTAGCTATGCATTCAGTAGGTGCTTGTGAAGAAGATCGGAGTAGTTACAGATAAAGTTTCCTTGCACAATTCGATTATAACATATGTAAATTAGAGACTTTGTCACCCATATGGTTTTCTTCTTTTGAGAAGAGAGAGTGAGACAAGATATTTGCACGATTACCATATTGTTTTCAGTTATCTTCATATTTTAAGTGGGCAGCTCAGTTCAGGACTTCTAAAAAGTTTGATACAGGTAGAAAATTTCTCTGTACACCACTGTTTTTTTTACCTGATACCTGTATATTTCCCACTCCAAGCAACCATTTGTGAACTGGGAAATCATGGTATTACCTATTTTTTTGTATACTGACCAACCTCTGTTGGATAGTTTCTTCTCTCCCTTGAATTTGTTAAAGGTCCATACCAGATTCAGTACCATCCGACTCCTAGCCCCAGGTGAGGTGTACCATATTCCCCGGGTCCTATACTCCTGCTTCGGATCTTTAAGTTTGCAGCATGGACGCCTAAAAATTGCTGAACATAGAATTTGTCCCCATCTCCAGCGAGCTGCTGCTGGTGGTAGCTAGGGGCTCCTGCTCTTGAGAATGTTTCTAACTGTCTAAAATTGCATACTCATCCTTTTAGTCCACTTTCTTTTAAATGGGGATATATGCAAGAGAGAATTCTTTGGATTTTCTTGCCTCTCTCTCCTTCCCTGATGTTGTGTTTTTGGAAGCACAGGGGTGAGAATGGAAACCATGTGTAAATATTCTATTCTTTTCTAAATTTTATGTCATGGAATCTTAGCAGCTTTCTTTCCAGTTTGCTGTTGTTAATGTTTTTTTGTTTTGGGGTGTTTTTTTTGTTTTTTGGGGGTGTTTTTTTGGGGGGGCTATGATTTTCTTCTTTTATTCGAGGTTGAGGGAGGATCATTCTGTGAGGTATCAGGGGAGGAATTATTAGAGATCAGGTTTTATTCTGCTCTCTTTACTCAAAAGCCTGAGCATGAGATAAAGGTTTTGGCTACAACACTCATATGCATTTCTGAATAAATCCACATCCTGCAAAATTGTACTAAAAATAACAGGACTAATGGAAAAATAAAATAAAATTAGGTATAGATAACCCCAAACCTATGCGACTTTGTAATCGAAGCATCAATAAAGAAAATAATAATCTAATACAAATACTGGCACAGTTAAAAGACATGTTGAATTTTTAAAAGTGGTGAGTGTAGCTTGATGGGAGGAGAAATAAGGAAAGGTTGAGACTGCTGAGTTATGAAAGTCAGGATGAAATGCCCACATGTTGGAAGGACATCCTGACGAGGACTTTGAAGGTAGAGCACGTAGCCAAAAGCACTCTTAAGAGGGAAGCTGTGGGATGCACAGACATCACGCATAGCACCGATGCCTCTGCGGCTTGCAGTCAGCGGTGCTTACGTAGTTTCAGTTTAACTTATTTGATGGTGTAAAACGTTACCATTCTTGAGAAAAGCTCATGTGACAATTCTCTGAATGTCCACATCATCCCCCTATTTACCCATCAGTATGAACTAGCTTGGACACTGAAAGACACATGACAGCAAAACAGACCGTCTATTCATGTGTGATGTTTCCTGAGACAATCACTTCAGCAAAATCTCTATCCAAATGTTAACTCATAAACATAGTGCTACATTACATATTTTTTTTTAAAAATCTTGCCAGCGTTTTAAAATTCTAAAACAGGAACAATTAAAAGCAGAAAAAATAATGACTAGAACACTTACTGAACATGCTTACATTATCATTAAATATGAAAAGATTGGAAATAATCTATACATGCAACAGGAAAGAATTTGATAAATTGAAGTATTATGGTTCACTGGAATGTAATGTGGACATTAACAAAGATTTAGAATTACATGTATTTATCATGGAAAGATATTTAAGTAATAAGTAAAAGATGTTTATAATATACATAACTGTGCAGACATGTATCAGAATATTAGCTGTGATGATCTCAATGTCACAGGAAGCCAGTTGATTTTTATTTTGACTTTTTCCCCCTTATCTGTATTTTCTCTTTTTTCTATAATAAAATCACATTACTCTTGCAATAAGATGAGGGGAAGTTAGTATGAAAACTCACGTCCGAAAATATTTTAGCTCATAATATTTTACAGCAGGTGTAGCTGAAAACAGTGAGCATCGCAGCCTCAATGAGAGCTCTAAAACTTTTCCTAGACTGTCTTCTTCAGTCATTTTCATTAGTTAGGCCCTCTTGCTCTCTAAAATATAAAGAAATTCTTTTTAAAAACCCCAAACTGAAACTGTAACAAGCCAATTAAAACAGGAAACGGTTTTGTTACAAACACTAAAGGAATCACTCCAATAAGACAGAAAAAAAGTCGAGGAAGATAAGAATTAAGAATTAATGCAAAGTTCATTATAGGATATGGACATTATGTGATTTTAATAAACTATAAATACCCAGAAGTGGAATGCTAACTTGCATGGTAGTTCTATTTTTAATTATTTTAGGCACCTCCAGACTGTTTTCCACAGTGGCCGTACCAGTTTGCATTCCCACCACAGTGCACAAGGGTTTTCTTTTCTCCCCATCCTTGTCAACACTTGTTATTTCTAGTCTTTTTGATGATAGCCATTCTGACAGGTGTGAGGTGATATCTCATTGTGGTTTTGACTTGCATTTCCCTGATGATTAATGATGTTGAGCATCTTTTCATGTACCTGTTGGCCATCTGTATGTCTAGTCAGATCTTCTGCCCATTCTAAAAATCAGATTGTTTTTTTACTATTGAGCCATATGAGTTCTTTATATATTTCGAATATTAGCCCTTTGTCAGATATATAATTTGCAAGTGTTTTCTCTCAGTAAGTTGCCTTTTCAGTCTATTGATGGTTTCCTTTGCTGTGCAGATGCTTTTTAGTTTGACGTGGTTCCATATATTTATTTTTACTTTTGTTTCTTTTGCTTTTGGTGTCAGATTTTTAAAAAAATCATCACCAAGACCTATGTCAAGGAGCTTATTCTTTAACAATTTACTGTGAAAATTTTCAAATATGTACAAAGTAAAACCAATAGTATGATTAACTCCCATATACTCATCTCCAACTTCAACAATTATCAATGATCTTCTATTCTTGTGTTATCTATAGCTTTACCCATTCATTCTTCACTCTTTATTAGGTTATTATAACTTGTCAAAGTTTATAACATTGACCTTTTCCGACCAGTATTTTTTTCCCTTGAGAAATAATATAATTCTAGCAAAAAGTTAAAAAATATATATATTTATTTATTGTTAGCCTGGATGGACTATTTGCAAATGGGTTTAAAAATTCTGTTAGTTTCTCTGAAATGATGGTCTTAGGTATGGCCCCCCATGATTATGATCCTCATCTCCTCAGTCCATGGTTCCAGTCCAAAATTACCCTGAAAAGCACCTTTTCCAAAAGCGTATGTAAGATTCTTACAGCTCAAAAGCCATTGGCCATGTATGACCGATGAAGCATCTCAGCAAGACGAAGCAGTTCACAGAGGGATTCGACTGCCGAGCTAAGGAGTTTGAAATTCAATGGAAAATTTGCCCAGTAAGGAATAAAACTGGAGGGCCAGTGAGATCTAGTATTTTAGTTCTGAATTTCTCCACCAGTATTTTCGCATGTCCATTGCTTTATCCACAATCTTAAATCCTTTTTAGATTCAGTGCTTGTATTATAGAACAAATGTACCCTCTGCTCCCGTTTCTCATATTTAGCTTTCAGCAGACTCGTCTAGTTTCCTGTCATGGCACCTCAGAGCCAGAGTTACTTTATAATTATAAATCTCCTTATAAATGTTGAGCGTCACTGTGTTATGTAAATATGGCGTGGCGGGGCAGAGATCTATTGGAAGCTCACGAGAGCCACTTAGGAAGGAGCTTTCCCAGTCTGGCTAGAGAGGAGAGAGAATGAGGAACTCAAGGGTGCCTTCTCACTTCCTGCCTTTGCTCCTCCCAGCCTCCTTTCTCCGTTGCTGAAGACTTCTCACCTGCCTAGGACTTTCATACAGTCCTTTGGCTTTTGAAAACTTGATAAACCACATACTCCATGTTTGCAATGGCCTTTCGACGGGTCAGCCTGGCTAGGCGGCAGTCCCCAGTTATTCAGTCAAACACTACTTTAAGTGTTGCTATGAAGTGTTTTATAGATGTGGTTAAAACCCATCGTCAGTTGACTTTAAAGGAGTTTATCTAAAATAATCCAGTGGGCCTGATTCAGAGACTGAAGGACTTTTAGAGCAGAGCCAATGAAGGACGCATTTCGCCTTTGGATGGCATCTCCAGCCCTCACAGAGAGTTCCATCCTGACAGTCCATCCTACCGATGGCAGATGTACCAAGCATTTCACAACCATCTAAGCCAATGCCTTGCAATAAATCTCTTATATATCATCTCCTACTGGTCTTAAATCTATGGTTGGATGCTGACTGACACTGTATTCTAAATTTTGCCCCAAATTGCATTTGTTCCTGGAGTTAAACTAGGACTTGTGTGTGAAAGTCACAGGGAAGGCTCATAATGAAGAGGCAGATGGCAATCTTTCAGAGAAGCTGTAGGAGCCAGTGACTGTATAATGCTTTGACAGAGAGTCCTGCTGACCCCGAGTGGAATTTTGGCCTGGCCTGTAGTAAACTCTGCTATGAACTACTTAAGGAAAAGTTGCAGAGATAGAGGAAGGAAGACTTCTCATTCACAAACCATGTGCTTGGGAGAAACATTCTTGCAGAGACCGCTGAAAGGGTGAGAAAACCCAAATCCCTTGAGCTGCCCCCAACTTGACTCATCTTTGCTAAGGAAAACAGAGCCAGAGGACCTCCCTTTCCTTGTGAGGCTTTTCCCATTCATAGGACTATCTGTACACGGAAGCTACGCAATTGGAATCTCAGGGTGTTCTGAGAATCCCCATATTTCCATATCGAATCCTGTAACTTAGGAGAGAAAGGAGAATCAGAGCAGGGCAGAACAGGAAAGCAGTCTTAATTGGTTAGCATTAACACTGCCTGCGAGAAATACTTTTAGGCCTTTGAAGTAGAAGGCATTAAGCCCAGGCTCAAGAGCCACCCAGACCAGGAGCTTTAACAAGCTTTCTGAGTTCCTCCAGGTTTAACTTTCCAGTTTGTCAATGGAGATACTACCTATGTTAGATTTTCAAGCAAATGAAGTGTGTTAAGTTCTGAGCACACGGAAATGATGTTTCATAAACCTTAGCCTCTTCTGTTTTTCAAGTATCATATCCTGTTCCTTCTCTCCCGTGTATGTCTTTGCTAATGCTTTTGATGATGGTTTAAATTCATAGTATATTCTTATTCTTTGTTTGTACATGAAAATCATTTTATCCTCTGCTCTGGGGTAAAGTCCCTAGATTCTGGGAGCTCAGTAAGCATCATTTATAGAAATAAATGATGATTGCCATGATGGTGCAATAAATTTTTGAAAAACAGAAACAGGACTTTCCCACTATCCTGAGTCAATGACAGAGTGAGAAATAGATTCTAAAACTGTAGACCCATTGTCCTATGGTCTGCTAGCTCAAGAGATCTTACTTTGAATACTTCTATGTGTGATTAAGTACTCAGTTCTTCAGCCATGTATTTTCCCTCTGCGTGTAACTTTTTTTGCTGATGGCCAAGGGTGTTAACTCCTTCCTTCCTTAGGCAGCAGAGCCTTGGGAAAAAACTCGGAGAGAAACTCTATAACCCTGGGAATATACCACAAAAATGTAACCGACGAGACTTTTATTGGCTAATGATAGAAAGAGTCACCCAGCAGGTTTGAAACTAAAGATGGGGCTCTAATCTCAGTGATACATCAAATGCAAAAGCTACGTTTCCAGATTCCTGGAAATATCACATTTCCTCATGGTCTTCTGCTGCCTTCTCTTCCTTGGAGATTGTTTTTCCCTATTTCTTAAAATGAGTTTGATTTCCCCCTGAGGACCATCGTAAAATTACAGTATTGTTTCACAGTAGAAAAAGTTCTTGGAGCAGGAGGGTGACAAGAGCAATATATCATATTCTTACTCAAATCACATGGACTCCTCAATACGTGATATGAAATTCAAGAGAGATACACAGTGGATTCTTATTTTCTCTGTTCTCCTCCTATGGAAAGGGGCTCAATCTCCAACTCAGAGCATTTTCAAAGGTGTGCTGTGATCACGCCAGAGAGGAGCGTGCAAATTCAGCCAACGTGACCTCATCCATTGTTGAGAGGTAGCTGAACCGGGGGATGAGTCAACAGATGAACAGCTTTCAGAAACTATGTTGATTCTAGAGCTCTCAGTGTTGGCTATTTTGTCTAAAGCAGAAAGGGAAAAGCTAAAAATGTGTTCAAACCAGATTGCTATAGGAAAGCTTTTCTTTGTTGATGTTTCTGGAATGAAGTCTTCACCTCTGCTAAGCATGTGGCCTTGTTGGAATTGGAGGCAGCACGAATCCCTCTTTCCACAGTGAAACCCAAATGCCTGCTGTGGAAATGGATGTGGTCCCACTTGCGAGGAGTCCCTCTGACTAGCCAGAAGAGAATTTCTGTTCCTTGCTGCGACTCGGTGACTTTTTCTTACCGTCTTTCTTTTCTTTACCTAATACATCCCCCTTGAAAAGAGGAACACTGATCGAATCTCTTAAAATATACATTACCAGCCTGGCATAGACTTACCGCGCGCGTAAAACAGATGGGACCAAACAGTCAAAGTTAAGTGGAGTTTTCCTCTTCTGTTCTCTCGTTTTCCCTTCTGCCCAGAGCCTTCAAAGAGACTGTGGCTAGGAAATACAACCATTTAACAAGACATCTGGAAATGGGTGGTTAAGTTAAAGTATCCGTGGGTAACAAACCATCTGTGCTTGGCAGGGAAGAGCAACGCAAACACGTACAGCGTTAAATGCAGCCCAAAGGTCGGCCCGGACCTGATGGAACATGAGAACCCCCACGGCCCTCCATGGCCCAGAGCTTTGTACCGGGGACTTCTTCCTTTGAGTTTACAGGCATGGTGTCTATAAATCCACGACGAATATATTTTTTCAGAATGTACGTACTATGTGTCATTTAGGTTTTCATCATTGCACCTATCTATATTTACCAAATTTTCTATAATGTGCATCAGATTTGACATAATCAGAAAAGGACAACTACTATAAATTTCTGTTTTTAATATTGCCATGTGTATTTATATCTTCCTTTCAAGACTCAAGAACATTCTTCATTCATCTGCTTATTGGCTGCCTACTGCATGCTTGGCATCAGGCACCACCCTAGAGAGTTGGTTTATTTCTTTGTTTTGTTTTAAGAGTCAGTGTCTTAAGTAAAAGAGACAATGGTTAGAAACGTATCGATGGTGAGAAGGGTGGAAATAGATCCAGAAATAACTCAAATGTTTTTAAATTGGAAAATGCAGATGTCACCAAAGGTAGATGGAATATTATCAAGATAAATTGAAAAGTTTTGAGGAATCAGAGGTAACCAAGTTGATACGTAATTTTAAATGACATTCAGCGAAAAAAATCAGAAAATAAAAGGATAGGCACAAACTTACTTAAACTATAAAAACTATTTCCGCATGTTAGACCAGAAGAGAAATATGTTTGAAAGGGATGAAACAGTGTTTATTCTTCATTGGGTTTCTTATGTCTATAAATTAGACTATGTTAATAACTTTTGAAAACAATAAGAGTCCAGGCCATGGAGCTCTGTTTAGATTGGGCAGCCAGGTAGGGACCCTAAAACTGTGGTGGCACCGAAGCTTACCTAGGAAGGCCGTAAGGAGAGGAAGACAGAGTCCACAGAACACTAAGTGCGAACTTCACTTTGGGTCTGGCCTTGAATAACAGTCAAATGGCAAAATTTGGTACCATTCCCATGGTGTTTCTATTGCTATTCAGAGTACAGAATGGTTTTCTCGGCGGGGTATGAACAGTGATACTAAAGACTGAACGTGCTCGCTCTACTGAAAAATAGGCCATGAAAATTAAAAGTGGACATGTGTGAGGAAATTAAGACTAACTCATGAGGAATGCTTTCAAGAGACGTTAACAGAAAACCCCACTAAGAGGGTAACCTAGGAATAAGGCTTCGGGTTAGCGGTCTGGGGGTGCCGGGCAGCCCAGCTTGGCGTGGCCTCTCGATGTCTTCAGTGCTGCTCTCTTCCTGTCCCTCCTGCCCCACTGTCCTCAGCAGGTTGGCTTTTGGCGTTATGATCCTAAAATGGCTTCTGCTGCCCCAGTCATCACGACCTCATTTCAGCATCCCACGCCGGAGGGAAAAGTCAAGGGCAAAAAGCTATCCTCACCAAGGTCTGACGTTTTGGTTCTGACAGAGCCTCCATCACATCTCACTGGTGAACCCGAATGCCTGAATCCGGGCATGCCTACACCTGGATTGGCTAAGGGGCAGAGATGGCCACGACTCATTTATACCAGCACCAGTGTTTCTACCTTAATCCCCTCATCAGTTACATGGGAATAAAAAATTGTTAAATAGTAATTGTTTTAAAAGGTAAAATCATGATTTTCATACAAATATAAAATAAATGCATGTCAACGATTTTTCTTAACTCATTAATTAATGCAGAAAACAGTTACCTGTTAAAACTGACACAAAGGAGAATTCAAATCCACACATGAATGTACATATGCCATTACAAATGCTGAAATGAATGCGCTAATAGATGAAAAACTGGTCCATAGGCACTAATGGATTGCATTTCCACCACACAAAATCTGTCTGCATTTCTATTAATAAAAATCATTTGCATTGCGTCAGTTTTCTATAATTTACAGAGTTGTAAAATAATTTAGGCAGTGGAAGATGCGGGTAACCCAGACGGATGTGCTAGTATTCTGCAGTTCTCTACCTACAGCATTCATTCTGTAAGGAAGAATGAGAGCAATCGAAAATACGAAGGCAATTTTAGACAGTCATCAGGTACCTGAATGTATCTTCTGATTTGCAAGAGCTTGGCTCTCGGGAGTAAAAGATTTTTCTGAATTCCAAACACATCCTTCAGATAGCAAGAAAGAGTCTTTACTCCAAACAAGAACGAAGAGCATACCAGGCAGGTGTGATGCCATTTTCTTGCTCTGGATTTCGACAGGAGGAGGCTGTGGATAAGGGGAGAGAAAACCAGATTGCAACTGAGAGAGCTCCTTGGCGTCCACTTGGGTTTTACCCAGGAACGGCAAGAGAAGCTTCAAGACCCAGTTCCAGATGAGGCTCCTGACAGCAGGATTTGGGTCCTGCCTCCCGCCCGGAGTTCTAGACCCAGTGCTCCTATTCCTATTTGAGGTGGTTGTGACAAAGACACCACGGCAGCACGGGCTATTTAGGGTGAGAAAAAGCCCAATACAGCAAACTCCATCCCTGTGCCCTGGGCCTGGCTTGGGGGAGATCCCACGGAGTGTATCCCTACACACTCATCGGGATGCGCTCAGTGCTACATAAGGAAAAGAGGACACAGAGTACCGAGACCGCCTGGTCAGGACTGGGGCTCAGACAGCAGGATGCGCCCAGGTGAGCCAGGTGCAGCAGCTGCTGCAGATGCTGCAGGATGGAGGCTAGAGCTGTGGACCCCATGGGCGACGACATTCAACAGAGACCAGAGGCGACACGCAGACTTCCAGAAGACCTCCCCTGCACCCAGACAACCTCCTGCGCTTGGTGACGGGCAAATTCTTGAGAGAGGAGAAAGTTCAATACACAGTTTGGCCTTTTCAACAACTGAGTCTGAACCCTGAAGTGATTATTGGCCTTGAAGTGTCTATACTCCAGACCACAGTGACTGAAATATCCTGAACTGGACAACTTCAGCTATTCCTGATGTTTTACAGAACCGCTGCAGAATAAACTCATCCTCCACGGCACCTTATCAGCATTTCGTAAGCACCTCCCCTGAAAGCACTCTTACCTTGTTTCACATTATAATTAGTTATTTACGGAAGTCTTACTAGATTCTGGCAAGACCTAGGTTTTATGCATCGCTGTGTAGCACCTACTATGTAGCACCTACCGTACATAGTAGGTGCCTGATACTTGTTTATTGAACTGAGTTGCTTTTATTTATTTTTATTTATTTATTTATTTATTTATTGCTTTTTTTTAAAATTAAAGTTTCAGTATTTCTTTTTCTAAGGATAAATGTATTCCTCACTCCGTAACAATTTCAGAGCTTAAAGGGTATTAATGATCTTTAATTTTATTTCTATTATGTATCTTCTAATTACAAAATCATTAAAGTGTGTACGCATATAATATATAGTGATGATATATCATGGCTACAAATGGCTTGTTAGTTTCTGTATTGACCAGTGTGCATTCACCACACAGGCTGTGGCCATAGTCTTTGCTGGTCTATTTAGGCTCTAGTGAGTGATCATTTGGGCATCTGTACTTCTGAAGCAGGTGTGTGCCAGGCTGTCTTTTCCACATGGCTGACTATGTTCAGGTTGCTGCCAGCCACCACATGCTAAACTTCCATCGAGCTGTCAAAGTACTTTTATTATGCATGGCTAAATCATTTTTCTCCCTAACATGTTAAAATTCAACCAGAACTCATCAATGCTTGAAGTCACTGAACTATTCTTTCCAGTAGACATTACCTTTTACTTAACGGTCTCATTTTTACCTCCCTTAAATTGCAGTGTCTGTTGGAGGGAGGTGCAAGCCGCATGGATACAGGACCGCACGAGCCACGGATCTCGGCATTGCAGAGTGGCTGCTCAGCACATGCTCCCATCTGACCCAAGGACAAGTTCATAAGTACCTCTTAGGAAGAGAACCTGCTGGCCACACACACCGAGAACCCTGATGTTGCTCTGAGATGACAGAGTGTGGCAGTGAGTACTGCCTCTTTTCTGATACCTTCTCATTCTTGGTCACTTTGGCCTCCCTACTGATTCTGCATGCTGACTTGGCACCCTTACTCCATTTGCTGACACTGGTCGTTCAGTCTCTTAAACTGTTCTCCGTGATACTCGCCTGCATCCTGATAAGCATTATCCTGCTCCGTGAGACTTGTCTCCTGCTTGCTGAAGGTGGTCTCGGCCTACAGAGGTGAGTACCATTCTGGCTTCCTTTTAACTCTCTCCCTGGATACCAATGAGATGCCTAAAAGTACTGACTCTGTTATCTTAGCATGCTAATTGTCTACTTTAAAACACAAGCCAAGAGATGATTTCATGACCCATTGTGTCACCTCTGCCACAACCAATGCTGATGGTACCTTTAAGCATTCACTCAAGAATGAACTTAAATGTGCCTTTTCAGACAGCCTGAGATGTTGCCAAGTTTTGGTAGATGATTCTTAACACCTGTTAGTGATTTTTTTTTTTTTACTCTAGATGGCTAAAATGTGAAATATGTGATGACTGAAAATGTTTTGAGAATTTGTAATCCAATATATGGGGTCTTCATAAAATCTTCCTGACTTTTAAAGTATAACAACCTGAGTTTAAAACACACCGTAGATACAATGTATAAACAGCATTCGAAACAGGTTTAGTAAAGTTTAGGACCACATTACAAAACTTCGCACAATATATTCTTATTTCAGATGAGCTGACCCCATAGGCCAGCTGTGAGAAGAAAATTCACTGCTTCCAACCGGGAAGATGATTTATGTCATACCTATAACCCAAATTATTGAAGTTAAAAATGTCTAAAATAGCACCTGAACTTTATAAAAATCCTGTGCTATAGATGGGTTCCAAATTATTTACCAATATAATCATAATGGCTTAGATTGTTTTCTAAGAATTTTTCTTTTGAAATTAAATTACTGTTTGATGCTTTCCAAAGTTGATTTGTGGGTAGGGGTCTACTCTGAGAGAAACCTGCTTCTATTTTTGAGTGATTACAACATGAAAGAAATGTTTTTACCTCCTTTGCCTTTTTTGCTTTCAAATTACTCAAAAACATCTAAACTTTAGAACATCGGGGAGTCCTTGTAGGTAGAGCTCAATAAGAAAAGCAAATTACAAAAAGCTCTCCAAAATTAATGAAGTGGTTTGAAAATGCCAAACTACTTATATGAAATAGAAGACTGTTTTGGCTAAAACAATAAAGATTTTGGCCCAGTTTATTACAGCAGATCAAAAAGTTTACCAACGGTTACTCCCTAGATACAATGCAAAAACAGTCAATTTAGATAACTGGTCAATTTAGACTTTAAAAAAATTAAACAGAACTTTGATCAAAATGGTCGTTGGACAAATTCTTTTCATGTCTTTCTGGCTTTGTCTGTGCCCAAAAGGTCATGAATCTTTCTAGAGAAAAACTACAGGGCATCCAGTAACTTTTCTAGGTAATGCATTTCACACTAAAGTCCAATTCTTCAGTTCCAGGAGAATCGACTCAGTTGTGGTTCTATTAGTTACGAGACTACAGAGGAATGTGCTGGGGGATTCATTAGGTGCCATTCATTATTTTCTTTTACATAATTTACTCCAATTTTGTCAAATTCATATGAAATAGATTTTGAAATAAATGGTATGCTAGGAAATAGTTCTGGCCAATTAATTTTCAAAAAGTTTTTTTGTTTTGTTTTATCTTTGTTCATAACTTTTTATATAACAGTCTATTTCTTGTTTGGGATCATTCAGGGTCTCATGGTCATAATTCTAGGCCTAAATTCTCTTTCAAAACATCGCCTGTGTGTGAAATGTAGGTGATTGGGCTGAACCTGGACTATTTCCACGGCAGAGGCTGGGCGTTCTTATGATTTGGCTTTGGTTTTACATACTCTATGGTACAAGTTTGTGTCTATATTATTCCCTTCTATCCTTTAAAAATGAGTCATAGTGTACAAACAATTATATGCACCTCTCCAAAAAAGATGCTTGTCTCTAATGTTATTAGTATATCCACCTTTATGCCTCAGTTTTATAGGTAGCGTCATCAGTTTTATCAACATTTTATTTAGCTTAACAAATCATATTCCGAACCTATCAAAGCAGGCTATTAAGATTTCAAGTTGAAAGTACACAAAATTTGGGAAATACATAAATTAGAATATTGTTGCCAGTTTTTCACAGCAGCAGAAAACACACAGAAAATATGTTCTTATCACAAGTATGTTTTTATTTATTTTTATCTAAAATACTGATTCCAAAAGAGTTTAGGACAAAGTGGGTAGCATGATAATGATGCTGTGTCTTCTGATTAGCGATCAAACTATTATAAATTTGCAAAACTACCTATTGGGACAGAAGACAACCATCCGATCAAATTAGCTGAGACCAGTAGACCTGAGACCAACTTTCCGCAGTGTTCCTGCCCCGTTCAGCATCATTCATCTTGTAAACATTGAGAGTCTGCTGAACGGCAGACAAGTGCTGGGTACTGGGAATATGAGGTTGAATAAGACATCATTCCTGCCTTCCAGAATTTACAATGGTGCTGTAGAAAGAAAGGGTAAATGAGTAAATAAATGCAGGTAAATGGGTAAGTCACTACTGAGTAGTGTCGCTCAGGAGTTAGGGACATTGACTTGGTGAGAACACACACACACACACACACACACACACACACACACACACACACAATCCAGCCTACCTCTAATTCTAAGAATTTTGCACACATTAGCCAGAGTGTTCTTCAAAATGCAAATCCCATCACATCACTACCACTCACCCCCAATTAAAATTCTTTTATGGTTTTTTACTCCTTTGAGGATGAAAATAAAGCTCCTTAATATGGTGGCTTCTAAGACCCAGCTCTGGTGTCCCCTTGCATCCTCCTCCCTTTTCTGGGCTTCGGCCATGAGGCTTATGATTTTTCTGATCAGCTTTTTTGAGATATAATTTATATACCATAAAAGTCACTCTTCACCTGTTTTAAGTGTACAATTCAAAAAAAAAAAATCTGGTATGTTTACAGTTCTACAACCATCACCACAAGCTAAGTTTAGAACATTTTCATCTCCCTAAAAGGTAGCCTCATACCCATTTATAGCCATTCCTCATTCCCAACCCCAGCCCTAGGCGGCCACTATAATCTAATTTCTATCTTTATAGATTTGCCTTTTCCAGACATTTCATATACGTATAATCATAGAATATCTGTCCTTTTGTGAATGGCTTCCATCACTGAGCATGATGTTTTTGAGTTTCATCCATGTTGTAAGCAAGTATCTGTACTTTGTTTCTTTTTGCGGTAGGATGCTTGTCTGTCATGTGGCTAACCCATGTGTTGTCCTTGCATTCCTGTTAGTGGGCGTTCGGGTTGTTCCTATCTGGGGTTATTATGAATAAAGCACTACAAACATTCATGTACAAATCTTTGTGTGGATGCATATTCTCACTGCTCCTGTGTAGATGCCTAGGAGTAGACTTGCTGGATCATATGATAAGTCTGCTCACCTTTTTATGAAGAGCTGTTTCCCAAAGTAGCTCCATAATCTGCAGAATTTCATATATTCCCACCAGCAATTTATAAAGGTTTCTTGTCAATGCCTGTTATAGCCGTACTTGTGGGGGTGAAGTGGTTTCTCGTAGTGGTTTTGATTTGCATTTCTCTAATGACTAATGAAGTTTAACATCTTTCCACATGTTTATGGGGCATTTTGTATCTTTTTTGGAGAAATATCTACTCCAATCATTCACCCATTTGTACTTAGGTTATCTTTTCATTATTGAGTTCTAAGAGGTCTTTGTGTATTCTGGATAAAAGTCAGCCATCAGATATATGATTTGTGAATATTTTCTCGCATTCTGGAGTTGTCTTTCTTGATGGTGTCTTTTGAAATGCAAAAGTTAATTTTTATTAAGTCCAATATCTGTTTTTTTGTTTATTCTGTGTACTTTTAATGTTGTTAAGAAATCATTGCCTAACTGAACTCTGGCTTATTTTTACTCTCTGCTCCTTGCTGTAACCGCCCCCGCCACCCGCAACCTTTGTACATTCTATTCCCTCGGCCTAGAACACTCCTTTTCTCCCCTCCTCCTCACCTACTACCTTAAACCTATGAATTATCAGCACAAATATTACCACTTCGGAGAAGTCTTCCTGTACCTCTTCGGTAAGCCGAATCTCATCCCAGTGATCAAGGCCATGAGAAACGCTCTTCCGGAGCACTGACATGGGTACAGGTTTTCGGTCATCTGGAGTATTATTTCATGATAAGTCATCTCTCTCACTACACTTTAAGCTTCTCAAAAATTTGACTGATCTATTTTTGCTTACCATGATATCTCCCACACCAAACACTATTCTTGACACATAGGAAGTAATAAATAGTTGTTGAATAAATGAATAAATAATAAATAAATACCTTAGAAAGATTTCATGAGAAAGCGTCATTCGAACTGGATCCTGAAGGACAATATAGTAGTTTAACAGGCACAAAAGGCAGGACAGGGAACTGCAGGAGGAAAGAATAAGCATATACAAAAGAGTTAGGAAATGATAAGGAACAGTGAAAGGGCCAGGAGTGATGAGAAGTTTGCTAAGAGGAAGCACATGTTCGCCTGTGTGTGCGTGTGCAAAGGTCTGTGCAACTAGTCAGGGAACGGCCAGAGATATTGATGGGACGAGGCGTCTCTGTGTATGTAGGACAGTAACTGGCAGCATCTGGGGAGCAAGGAGAAGGTCGGCTGGAGTGAGAAGAGCCTATAGACAGAGATATGTGAAGAGGTTCCATAGTATTCTACTCCTTCCTTCTCTCCCTTACCCCAGCATCTTGGAGTGCACTAACGAAGTATATTATACCCAGGACTTGTGCTTTATAAAAGTAGTATCAGAGAAGAGACATCCAAAAAGAGACATCCCTAGTGATGGACATCAAACACCATAGTCCCTGTTTAGGGGAGACATTTTGCTTAGCAAAGCTGTCTTTATTGGCCAGGTAACATGACAACCTGTAGGGAACAGGGTGCATCCCTACATAGGAACCAGGATAAGCTGTTTTTGACTCAAGACTAGTTCAATGTTCAAGTGAGCAAACAGTGCAATTTACAAATGGCAAACTCAGACGCATTTTAACATGAGAACAAGATGCCTTCAGCCCATCTAATGAGGAACTACAGTGATACCAAGAACGTTGAGCTCTGAAAGCAGAAATTCTGCAGAGACTAAACCGATCTTCCAAAAGAAACTGTCAAATGGCAGTCTGCAAGATAATTTTGGGAATCACATATTTCCACTCACCATTTTTTTATCATGTTAAAAAATGTTGCAAAGTTTATAGTTTCAGTAAAAAAAAAAAAAGATTGTTTTGCAAATTTTTAATCCCTTTCATTGCACTCTGGTAAAAATCTTTTAGTTTACCTTCTTAAATTGGATTCTTTGGACTCATTATTATGATTTATTTACACTTTTGTTTTTTCTATAAGCATTTTAAGGATTGGATTTTTAAGGTGCTTAATATAAAATAAACTCACACGTTGATAAGTTAGGAGCCCAGCAAAATTTTTAAAACCACATGTTCACAATGGAACAGGGAAAACTTTAAAATTCACAGATCCAAACTAAGTTGGGGATGAAAACAGAAATGTTGCAGAAATGTCTTTGTGTTCAGGAGTTTGAACAGGAGTTGCGTGTATTGGTTTGCCTTCTTCTGCTCATGTGATAGAAAAATCCCAAAAGCTACAAAATGAGGTCATATGGAGAAATGAACAACTCCTTAAACATATTAAAGGTTTCCATTTCATCTCTAAATGTCCTTTCTGGTCATTGTTCTTATTGCCTGTCTTCTTCCACACTTTATGACAATATTCTTCCCTAAAATAATAAATACCAAACTCAACCCTTTCTTAGATTAGACAGCTAATTTGAGTGGTGTGAAACAGACGTTGCTAATAATATCTGTGTAACGAAGTTTACTTCTGGGTTCTCTTTTGATTTCTCTTGCTTTTAACTCAGGTTATTTGTTCCATTTTTGTTTAAGATAAATATTTTTGCAGATCTTTGTGGCTTTGCATGAACAAAAAAGTCTCTAGACATTTTTCCAGGCCCGACAGTTCATAAATTGTAGGCTAGCATTTTTAGCCTTAATGTATGGTAAAAATAAGTCTGTGTTGATACCTTGGTCATGATTTAAAACCACTATCTTTTATTTTTCATATTGTTGAAAAATGATTTCCTTTATGTACCGTCATTCCAATTTATTTCATATACATGAAACTTAAACGCGAGACATGCATTTTCCGTTCTGGCCACTTGAGGGAATCAGACTTTAGAAATGGCAAGTAAGTTAGATCTTTATCTCAAAAGATAGGAGAATAAATATTTATTTGTTAGCAAAATGGTTCTCATGTCACCTAGACATCAAGACCACAGAGCCCAAGTTCTGAAATGAACTACTCTTTATATACTTTATATCCAGATGGAAAAGAGGAATTGCGATGAATGGGTGTCCTGGCAGGTACTGAGTGAGGGCCTGGCATACAATTTATGATCAGCACTCTTGGGCTTCAGAATGATTAATACCATCAATTCTCACTGGAATAAGAGCTGTTTTAGCCCAGGAGAGGACTGCATATTACTGTTTATAGAAGCAGATAACATCAAAGTAACCCACGGCTTGTGTTAAGCAAATACAAAATTCTGGGTCAACGCAAATTAATCCTAAAGGAGTAACGGAAAGTTCTTAATGACTGTGAGATCTATACATTATCACTTTTCATGCAAGTGGTGGAAAATGGTAGAACTATTGATGAGATTTGCAACTGGCCTCCTTTAGTGCACTGTGCTAACAGCTGCATAATAACATATTCTCCAACGAAGGGCCTTATTATCTATACATCTGTAGTTTGTTAATGAAGTGTAGAAGTCTATGCAATTTTAAAATTACATTCGGGAGCTTCTGAACCATTTGAATATTATGTTTCACAACAAAAATGCAGCAAATCACATTATACTTTATATATTCTTACACTTTAAGTGGCTGTGTGGATGGATGAATTAAAGACTGTTCCCTTATCTACATTATACAAAACAGATGTTATTTCAAGGGCATATTATAAAGAAATTTTTCTCAAGCGATGTTACTCAGTAAATAATAATGTATTCCTTTGGTTTAAGAAAATGAGAAATTTATAAACAAAAGAAAAATATATGCAGATGTTAACTTTAATATTTAAATGTCTTATGTACACATTTTTAATAAAAACTTCTTGGGGATTTTGAGTACAATTCAAAGAACTGTGGATACAGTAAGTTTCTTAGCAAATTTTTTTTATTTTAATTTTTTGATTTTTCAATTACGGTTGATCAGCAAACATTTTTATATATCTCTTTCAGTACAGCTGGCTTTTGCTTTCACACATTTTTACCCCCAAATTTTAAATTATTTCACTGTACTTGGGTTATGTCATGTATCCACCTTATTATTTCCAAAAGAATTGCAGAATGCTAGCTCTCTTCAGATAAGCACAGTAATGAATTTAAATTTATTAAAATCAGCTTCACATCCTCTGCCTGACATAGAATATATAAAGTAATTTTACCTTTATTCCCCTTACTGCTTCAAGACTTTTACCAATTTTCAAAAAAGTAGGAATCTAATTGACTTGAATTTCACATCCTTTGCCTTCCTGTACATATTTTGCTGGAAGTTGAAATAGATAATTGGCAGCCTGGATAATTTGCCAATTGCTTAATCCAGTCTCTAGTAGATTAAGTTGATTTCCTTCGGAAAACACTCAGAGGAATAATAAATTATTCAATGAGATTACTCTGTGGTGAAATATATTATTTAAATATTTAAAAATTATTTCACTTAAATCAGTGGCTTCAACTCAGATTCCTAAGATTAGTATTTAATCATAGGTTTTATTATACAATTTAGGGCAAAAATATTCTTCGTCTAAATGATACCGAGAAATTCTATGACATTTCTATGATTCGATGTTTATTGTCTTGTGTATGTTTCTGACAAGTCATATAAAATTAGGACTCACTTTGTTCTGCCTGGTTGAAATAGTGCAGACTGAACCACCCTGGATTTGAGCATTTAAACAGTAGTTTCTAAACCACTGGCTGCTCATACTCAAAATGGCTGTATGCCATTACAGAATCATGAATATATGCAATTTCTGATGTGATTTTCTTGAAAACTTAAGTCATAATGTAAAAGACTTTATCACATTACATTGTTTACATCCTTTCCCTTGTAGGACACATTTTTGGTGTCATGATCCAAATCTTTGTATATGGTTCTAATGATTGACAATCGGCTAATCAGCTTAGACAACGAATCCAACCCATCCAATGACGTCTTTTTGACAAAGTGATATTTTTATAGAAATATGCTTTTCGGTAGTATACCATTTTATGTTGGTCAAAGCTATTTCATTGGATTTTTGAAATGACATGAGACAATTTCAAAATAGAACCCATTTAACAAATGAGAAACCTAAGCCCCAAAGGTCCAAAGTCAAACCTAAGTCTCTGAGTCTAAGGTCAATAACAGCAAGTTATTGTGCTTCAGGAACCCTGTGAAAACATAACGACACCTAGTCAGGGATTCTTTTTATAATCCAGTTGTTCACGTGAGTTGCACAGTTTTAGTGAGGCTATTTTGAAAAGCCCCATTTAGGTAACAGATTATTTCAACATACCTACAATCATTCATATTAGGTAAGTGAATCAACCATGGGAATTCTGATCTGGCTATGGTCATTGTTGATAGACACGCATGATGAAGACATCTCTCACAGAAATAGTAATATGTGTATTGGACTACAGGGATGACTTTTTGTTTTGTTTTCCTCTTGTTTTATATGCAGAGAACAGAGAAATTCAGTCTAATATCTACTGATTTTTTTTAAATAAAACTTTATAAATCTTGTATTTATATATATATATATATTTACCTACTGTGTAAATTTCTAAACCAGTATCTTTAAGTAATAGCACCTTACCTTCAATTGTGACATGATAATTATTTCAACTTTTCTAAAGTGCTTCTTCCATTATTCTCTCCCCCAAATAGACCCTTATACTTTCCTATTGCTTACAAGGGGTAATAAAAAACACTGCTCCTCGACTGAAATAGTGTAGGATGCTGGCATGCTGATTATTAAAATGGAGTTTATTTGACCTCTGGTTAGAATTTGCAACTGTTACATTTCTTGGGTTCATATCAGTCATTTAAAAAAGTACTAGCCACTTGGGCTACCCTAACCATTGAGAGTTTATAGCGACTGTAAATCTATTAAGCCACAATTTGCACATAATAAAATAAAACAGCAAGTAGTTAAATACAAGGCTCAGTTCTGAGCTGCCGAACATTTTCCAGGAAAAGTCATTGAAATGGCTTCTGCTACTGCTCTCTGCCTTTGAGAAATTCAATCACGCTGATTGAGGAAACCTGGAGAGTTGGCTGTTCCTTCCTCCAGTTCATAATTGCCCTGTAGACCATTTAATCATCTGTAGATGAAACAAAGCTGGTGCTGTGGAGGGCCGGAAGCAAAGGCATGCGCTTATCAATTGCTTCCTACCCACCCTGCAGAGCCAGCACCCATGTCCTAGCCGTCCTGCAGGCAGGCGGGGGAGCTGCAGGCAGACTGGATCTTCCGGTTGTCAGTACAGTGGCCTTCCTGAATGCCTTTATTTTATTACAGTAGGGCACGCAGCAGCCAAATTTGTAAGAGTTAAGTTCAGAGCAGAGAATGAAGTCTTTCTACTTGCTGGAGAATGCAAGATGGGCATAGATATACTATCAAGACAAGAACTAGCTGAGTCTCAATTTGACAAGAAGAAACTGGAGAAATCCTGTTGTTGACTAAGGAAAACAAATGATTGTCTTCCTCTGAATGACTGTCTGCAAATAAACTTCGATATCAGCATGACATAAATCCATACCGCAAATATCATCTGTAGTATACACGAACAGCCAGGTGCTCGCGTGTACGTATTTTGGCACATCACTGTGACAGCTGAGTTTTTTTGTTAGTGGTGGGGTTTTACTGGCCCATCTTGGTGGGTGACCCTCACCTGGGACACAGAAGGTCTGGTCAGAAACCACATGCCCAGTTTTATTAAGTAAGAAAAGAAGACAAGCCGGCAAGTGGAGACACTGAACCAGACAACCTGAGACATCACACTAATTGATTTGGAATATTAGCCTTTTCTTAGAGCCATGAAATCCGTTTCCTCTTGAGCATAGAGGATGTACCCAGCAGCTTAAGCCCCACAAGAAACTCTGTGAAGTGGTCATAAACTGCAAAGCCTAATTTTAAGAATATATTTGGGCGAATATTATGTTTACCGAAGAATTCCACAAAGAATAGTTCCATTGTTTGGAACTGTCCATTTGATTATTAGAAAATAATTTCCTGCGTTTTTTCTTTTCTAAGCTTTTTCTTGTCAGTGGGAATTTTTTTAAGGAATTTTAATTCTCAAAAACACTCACTTCTGGCTAATGTGTGCCAATTAAGCTCTATTCATTGAATCAACAGCTTTCTGTTACCTGTCCCTTCAGGTAGGGCAGCGTCTGATAGCCCTGCCCTTTCCCAGGCTTCTGCGCAGGGACCTTTGCTGCCTGCAAACAGTAGGGACACCTGTTTTCGGAGCAGGGAAGGCCAGCATCTGAAATCTTAGGAATGGGGCTGCTATTGAAAAAGGGGTGCTTGATAAGGCAGCCACTGTGATAGGCAGCGGAAATTTGATAATGAAAGGAGATGCCTAATAGATTAATCTGGTGCGATTTGCCAAAACACAGGGTTTTCTGGAAGATTATCCACACTCGCAATAGGAAGCTCTTTGTTTCGTGAAAGTCCCCACTTATCATTGTATTCTTTATCTCAATAAGAAACATAATGGTTTACTTGTTTACATGCATGGTAGATATATTCAGAGCCCGGCTGTGAGGCTACGGACTCTCTTTCATTTGAAATGTTTCCAGCATGCAGGTTATTAGCTAAGGGAGAACAAGCAGTTGGACACATATAAAATTTAAATCTGCTTGCTTAGATTGGCAGAAACGACTGTTATTTCATCCACTGGGAAAAGGTTTTATTTCCTGCTCAAATACCTTCGGAGGAAAATTGCAAGCTCATTCGTAGCCATCGTATATGAATGCATATATATATTTAGAGCTAAGTGGTCTTTGTACAGAAATGGATTTCTTGCTGTCAGCTGGTTATTTTCCACTAATTTTAATTATTTCATTAGTTTATCTTACTCCTTCTATTTTGTTCGACTCACCATGAAGTGTGATTTATGCCTTTACATTATTTACGTTGACGGCGTGGCTCAAACACAGCTCTTGATGTGTCTTGAACAGTACCGCTTTGGTTTCTGGAATTGATTTTTAAATATCTCACACATCCGGCAGGACAGGACAACCAAAGCAGGGCGCTCCTGCTTGGAAAATAAACAGAAACATCCCCGTGGTTGAATGCAACTTGATTAAAGCTCTCCCTCCTTTTTCTTTTTCCTTTTTTATTTTTTATTTTTAAAGTAATCCTCTTTATCAATAGAACTCTTTTTTTGTTTGTTTTCAAAAAACTAAAGCTTAACAGAGGAAATAAATATCTGAACAATTTAGTATGGATACAGAATTTTATATGCCATGTTCCCAGTGTCTCCTTCCTGGAGGTCAAATGATTGCATCTCTGACCTAGAAATAACAAACGTTTATTCGTTGGTTATAATATGCTGGGCATTGTACAGGGACCTTTTTAGGCATGTTTTTTTTTTTTTCCTGTGTGATTCTCACAACAATGACGTGCCCCTCACAGATATGACTCTTGTCCTCACAGATAGGAGAACGAATTTGAGGAGGTTAGTAAGTGCCTACGGTTGCACATATAGCAGTGACACAACTGAGGCTTGGACGCTCTAGAGAGAGTACGTTCCTGAATACTGCGTTTCATCGTTGACCTGCTTTCCTTGGCATTCGACATGTAAGGGAACGGGGAGCGAGGTATGGGATGGTATTTTCATGGAAGCAGGGAAGGAAGGAAGGATAACCAACGGGAAGGTTCTGGAGGCACGCAGAATTCACTAGCCACTGCGTTTCTCTCCTGCTCTTTCTGCTGCTGTCGGGCACGTTAGCCCACAGAGTGACCTTTGCCAGTGAGTGTCATTACCTCACATGTGCAAGCAGGAGAGACAGGATACAGAAAATTATAAAGGAAAAATAACGATGGAAATCTGATAAACCTATCAAAAGATAATGGATCTCAAAAGAATCATCTGTCTAGACCAACTGACGGCTCCAAACAAAAGTTACTGGTTCATGCAGCTGAAAATGGACCCAGTGCTGGGAAAAATTGCAGGTAACACATGGCACCATATGAAAAATGGCACCGTGCCTTCTTCAAACAGGTTTTAGAAGTTGAAAGCACTGGAAATCCCGTCTTTGCATTTATAGTTTTTCTTTTATATTTTACAGTTGGTCGAGGCCCATATGGCCTTTCTGTGTTTCTTTTCCAGTCCTCTAGTTAATCCAAATTGGGGCGATTCTTGTCGAAAAATAACTTTACACGGGGGGATAAATCTATAGAGTGTATTTTGAAATCACAGTCAAGTGGTCTAACTTGTGCCTGTGATTTCAAGTTTCTCAAATGTTTTCCAAGATGTTTTCTGATTAAAATATTTGCTTCGGGTTAGGATCGTTCTATATTCTCATTTACTCAGTATTTGCCGTGTGTGTGTGTGTGTGTGTGTGTAGAGAGAGAGAGATGTATATATATGGTTGTCTAATCGGAGTCATTTTGATCAGGCTAAGAACAGTAGCTGTCAGTCATTCTGGTATCTCATGCGGAGCAGCGTACATTTCAGTCCGTTTATTTATTTAAGGAGTGAGTTCCTGAATGGAAACGTATGGCCGCGTGACCAGACCTGAACACCATGGTATTTCCTCTTCATAGATGTTAAAACGCCGTGAATAAGCAGGATTCCTCACCATCAAGCACCTTCATGGTTAATTAAGTCCCTGCACAGAGACACACAGAAGGCCCGTGTCTGCGTCGTGTGGTGACAGAGTCCCAGGGATAAACACAGGGAGAGAATGGCTGTTGCGCTTGGAATGTTTTCACCAGAAGCGGACTGCTTCAAACAACTTGTTTTTCCTTGACTGTAATTATTTACCTCTACTAGAATGACTTTACTTTCAGAAAAAGAAATGGTCATTTACCCTCCAAAATAGCCGTGAGGAGTCCCGTGTGAGAAAGAGTTAACATCAACAGTCGCATTAGATTCTGGCTGCATGTTTATAGAAAGCTTCAGATCACGTTCAAGTCTCCATTTTATGAACTCTTTCTGCCCTGTTTTAGTATTAAATACAAGCTACATGAGATAGGACTATTTATTTTTGTGCCTCGAAGATTTAGGTAATTCGGCCTAGAGCAATGTCTTATTTTTATTATTTTATTATTTGTTATTTTAATTACTATTTTTATTTTGTCTCTTTTGTTGTTTTTTAAATAATTGCTGTTTTTCCCTCAGTATTAACACACTTTCAGTTCCCAACACCAGAGGCTGATCCTACCACACAAATGTTCTCCACGGCTTCCTCCGATTCGCATCTGTGGACTAGATATTTCCCAGGCCGCTCCCCTTGAATGTATGTCTCCTGATCTCACCCTTGTCCAGTCCACCACCGTCTTTCACTGGGGCCACAGGAGCCCCCCACCTACTCCACCGCGTCTACCCAGCCTCTCCCGTTCACTGTCCGCCTTGCAACCAGAGGGCGTGTCCCAAATCGGGTCGTGCCACTATGTTTAAGACCCTCGCAGGCCTCCCATTGTCCCCAGGATCAAGCCGACCCTTTTCCCGGGTCCAGCGCCTTCCGGCTCCTTCTCAGGCCACCCTCCGGCTCCTTCTCCACACCCCAGGACGCCCGCCTTCCTTCAGCATCCCGAGATCACTGCATTTCGTCCCGCTGCATGGGTTCTGTGTTCTGTGTCATCTTCGCAGGCCGAGAGGTCCTTCCTGCTTCTTGACACTTCCTCGGAGAAGCTTCCCTGTGCAGCCTGACTCCGTCAAATCCTCCGTGACCTCTCGCAGCCGGAGCCTCTCTTCTGGAGCACCCGCTGCAGTAGCTCCTTGTAGCAATGTCACTGTCTCTCTTTCTTCCTGAGGCAAACTCCCAGGACCCCATGACAGGACATGCCCTCCCCGCTGTGTTCATACAGAGGGCACTCAATAAGTAATTGTCGAATGATGACTTAATGGATTAAAAGTGGAATGCTAGGTTTTGCTAACATATTTGAGGTAAATCCCACTGCAGTAAACAGCCGAAGCTGACGACTCTTTTCAGTACCAAGAACGAGAGTCTGGTCTCTTCTCAAAGGAATGCTCTCTGAGGCCTCGTCAATAGATGGTGAACCAAAATAGAATAAATATCTGTCTTGCAAGCCAGCCCAGGGTTTGGGGTCCTCACCAATGATGTCTGGGCCCGCAGGCGTCTCAGCCCCCTCAGGGAGGCGTCCTGTTGCTCACAGCCTCCTACCCCCGTTCTTTCCAAATATGTCAGCACGGGCGCCGTGTCGACAGGTGAGCGGGCTTAGGCAGTTCTTAATGAAACCGTGCTCTGCTGTCTTTCATTTAGTCAACAAATAGGTTCTGTGTGTACTGCATGCCTTGCGATGAAATTGCTACCCAGGAATTGTAAACTTTTACAGAAAAAATTAACTTTGTCGATGGTTTCGGTGAAGGTAACGGAAAAAGTCCTTGCTCCAACAGCTCATCCAAACTACAACCCCTCTGGGAACACTACCCCCTGGGGTGATGAGACGTTGCTCCTGCCAGGGATATGAACTCCTTCACCCAAAGCCGCCGAGAGATAAAGCAAAGCCCACCTGAGGAGTCTTAACCCCAGCCGTTCCAGCTGGTGACCTGCTATGGGGATAGCTTGTCAAGGCTTGGGGCAGACTTCTAGTTCACAATCCCATGATGCTCCAGGGCCTGTGCTCAGGACACAGGAGGGTTACCAGAGGCAGTGAGGCCAGAGTGCCTGCCTTCAAAGTCCTTATGACGAGCCAAAGAGCTCTGAAGCACAAAGATATGAAAGACGTTTATTGTACCCAGTGCGAGAGAACCGAAGGTATTCTTCACAGAGGAAATTACACTTAAGCCAAGCCTCGCAGGTAGCGTTCACCAGGTAGAGTCAGGGATGAAGAACACCTTAGGTGAGGGAAAGCACCTGACCCCGAGCAGGAAGACATAAGTGAGACCACAAGGCGAATCCAGAGCCCCCGGGCTAACGCGTTGTGGCTGAAGTTCAGTGAGTGAACGCGCCCAAAGGAGTTAGGACACAGCTGCCGGAAATCCATTAGTGGATTCGCATCTAGGAAAAGGAGTTGTCTCCTTCCTACATCGAGTCCATGGCTTGTCTTTTCAAATCAAGTAATATTTTACATAATTAAATCAGCCTTCCTACCGTTTTAATTGACGCTTGCGGGTTTGCAACATCTGCCATCTGTCACACAGTGTCTGAGCATCGTGTGACCATGGACATGGACAATCTTGAGCTAATATATTTGTGTATCAGTTTTCTATTGCCATATAACAAATTACCAAAAACTTAGCTGTTTAACCAACAAAAACTTATCATCTCACAGTTTGTCTAGGTCAGAAGTCTAGACGTGATGTGGCTGAATTCTCTGCTCAGGGTCACACTGTGATGAAATCAAGGTGTCGGCCAGTACTGCTGTTCTCATTTAGGCCTCAGGGTTGTTTCCAAGTTCCTGATTATTGGCAGGACTCGTCTCCTTGCGTCAGGAGGACTGACATTCCCATTTCTTTGCTGGCTCCCAGGCAGGGGACGCTGTTTCTGGAGGCCACACACAGCCCTCGCCTCCTGGGCCCATCTGCCTTCAAGCCAGCCATAGTGCTTTAAATCCTCCAGCTTTGAATCTCTGACTTCTTTTCCACCAGCTGGAAAACAGTCCCTGATTTTAAAGGACTCGTGTGATTAGGTTCGGCCCATCCAGATAATCTTTCTGTTTTAAAATCAGTTGTGCATGTAATGGAAACTAAATATGGGAGTAACATTCATCTTAGAATCTCGAATCTTAGCATCCTGCCTCCCACTACAGTGGCTGTGATACAGTTTAGTGTAGACGGAGAAGGCAATGACAAGTGAAAAGCCCCTCTAAACTACCACATGCCCCGTAAACTCTACCCCACTGACGTACCATTCCTGCCTCTGAGGTTCTTCCACTGGTGTTACTCTTCCAAGTTAACCAGCCAACAAAGGGACAGTGTCACCAGAGGCCACATGCTGACCAACAGGAAAATGAAGGCAGTAGCTGGAGCATCCTTCTCCTCCAGTTCTCTCATATGGGCATATTCAGTGTCTTGATCTAATAGGGTCACTGGTTACCAACTAGGATAGCTCTTGTTTTTGACTGTCATACGTCCATTACCCTTCTTCTGGCAAGAACATTCTTATTTTCCTTTGGGGAAATACCCTTCCTCCACCCTAAGACCATGGGATTCGGGTGGAAATAATAACCAGAGGGGTATTAGCGTCCAACCTGCCTATGAGGACACAACAACCTTCTGGCCACAGTGATGTCCTCAGGGATGAGCATATAACCCAGGTGAACCAACCAGAGCCAACAAGTCCCAAACTTTCATGAAAACTCTCTGGAAAAAGAAGTTGTTTCATTGGTGATTGAATGCCTCAAGCAGGGTTTCTTAACCTCAACACTATTGACGTTTTGGCTCAGATAATTCTTTGTTGGGGGAGGGGCCACGTCCTGTAAAATGTTTCCAAGTATTCCTGAAGGCTTCCACTTGCTAGATGCCAGCAGCCCTCCCCACTCTCATCCCCAGCTGTGGCAATCAGAACTGTCTACACATTGTCAGACGTCATTGCAGGGCAAATTCACCCAATACTGAGAACTTACAGCCTAGAGCTACTTGTGTCTATCTTGCCATCAAGAAGAAAGAGGCTGCTGGAGAACGAAGCCGGTGCAGAGAATAGAGAGATGGAGAGGAGTCAGTTCTGATGACAGCAGCTGGGCGCCTTTGAATCTTTTCTTACTAGATATGCCCTCGACTTCTCAGCTATACGCAGCAATAAATTCCCGACTTTGCTTAAGCCTATTTGATTTATATTTCTTTTACTAACACAGCCTGAGGAAAAAAGATGCTGGGAAGTCGATTTCAATCAATCCTGGTCAAATAAGCTGAGGTCAAATGCACAGGAAAGTGAACATCTTAAAGGAAAGGAGTATGGAAGTTAATAATACACTTCATCAAATTTATAATGCTGTCTTTCTCCTGCCTAGACTGCTTCACTTCAAATTCATCTTCATAGTCAAATAAGTAGTAATTGTCTGACTGATAGCTGTCATGTTGCCTCTGAAAGGAGATGTTCCCCCAAGAGCTGCTGTGAGTGTACACAGTAGGTCTCTTCAGATGCAAGCTGCAGAAGCAAAACTCCAGCTAGCTGAAGGAAATGTATTTAAACACACACACACCCACCACCCCCCACCCTCACCCGAGGTCAGGAACCGCTAGAGATGGAGCTGGTCCCAGGAAAGCTGAAACCATTCTCATTTTTTCCCAGTCTCGGCTGCTCCCTACACCACGATTTATTTTTCTCTTGATACAAAATAGTTTCTTAAAATGACACAAAATATAGCCAACAGTGGTTGCCGTTCACACAGGAGGGACCTCTCTGCATCTCTAATTATTTCAAGTTCAGTCAGCCCAATGAGCAGACTTGGATCTGGTTTTCTTTTTCCTATTCAATTTACTGTAGATAGTGGATGTGCTGCCTCAATGGGCCATATGCCTACTATCACTAACCAGTGGTGGGGGTCATATAAGGACATGGCAAACCCCTCTAGTTGCCATATGGACTCAGGGGTGGGGGGAGGTCCTGGAAAAAGTGGGAAGGAGCATCAAGCAGTCATTACGGAGGGAGGGTACACAAAGGAAACTTACTCTAAACTTTTTCCTTGAAGTCCAAACTATTTTAATATGAGGTCCTGCTGTACTTATATCGTTTCTTCAAGGTTACTTTAGTTCAGTCTATTAGCAGCTTGGATTGGGCATAATGATCCTAAGATGCACAGGCCAGTAAAACTAAATTGGAGGAAAAAAAATAGGCTTCCTCGAGCACACAGCAGAACCTCATTAATGGGTAGCCTTGTTAAATGGAGCTTATAGATATAACTGATAGGAGCCAGCCCAGCTCTGAGTGGTGTCTGTACCAGCTCCAGGTATCACAGCCTCCCAGCCTTTTGGACAGCTCCATTGTTTGTAGACCTTTAGCTGGATCTGGAGCTTGGTGCCCTGTTGACGCCAGAATCTGTCTGCCAGGTTCCCGAAGGACTTGCTGAATTTCTGGATTCAGTACAAGTTCCCCGTGTGTTAGTGCAGTTGAGAAACTTTTCCATGTTCTTTTTTTTTTTTTTTTTTCAACCCACTTACACAATGGCTGAGGCTGGAGTGAGGGAGGAGAGAGGCAGAAGGAAGCTGTGGCCTAACAGAACACTCTAGTTTTCCACGGAAAATAACAAATCATTCTGGTGAACCGACAAGCTGATCTGTATCTCCTTGACCTCACAAAGATAACCAGAGGGGAAATTTTTATTTTGATGAGTTCTGAGCCATGATCTTGAAAATTCATCGATAATTTGAAAAAAGACAAGGAAAAAAAAAAAAAACCTCAGCTATCCCACCTATTCTTGCTACGTGCACGTAGGTCAACAAGGGTGGTTAGAAAACTTGTAAACTACAAAGCAGCAATCGCTAAATGTTTTTTCTGCAAGAATAAGCTTGACCAAGATTCCAGCCTAAACCAGAGCCAAAAGAAATTTTAAAAATTCAGGCCAACGCTCAGAGCCAAACGGAGAAAGATACCTTATGCTTCCCTTCCTACTGTTAACCTAAAAATAGAAGGGCCGAGGGAGAGGCAACGAGCGTTTATTCGAGATCCAAGAGAATCGCTCTTGGGGACCCACTGATTCAGGCAGAAGCACAAATAGTGTTCTGATTAGGAAACAAAGGCCGTGGGTGTTTATGAGGACAGGGAAGGGGAACATCAGCAGAAGGAAGGAATTTCCATAGGTGCACATAAGCTAACGTAGTCGTGCTGATTCTAAAGTGTTTTCAATCTTCAAGTCTGGTGGTCATGATATCTGCTCCCTTGTTATCTTTGTAAACAGTTGTTTGGGATACCGTGCTGCTCTAGGCCCAGTCCAGAAGTTATCGTGCCCAGAGCAAACATTCTGAAGGTTTGAGAAGTAAGACACGCAAGGCAGCAACTCTGGGAGGGCAGCTCTGACTCCATTTTAAAGTGGCTCCATTTATATTACTTTTTACACTACTTGTGGAGATACATGGTATGTAGATAAGGAGAGCAGACAATATTTCTTAACCTCAGCTCCCAAGTCTGTTTTGACTTCTCTGCAAAATGTATCAGAGGAAAATTAAAGTTAATGGAAAGGCACAGATCTAATCTGTGAGCCTAGTTTTTAAAGTCTTAGGCCGATTGATCTAAACAGTGCTTTTCAAACAATTTTTTTTTCTCCAGCAGTTTCACGTGTAACCTCATTCAGAACCTCAAACTATAAAATAGAAAACTCTGGAGCTGCTTGGGTCGAAACGGAGGCAGGCGGCCCAGAGTTCTCCAGGCGTGGCTTCTTCTCTCCCTCAGGGTTCCACAGAAGACCCCTGACCTAAATCACTCTTAACTGGAGTACCTGGACAAAGTCACACCACAGTCACTCCTAGACACTCGAAAGAAAGATCTGGGGCAGATTCTCCAGACGATGCTGCAGGCAAGCCTGCCCTGGTGTCTTCAGTATCAAGGTGGTCATTGCACCTTCATGAAGATGAGATTCAAAGCTGGAAGCCACAGACGGGAGGCTTGGGGATGGAGTAGGCCACCTGCAAAAGCAGGCTGACCAATTGCCCGTGTCTTGAATATAGGCTAAATTTGCAAAGAAGCAGTAATTGTCACTCCTTGCCACCCCTAGAGTAGTTCAAAAAGACCGTGCGGCCACACTGATTGCCGGCCCTGTACTTAATCGTTTACAGGGAAAATCTAACCCTTGTCCAAAGACCGAAGACAAAAGGTGGAGGGATTGAGAGTCTCCGCTCCCAGATCTGTTTTTACTTCTCTGCAAGATGTATCTGAAGTAAATGAAAGTTTAGAGCAAGGCACAGATCCAATCTGTTAGCCATGACAACATGGCGGCCTGGGCAAGTTGAGCCCCAGGTTACTCAGCTTTCAGACTAGACCTTTCCTGAGGTCCCCGCTGTGAGGCTGTAGTGAAGTCAGATTGACATGACGGGGCTACAAACGAAATGCGATTTGTGTGACGAATCTGCTACCTGATGGCTTGCTACCGATGAACACTAAGAACTTAAATCTGATCCATACTACATCTAGTGAGAATAATTTCCCTCATCTTTATGGTTGTAGCGAAGGCAGACACTTTGTAAAAATTTAATTTGCCCCTCTGGGCACAGTCAGTTGGTCCAGATATTGTCAGTTCATCTCAGTTGGACCAATGAATACACGCTCCAGGATTTATGGACTTGCAACGAGTGAAAGTCTGTTCTGTCATTAAAAATATAAAATGCAAAGTACAGGAGCTAGCAGTGGTTACATCTCCCAGTGTGTTAAAAAATAAAAATAATAACTATCTAGAGAGAATGCAGTAAAAAAAAAAATGAAAGAGGGTCTTCAGTTTCTTGTTCCTGACCCTAGGTTCTTCTCTATCATTCGCAGAGCTTGCATGTTCAGCTGCTCTTCCTTGGATGCCATAAGCCAGTTCCTTACAGCCAAAATAGTCTCAAGTAAGGGACAGAGGAGCGTGTATTTATCTGTGTATGTGTCATGTGTGCGTGTTGACTGCCTAACATATTGAATGTTTACCATATACTGAGTGTGTCCTCTCCACTGGGTGCTGGAGATACAATGATGACTAAGACACAGTCCCAGGTCAGTAAGATCCTCTGCTTTCATGGGAAAAGACGGATGCAAAAGAAACAATATCAAAATCATCAGTACTATGCAGGAGATATTATGGCAAAAGACATGCTTATGATGCTACAGGGCACACAATAAAAGCATGTGAAGGGGAGGTCTCCAGAAGACTTTCCTGTCATCATACATTCATTATGTTCCTTATGCTGCTCAGACTGTTCTGTCCTTGGAGAGTCACCTTTCCTTCTTGCAATGTTACTTCATAACTCCTGGGCTCAGTTTCTTTGTCTACAAAATGGGGGACGATAAGATCGTTGTCATGGTAATTAGAGGAGACAGTAAGACTTTTCAGGGCTTAGAGCAGCATCCTGCACACAATAGTGCAACGCTTTTCGGGTTGCAAGCTGGGGCACAATTGGCTTCTTCATCAGAAAAGCACCTGGAATTTTGAAATGTACAAACCAGCTCACAGATGCTGCAGCAACAGAAATAAGGCAGTATTTTGAGCTACATGTAATTCTTTTACAGACTTCATTGGATTAATTAGAGTTATGTCTAAAATCAGCAATTAGCATTTTAGGAATATCTGAAAATTGCCTAATGTGCAGATATAAAATAATATTTCCCACATTCTGTGTGGTGGCTTGTGGCTGTGGAATTGAATTTCAGCCAAATAATATCAATCAAAATAATATAGGAGCAGCCCAGAATATGTAATATAGACTATTACATGCAACTAGAAAGTGAATTATGTTTTCTCAGAGTGAGAGAGAACTGTAGTCTGGATTTTTTTTTTTTAATTAGAAAGAGCCATTAGACAGTATTTGAATAATAAGTAAAATAGAGCATAATTAATCTGTTCTTGGAATTACCACAAAAATATACTAGAATATTTTGTGATAGAAATAAAGCAAATTAAAAGATTTGAATGACTAAAAGCAGGCAATTTAATAATACACATACCAAATTACCTCCAAATTCATCTGTTTATAATTTCACAAATTAGGTCATAAACACCTGTATTATAATTTTGCTAAACGAAGTTGGATTGCCTATAATATATTACAAAGCATTCAAAAAGACATTACAAAACGCATGGATGTTTTATTGTAACCTAACATTGTGTAGAATTTGGTATAACACTAATATGTTTTGGGTTCCTTCCAAGAGAGGTTAGTTACCAGAAATGCTAGTAGGAATTTATTATGACCTGGTCCTACAGCATGGGAGTGATTGTAAGGAAAAGAAATGAAATGCTCCATCTCTTGAACACCTGCGCCCTGCATGTCTCGAGGTTTGCTTTTGCAGTTCTAATAAGCATGAGACCTCATTGGACTTCTAACCATGAAGATGCTATAGCCCAGGATGATGTCTCTTGAAGACAGAAGAGGCATTCTGTGTTCTTGCTGCCCTGTGGTTAGCATGTCCCACGGAATGGTTTCAGCCTGGGAGCTGCTCCGTCAGCTTACTGCGACACGTAGAACACGCGGTTCAGAGGTCATTATTATGAAAGGTAAATAAGACAAGGAACCATTTTATTTTTATTTGGATTTCTAGTTTTTCGTATTAGCAAGCTCTGATAGCACAGGCCTAAAAAGCGACCAGGAGAGAACTGGTCCAAACAGCACAAAGTAGGGAGGAAACGAACAACATGGAGACAACAACAAAAGGCTCCTTTCTTTTGGCGTTGTTACCTTGGATCCCCGTTCCTGAATATTTTAACTTTTCTTGTTTATCAGCTTCCATCTAAAAAATAATGTCTGAGCCAAATTTTCATCCTATGTAACTCTATGATGATTCTCTTTGCTTTCTTGGAGTCTAATTCTCCCATGGCATTGCATGAGATGTAAATCTGACCCTAAGGGGGTATTATTTCAGTGAGAGGAGAAACTGCCTTTTATGGCAGCATGGTATCATTTAAGTGGTTTTTAAAATGTTACCTTTAAGGGAGATATAACATTTATAAGTGGTAATGATATCATTTTAATTATTTGAAGATAATAGACCAACACAAAATGAGGGTGTTCTCTTCTTAAGCGGGCTTAATGAAATGCAGAGTTTGAGAGTCTCCAATTTAGAGATATTTCTTCAAATAAGCACTTTTCCTGCTGAGTCACTGTGGTTTTCATGGCTTCTGAGTTGGAGTTTAGATGGTTTAACATTTTTTTCTGTCTCAAAGAAACATGCTGTCTTTCATACCCCCACGCCAAGCCATTCTCTGGTTCACTTGCTGTCCTGAGTTGTGAGCCCGAGGATGCCCCAGGGTGAACAGCCCGCAGGATTATTTGGCCCCATCTCTTGCTGGTCAATCATGTAGAACTCTTCTCGAAGGCAGCAGAGGGAGCTAAGGCAGCCAGTCTGCAGAGGGTCAACCCTTTCTCAACAACCCAGCTACCCATGTCAGGACCCACATACATTTTGTACTAATGACTTTTTTTCTTTACAACTATAAAAATCTAGTGTCAGTCAGTTCTGCTACTCCAAACTGGTATGCCTTTTCAGTGGCTTGTCAGTAAAGTTTGTGTCTGTTTGTTGAAAAACTTACTGGTCAGTTTTTGTCAGCAATGCTTGCTCTCAGCAGAAATACACTGTTTTTTCAAAAGACCAGAGAATGACTTTTGGGAATGTATGGATTTTCTGGTTAAATAAAAATTGAAGGAGAGAAAAAGGAGGAAATAAAAGAACCCACTGGGCTATGTTTGCTGTTTATGCACAGGATTTAGGCTCTTTTCCCTTTAACATAAACATATCTTTCCTTCTTTATATGCTGGAGCAGTGTTATCCGATAGAACTTTCTGTGATAATAGAAATATTGTATTTCTGCACTATCCAATACAATAGCCACTTGCCATTTTTGGCTTTTGAGCACTTGAGAAATGGCTACTGCAACTGATTCGATGAATTTTTAACTTTATATGATTAATTAAAATTTAAATTTAAGTAGCCACATCTTAACACTGTTTTGGATAGTGCCATTCCAGAGGCTTGAGTTATGTAATTTTGAGTTCATTTTTATTATATCCATTAGAGTAATAGATATTTACATTTACACGTGTAGTCTTCAAATCTGATTGCACATCATAAAGCACAAAAATTTTGAATTACTTTCTTTTCACATACTCCATGGAGAAAATGTTTTTTATCAGTCTTTAAAAAAACTTACCATATTGCTGAAAGTTCATTCACTTTTTCTTTGTTTAGGAAACAAAATTTATTAAATGAAGATAGGGAAAAGCCTCAGTGGATTTTTGCTCTGGGAAACCCAGCTATTTAGTATGGTTTTGGTCTCTTTCCCATAAAATTACTGCAGAGTCCCCTTTATTTGTATTGGCTTTCTGACCACTTCTTGCCTCTTAATTGTCCGTCGTTGCTCTAACAGTGCCCTCGGGTTTCATGCTGTAGGACCAGGTCATAATAAATTCCTGCTAGCATTTCTGGTAACTAACCCAAGACGTCTTGGAAGGAACCCAAGACGTATTAGTGTTATACCAAATTCTACACAACTTTGGGTTATAATAAAACACCCATGTGTTTTGTAATGTCTTTTTGAATGCTTTGTAATATATTATATACAATCCAACTTCATTTAGCAAAATTATAATACAGGTGTTTATGACCTAATTTGTGAAATTATAAACAGATGAATTTGGAGGTAATTTGGTATGTGTATTGTTAAATTGCCTGCTTTTAGTCATTCAAATCTTTTAATTTGTGAAAATTTTATAGAGCTCGATCATATAAAAATCTATGAGATTTTAAGTGTTAATATTTTCTACAAATATCATTTGATGGGTTACTAGTGTGTTGTTTAAAATATTGTGTACCACTTAAGGTTTATATTAACCATTATAATAGCATACATCCAAATAATTAGCTGAAATTTTTAGGCAAATTTTTTTAAAAATTAGGAAAGATTTCTGAAAATTACACACATACCTGTAGGTAAAAACAAATTCTAATTTAAAAAGTAATCCTTCAAAGTATCTTTAATTGCACTTGAAAGATATTTCGGTATTAACAATATATAATTACTTTATTCTTGCCATACTAAAAATGTAAGTTCGATAAAATACTAAGTAAAGTAATAAAAAATATTGTAATAAATTTCTATTGGCTGCAATAAAATTATTTATTTGAATGAAGAGAATATTTTCTTTTTTAAAGCTACTTTCACCCATAGCCGAAATACGATAAGAATTGTAACTAGGGAAACATAGGCGATATTAAACGTGGCAAGTGAACAAAGCAGAGGTCACAAAAGATGTCCCGGCGGTGCCTGCGTGCGTGCATCCTGATGCAGTACTAGGATGCGGATGTGAGGGAATGGGCCTCGCCGTTAACCACTGTCTCAGTGCTTGGCTATTTCCAAAAACATAGAATAGGAGGCCAGCAGTGCTTTTCAGGCATGGGACACAGAACCACAAAGGTCTCCTGACTAGAGCGGTTTGCAGAGCTCAACTTTGTGACTCACCCTACCTCCCTACTGAATGAGCACAGCTTTTGCTTGCAAAGAATCATTCCTGGTCAGGGGAAAATATGAAGGAATTCACAGTTCTCTATCAAGACATTAGAACCACTTAGATATTTTTATAGACTGATATATAGCCAAATTTAATGAGAATACGAGGTATTCATGTACCCATGAACCCGTAGAAATGAGATACAATTTTAAAGGAACACAGCTCAAGAAAGAGATAGTAAATATTAAGGCCAATAAGTTAGACATATACATTAAGAATGTGATGATTCTCAAGAAATGTAGATGAGAAATGGTATTTAAATGCTATGTTTTTGCTGTTATTTAATTTAAAATCTGTTAAAGTAGAGAGAAATATAAAAGGCAGTTTAGAAATAGAGCCAGTCTCAAGAGAGGAAACATGATATGTAAACTGAGTATAATGGATGAGAAAAGTTCAAGAAGTCATGAGCAAATCCAGGGATGTGGAGAAACCAGTTCAACTTCCTCGAGCTTTTTATTCATTAAGTACCCTGACTCCAACAGTAGAAGCTAAGTGATGGACTTTTAAGTACCATATGCAACATTATGGTGACTGGCCTAGGGTCTTATTAAATTGACTTGAGAGTTCATCAATGACAAGATAAGCAAAATATCCTTGTGGGGAGTAAGTTTTATCCGTGATTTCTAACAAAATTCAGAAAAGAGCTACAAGGCAATTGACACTTGGAACAACCCTGGTATGACTGTTGTATTTGCTACTATAAGCATCATGGTGTGAACTTGCAATAGCATTTTTGTAAAAAGCATTGCATTCTGATCTACGATTACTGAATTAGAGAATTTTCAGGTTAGAAGTCATCCTAGATGTTGCTAATTCTTTCCAATTCTTTTCCCAATATCCCTGAAGACTCATCCAGCTTCTTGATAAACAAGAATAGCATCAGAGAACTGAGAAGGTAGTTTTATTTATTTTCAGAGAGTTTTACTTGTTAAAAGTTCTTCCTTGTAGAGTTCCTAAGCGCATCCATCTATCTTGAACTAAACTCCACATAATGACATTTGGGTCAAGGATGGAGCCCGTATACAAAGGTGGTCTCGTAAGATTATAATGGAGCTAAAAAATTCCTGTCACAGCATCGTAGCTCAACACGTTACTTACATGTTTGTGGTGATGCTGGTGTAAACCCACTGTGCTGCCAGTTGTGTACAAGTATATCACATACAATTACGTACTGTACATAATATTGATCATGGTAAACAATTATGTCATTGTTTTTATGATACTGTACTTTTTATGACTATTTTAGAGTGTATGCTTTCTACTCACAACAAAAAGAGTCTGCCGTAAAACAGCGCGCCGTGCTATGCCAGCAGCAGCCTCAAACATGTCGTGGTTGCCATCTCTTGATTCTACAATTTTCTCTTGTTTTGGGTTTAGTCTCGTGTCATTTTGTACGGTGACATGCCACACAGGCTTGTGGCCGAGGAGCAGTAGGCTAGACCACTGGATTTGTGCGCGTGTGCTCTGTGACGTTCCACGGTGATGAGATCGCCTTAATGATGCATTTCTCAGAACGCGTCCCGTCATTAAGCAGCATGTGACTGTACCCTTCTCTAGTACTAGTTATACTTCCCTCTAGACACTCAAAGCTTAGACCTCCTCCTTAGTTGTTCTCATCATTGCTCACTCACGCAAACATATGGTATTTGCCATCTTTTCTGGGTCTCTCCAGTTTATCAACATCCTTGTTAGCATAGGGCCCAAGAAACTGGCACACTATCCCAGGTGTTGTTGGACTTAAGCAGAGGATAGCAAGATTTTGTGTTCCTTGAGCAGAGCACTGTGCTTCCTTTTAAGATTGGGTCAAGTTCTTTGGCAGCTACGTCCCACTGCCAACTTGTGACCATGTGATATTAGTCGCAGGTGTTTTATAGATAAGGAGGTTCCCTTCTCTTCTTAGTTTGCTAAGAATATTTGTCATAATGTGACTTTTATTAAATGCTTTTTCTGCATTTGTTGAAATAACCATATGTATTTTTTCTTTATTCTATTAACCTCACCTATGCATTTTACAAATGCCGAACCAATATTGTATTCCTGGAATCAATACAATTTTATCACAATATATTGTCTAATTTATGTATTTCTGGATTTTACTTTTACATATTTTGTTTAGAATTTTTGGATCTACCCTCATGAGTAATATTAGCCTAAATTATTCTTCTTTTATATATTTTGTCAGGCTTGGATATTAAGGTCATGCTGAAAAATGAGGTAGAAATTGTTCCCTCTTTTTCAATTCTCTAGAAATGTTTATGTGCTAATTCTTTCTTAAATGTTTGGTAGAGTTTGCCAATGATACATCTAGTTCCAAAGGGTCATTTTTATTTGCTTTGTTTAGTTTTCTTTGTTTTTTGGTTCTTGTCGAAGTAGCAAAATTACAAAATTAACTTCTTCAGTAGCTACGGATTTTTTAGATTTTTTTTCCCATTATAGCTATTTCATTAACATTTGGACTTGTATTATTGTTTTCTTCTTCTTTTCGGATTGAGTTGGAGTTATTTTCCTAATTACCTAAGATAAATATTCGTTCATTTATTCTTAACCTTTGTTATTGTCATATATCTGAAAACAGCAGATAGTTTTTGTTTAATCCAGTATTATCTTTGCCTTTGATTGCATAATTTAGTACATTTAATTTTTAATGTAATTACATGTTTAGGGTTAAAGCTACCATTTCACTGTATCTGTTTTTGCTTGCTACTTATTAATCTTTCCATTTTTGCCTTATTTTAGATTAATTATTTTTTCCTATTTATTACTTTACTGGTTTGTAAATTACATAGTTTTCTCTGGATATTTTATTAGTTCTTATCCTGAAAATTAGAATATGTACCCTCTACTCATCAAAATTTTTTAGTTTTCTGCTTCCAGCTAAAATTGAGTAATCTGGAATAGATTTATCCTACCACCTGAAACAACTAAAAAACCAGACAAAACAAAAGGAAAATATCTCTAAAGATATAAAACATGAGGAAACTAGCGACCGTGATTCCTGAGAGGCAAACAATCAATGAGTTGAGCCTTGCAATTACCCCTGTTTACTAAGGACACTACCTAAGGCCAGGGAAAGAACTGCCCAGAATATTAGAGAGGACAGTGCCTCCGAATCACCAGGGACAGGAATAGTGCCTGCTCCTGTATTAACTCGATTTTGTTATTTTCTGCATTCTTGACGCTCTGGCATCTGGGATTTCCCTGACTCACAGACTCCCCTCCAATGCTAGCTAATTCCTCGATGTAGCAAATGACTCTCCTGCAAGCATACTTTTCATATGCAAACCAACCAATCTAGAGCCTAAACCCCCAACTATCCCCTCTGTTGAACTGTCACGCTCCAGGAGGCAGTATTCATTCCTCTGCCCTAATCAATCCAGGCCAGGTATAAAACTACGAGGAATGCCCCTATAGCCAGAGCCCACCGTAATTATCCAGACTACCCGATCCGAAACCTTTCCCAGCGTTTACCTTGCAGCGGCTTTACCCATGTGTCCCTGCTTTACCCTCGTGTTCCTCCAGGACGTGCCATGCCTCTTGTTTCAAGGGAACTGTCAGCAAAAACATTTTTTTCATGACTGTCATTTCTATGTCTCTGTGTCTTACCATACCTTATTTAAACAAATCCTAACAGCCAGAGTAGAAAACCTCAAATTCGTGAATTATTGATTACTAAAAAAAAGTCTCACCTCAGTATTGCAGAAAAATTAACCACAGGCTAGATGCTACTCTTGTCCCATGTGACAAAGACCTCCAAAATCCAGATGATTTCAAATAACTTAAAATACCCAGTGACTGACATCCAATAAAAAGTCACCAGGCATGAAAAGAAACAGAAAAATATAACTCATAATGAGAAGAAATATCAACCAATTGAATCTGATTTGATATGACACAAATGATAGAATTAATAGAAAAGTACTTTAAAATGACTATTATGTTTTTTTTAAAAAAGTTGAGCACATTAAGACAGGAAAGATCTAAAAAACACACAAACGAAACTTCTTGAAATGAAAATCACAGTGATTAAGAAACATACACTGGATTAGATTAATTACAAATTAGACACTGCAGAAGAAAATGTAAGTAAACTCGACAATAAGAATGAAACATAGAAAAAGGACTAATAAAAAGTACAGAGGATCAGTGATTATTAAACTTTAGGTTGACTTTGTGCAATAAATATATGTGATATTGGAATCTCTGAAACAAAAGGAGAATAGGAGAGAAAAAATACTTGAAAAATAATAGCCAATTTTTTTTCAAATTTGGTGAAAATCGTTAACCCACAGATTCTTGAAGCTTAACAACACCAAACACAAAAGAAACATGAAGAAAAGTAAATCAAGGCTCATGATAATCAAATTATTTGAGTGATAGAGAAAATCTTAAAAGGAAAAAAAAGAAAAAAGAACAAAGTTGAAGATGACAGCAGACCCACACTACGAAATTATTAAAGTCCTTAAAGCAGAAAATGATGGTTCCAGTTGAAAAACTATCAACACAAAGGAATGAAAAGAATCAGAAATGGTAATTACATGAGTAAACATAAATACCTTTTCTTGTTAGTTAAACATCATTAAGATAAGCCACTGTTTAAAAGCAAAATAACGCCATGTTATGGGTTTGTAACATGCACAAAGGAAAACATATAGCAGCAAGAGCAGAAAGACTGAAACGGGAGAACAGGAAGTAAACTATAGTAAGGTTTTTACAATATATTTGATGTAGTATAGCACTTGAATATATATACATTTAATATTATTTAATATATATATTAAAACAACCACTAAAATAGCAGAGCACAGAGTTAATATGTCAATGAAGAGCTAAAATGGAATCATTAAAAAAAAAATTATTCAAGCCAGAAACAGTAGAAAAGGAGAAAAGAAAAAAAGAATAGATGGGACCAGAGCCAGGTCTACAGGCACCTGACCTGTGCCATCACGAGTCCTTGCGCTTAGAAGTGCCCCACATTTGGATTAATGTTCTGCTCTTACTGTCTATTACTATCTTGAAAGGATTAATAATTTATGAACAAGGCCCCCACATTTTCATGTTGCACTAGGCCCCACAAATTATATAGTCAGTCCTGCATGGGACAAATAGAAAATAAATAACAAAGTGGCAGATTTAAACCCAACCAAATCAATCATCATATTAAATGTAAATGATCCAAACACTTCCATTTAAAGTTGCAGATTGTCGGATTGGATTAAAAGACAGTATTTAAGTGTATACTTCCTACAGGAAAAGAAAAAAAAAAGACAACTCTATATAAGATTTCTTAGATATGATACTAAAGTGTTACCCATAAAAGAATAAATTGATCAGTTGACTCATCAAAATAAAGACTATGCTATTTGAAAGACACTGTTAAGAGACTGAAGAGAAACTGAAAGAAAAAATTCTTACAGACTAAAAGAAAATATTTACAGACACGTATCTAATTTTTTAAAAAAGTGTTTCCAGAAAATACAGAGAACTCTCAAACTCAATAATAAGAAAACAATTAAATTCAAAAAAATAGACAAAAGACTTGAACAGACCCTTCACCAAAGAAGAGATACAGATAGTAAATAAGTACATGAAAAGATGGTCCACGTAATCAGTCACTAGGGTAATGCAAAGTGAAGTCACAGTTAGCTATCACCGCCCATCCATTAGAATGTCTTAAATTAAAGACTGACCTTAGTATGTGTTAGTGAGTATGTGGAGCAAATGGAACTCTAACAGACTACTGGGGGAAATGTAAAATGTTACAATAACTTTAGAAATTAGTTTTCAGTTGTTGTTTTTTTTCAGTTAAACATACTTACCATATGACTCAGCCATTCTACTTCTAGGTATTTACTGGAAGATAAATGAAAGCATATATCAATACTAATGCTGGCATACAAATGTTCACAATAGCTTTATACAAAATAGCCAAAATTGGAAACATATATTCATCAATAAGTGAATGAGTAAACAAATTGTACACCATCCATACAATGGACTACAACTCATCAGTAAAAAAAAAAGAACAATTATTTTGTGTAAACATGAGTAAATCTTAAAATAATGATGCTGAGTAAAAGGGGCTGTGAAAAAAGGGTGTATATGGTATGATTCCATTTACATAAATGTCTAGAAAATGCAAACTAATCTGTAGTGATAAAAAGCAGGTCAGTAGTTGCCTGGGAATAGCGCGAGGGAGAGATTACAAAGGGGTACGAGGAAGCTTTTGGGGTGCATGTATATGTTCATTATCTTGATTATTGCAATTGTTTCATGGGTGTATATACATTCAAATCTTATAAAATTTGTCAGTTTAATGTATGTCAATTATACCTCAATAAAACTTTTTAAAAAGGAGTCTATAAAGGTACTACATAGAGGGAAAAAAAAAACAATAAAGAAAATCTTTACACTAAAAGAAATTCATGTTTATTGGGACTCTTTCCCTTATCCTGGACAAAGCAGGGACTCAATTTATCCTCTTCCCCATTTAAGTTGCTATTGTGTGTTTTACATCTCTACATATTTTTATCCTCCAAATACATTTTTATTATTTTTGTTTTATACTGTCAGTACTCATTTCCATTTACCTTTATTTTATCATTTTCGTTCCTCTCTCTCTCTCTTCTTGCATCTCCTCTTCCAACTGGAATGATTTCCTTTTTGCCTGAAAATAAACCCTTAGTTATTTATTTTAATGCAAAGACATCTTCTGGTGGCAATTGCTCTTCTATTTTTTGTTTAAAAATATTGTATATCACCTTCATTTCTGAAGGATTTTTCACTGGATAAAGAATTCTAGGTTGGCAGGGTTTTTTCCCATACGTTATCGATATGTTTTCCCTCTTCTAGCTTCGTTGCTATTGAGAAGCAGCTACCAATCTCGTGCTCTTGAAAGTCATCTGCCCCACATCCCACCGCACATAAGGTTTTCTCTTTGGTTTTCAGCAGTTTTCCTATGAAGTGTCAAGGCCTGGGTTATTTTTATTTTCTATGACTTCAGATTTGTTAAACTTTCATCATCTTTGGAAAATTTAAATCCACAATCTCTTTAAATATTGCATCTTCTACATTCTTCGCCTCCTCCACTTTTAGGTCCCCAATTAAATGTATTTGAGGCCAAATCACTGAACTCTTTCTTTCACGATCTTTAATATCTTTTTTTCATCTTTTTGTTGTTCCATGCTTCATTATGCACAGTTTATCCTTAGCTATCATCAAGTTTACTGTTTCTCTTTGCTGAGTTTATTGTGCTCTTAAACTCAGCAATTGCATTATCAAGTTTGATTAATATAGTTTTTATTTCTGAAAATTCTTTTGGTTCATCTCATATATGCAATATCATACTTTAATTTCAAACTTCTTGCTTAATTTAAGTCTAGCTTTTATTTTTCTAAACAGCAATCATACTTGTTTTGCAGTCCGTGTGTGTTTCCTCTACTCTATCTATAGGTCTCTAGGTTCTTGCTGTACATTCTTTGTACTTATTCTTGTTCATGTTGTCTTGACGTCTCACATGCCTAGTTACATTTTATTGATTTGCTGGGTATTATATTCGAAAAATAATTTTGAACATGATTTGAGACCTAAGATGACATTACTTTCCTCCAGAGACAGCTGTCTCCTTTTATCAACATTTTATGTTTTTAATGTTCAAAAATACTGAAAAAAATAAAAGAATTTTGTAGTGAATAATTGTATATTCACCACCTAGACTCTACCTTTAACATTTTTTAACATTTTACTACATTTTCTTTATCACATACCTATCTGTGTGAAAGGATTTTTCTTTGCTTCTGCCAAACACATGAGGAAAGTAACAATCTGGATCATGCCAATCTAATTTCAAGGCTTGAGATTTTTCTAGACTAATAAGATGAGTCAAGGGCTGCAGTCTATGCAGAAAATGTCTTCCTTCTCCTTTCTGTTTTCCTTTTTAGTGCGCATCCCTCGGGGCACTAACCCAAAGCACATAGTGGTTTCCGAGACTAAAATTTTGGTTCCCCAGTTCTCTGAAACTACTAAATGGACTGCTTAGTCTCATAGCCACATCTTTTATTACCAAATGCTCCCAGGACAAAAACAGCCCCATATTACAGACTTCCTTCTTTGGAGTCACATCTCTTTCTGCATTTATCCCTGCAGTTACTCAATAATTTGTTAGCTCTTTAAGGCTGTTAGAAGTTTTTGCAAATATTTCATCCATGTTTTTGTGTTTTCTTAGTTGAAGGAAGTGAATCACCTAGACTACCATCACCAGAAGCATAAAGCTCTCATTCTCTCATGAACACTTTCAAATCACAGTATTATCCTATCACTCAGTTAAAACAGCTCTTCTCAAGGAAACCAGTGACTCCCGAATTTGATTCCCAGTTTCAGTAGCATCTGGTATTAATGGGCAAAACTTGCTTTATTCATTTGGTTTCTGGGACTTCCCACTCCTGGATTTTTCTCCCATTTCAACTAGCCGCTGCTTGCTCAGTTTCCTTCGCTGGAATCTCTTTCTTGAACTGGATCCTAAGTATCAGAGTGGCTAGAGCTAAATCTTTGTAAAATTGGACTCTTTTATGTCTACTTCCTAGGTCATGCCCTCCTGTTTTAAATAACATGTACATTCATCTCGATGATCAAATATTATTCATCAAATCCTAAATCAAAATATCATAGAGACATTTACTTTTCGTATTTTTCCCAATTCGCTAAGCATCATATTTTGCTGGTTTAGTTTTAGAAAGTATTGTATAAACACTCAAAATAACTTTAAGTACTAAAATAGTCTTGCAGTTCAGTGATGTTTTGACCCCTTAAAAAATGAGAAGTCATTTTAGAGAAGGAAATGAGGGTGATTTACCTACCGTCACAAGGCATTCTGATAGAGATAGAATAAAAAACGATGGGTTCTGATTTTTTCCATCCATCTGTTCTATATCAAATTGCCTATGCAATATTTTTACCAGAACATATAATAGGCATTTTGACATTAACATGTACAAAACTGAATGCTTGACCCCTCTAATCCCACCCCCACTCAAGCCTCTTCTCTTCCATGTTACACATTTTTAGTAAAGGAATTACTATTCACCCATGTTTTTGGACCAAAACCCCATGTGTCATTATAGACTTTTTAACTGTATGGCTTTCACCAGTGGAAAGTTTTTGACTTCCACATCTTCAAATATGACTTCAGCTCTTTCTCTTTTCCTTCCTTCTAGGACTCAAAAACCAGTGTGCTAAACTTTTCCACCACATTACACATTTCTCTCACACAATTTTCATACCTTTGTCCCTTTGCCCTTCATTTATATTGACTTATCTTCTAGTTCATGAATCCTCTGATTGGCTGTGTCTAATGTACTGTTAAACCCAACTATTAACTACTTAATTTTAATTATTTTATTTTTCAGCCTTGGAATTTCTGTGTAATACTTTTTAATATCTGGTTATCTGCTGAACTTCACCATCAACTACTCTGTTTTTTAAACACATTAATCACAGTTTTTTTTTAATTCATGTCAGATATTCAAATAATTGGATCTCCAATGGGTCTGTTTTTATTCTATTATTCTCTTGGTTTTCAGTTATTTAGTCATGTTTCCTGATATGCTTGTTTATTTTCGTTGAATGTTTGACATTTAGGCTCTAGATGATGTTATTTTCTTCCAGAGAATTTATTTTTGCATTTAGTGGGAAGTAGGAGAAAAATCTTGGAGAAATCATAGTTTGTGCTGATTTGGGTTTGATTTTTCATCTTTAGGAAGTCTGGTCCATTTATAGCTGGCATTTATTCGTAGGTTATAGCCTTCTGTGGTCCCAAAGGAAAACCTAAGGTGTTTACCAGGGCCCCTCTATCTTGATGAGATCCGAATCTCAATCCTTGTCTCCCCAGCTACATAAGAGTACCGAGTTCTGCCCAGTTTTTCAGCCTCTGCACCAGCGTGTGTGGATCTGCACACATCTCAAGGAGAAAAGCAGCACTTCACGTCGAGCTCACTGTACTCACACTTTTTTGAGTCAGAGAGTGGTTCTTATCATTTTGGCTTTCTTGTTGGTTCCTATGATGCCTATAAACCCATGTTTTTAAATATTTTATCCAACTTCTCCAGTTTTTAGTGTGTGGTGTGCTAAATTCTAATTTACCATGTTCAGAGCAGAAACACAGAAGTCAATCTTGATTTTTTTTCCCCCTTACTTCACATCCAAGTCTGATCCACTAGAAAGAGCTGTGAGTTCTACCTTCCAAATATATCTTGAGTGTAACCAGTTATCACCATTCTGTATTAAGCCAACATTATATCCCTCTTAGAAAACTACAGTATCCCCCGAAATGGCAGAGGAGTTAGCTTTAGGTGAAAAGTCAGATTTTATTTTGAAATAGAGAAGGAATATGAAAATGGATATGGATAAAGGTACTTTCGTATATTTAGTGTTGATTCAAAACATGAGAAGGTTTCTCTCTGAACTGTCTATTTTCTCTGTAACTTAGGAGGTGAGGTAATCACTGGAGAAGGAGCAGAGGTGCGAGGTTGGAGGCTTAAGGAGACTGAGAACGTGATTTGATCTGATTGAATAATTTAATGACTGAACTGATTTAATGCAGCATTGCCGAGGCCCTATTTGAGGCGGGTCATGAATGTAGTAGTACTCCATGTTCTACGACAGAGGAGGTAAATAGTTGGGCTCACCAATGATTTGTAAGTAAATAGAGTCAAAAGACAGGGAGTGGGTTAATTTTAGGTTATCGGAAAGATTCTTTTATTATTGAAGCAATGGTGTGCCCGTTCTAATTTAGAAAGGTGTGAAATGAAAACAGCAAGGGCTAATGTATTTGTATAAAGGGAAATGGTCAGTGACCTGGCCAGGGCTGCGGGTCATTGAACAGACAAACGGAAAGCAGGAGAATCATGTTCAGACATGGGCTTCAAACACAGTGATGTTGGGGTGGAGAAATTGCAGATAATGACAATGTCTCACACGAGGCTATGACCTGAGTGATGAAAGTGGAGTGGAGAGAAGGCCTGGAGGAGGGGAAGGAACCACGAGGCTTTGGTAATGGCCCCTGAACTTGTGGGAACTGAAGTAATTCAAGATGAAGGCGGGGCTTGGGGTGGAGAGAAGGATGATAAGCCAAAAGCCAGTTCTCTTCATTGGCTGAGAAGTTAGAAGAAGGATGGCCTGACTGGGTGGCATGGGCTTTGCACAGGAGATGATGACTGATCTGAGAGCGGGCTGGGGTCACTCCTGGGGCCCAAGTTCTGGGAAGTGTGAGGAAATCGACCACTCCTTGCCAGCGTTCATGAGAGTGGCTTCTTTGTTCCCCAAGTCTCAGAGCTGGGTCAGGGACAAGAAAATATAGAGCACTTGGGGAACGACTATAGAGTGGAAGATTGACGGTCAGGTGTTTATAACTAATAACTTCCAAGTTGCTGTCCGACCTTGAAACCCTAGGACAGGAACACGTCTTGAAGAATTTTTATTGTCTGAACATGATGCTTCTTAAATAAGACAGGTCAAAAATTCTTATTTTCTGGAAAACACAATTAATTTGTAGTATCAAATAGTGTTGAAATATGAAAAAAAAATGCTACTGCTAAATAACTATCTTGTTGGCGAAGGAAAACAAGATATTATTAGATACTCACTATTTCTCAAGGATTTGAAGAAACATGCTAGTCGTAAAAATGGCTCCCTTAAGTTAAAACAGCAGAGCTGATAATTTTGTTGAAGAAATGTCATTTCTGTGTCTATGAAATGATTTGCGTGATTTCTCTCAGTAATGTGCTCATAATGTCTTGATTTTTTCGGAAATAATATAGTCATATTTATACATGTATACCTTCCAAACAAGTGTAGAATGTTTCTCCTTTTTACATAGAAATCTGGATAAAGAACATTTTTTTTCAACTGTTGATTAGATCTAAGTTATTCAGAGAGGCCCAGATTAATCAGATATATCTTGGTTTGCTTTTTCATTCATTCAACAGATACTTACTGAATATCTTGTAAGCATAAAATACTATTTTAAAAGCCAGAAATAGAATATTAAAAAAAAAAGACAAAGAAAAAAGCTAAATTTATTTTTCATAACATTTATTTTCTTTTTGATTGTGTGGGCCTGTCCTTCAACACTGAGACTATTTAATGAAAAGACAAAAATGGTTATGTAATCTGATCCAATGAACAGCAAATTGTCTAGAATAATATGAATTTCTTTCTCATTTTTATTTTTAATCTATTTTTAATTATAATTGACATACAATATTTTATTAGTTTCAGGAGTACAGCATAGTGATTAGATATTTATGTACCTTATGAAGTCTAGTAGCTATCTGTCACCACATATAGTTATTACAATATCACTAACTATATCCCCTGCATTATATATTACATTCCCAATTCACTAGCTACTTTACAAAATTATTAGTTTTTAAAGATGCACATTTTTTTTCAATATGCTCTGCTATCATTATAGTATTAATTGTGGCTTAAAAAAAATGAAACCACCAACTTATTCCACATCTACAGAATTAAATCCTTAGGTTGATTAAACCTGTGCTTATAGATAGGGTGACTTTTCCTCCTTTTATTCCCAGGACAATCCCTGTTGTTCTGGGCAATATTCTCAATAGTATCCTGGTTTGGAAAATAAAGTATATGGTCAGGTTACTTATAGATACATGAGCTACAGGAAAGCACTTAGGACTATATTTCAAAAGATGAAAGAAAATATATAGGAGCCAAATATAAATTTATAAAATTATAGTATTCAAGTTAAAATTTCCTATTCATAACTGTGGATTCGCTGAGTGGGTTGTTTTTTTTGTTTGTTTTTTTGGGAGGGGTTTTGCATCAATTATTTGAAAACAAAGACAATTTGATTAATGGGAACTTGGGTTTTAAAACAGATTCTTAATATGTGGTGACATATGATATTTATCTGCAGAATCAGTAAAAGCTATTAGCTTTTGGTTCCACCACAGAGAGACAGCAGCATGTTATGCATGATATCCAGAAAAAACACTAAAATAGTTTAACGAGCAAATTTCATTGTACCCTCAGGGGTGATTTTTAGTTAAGATCACTCCAAGTCTGCTATAACAAAGGTCAGGATGTAAAGAACACAGAGGCACTGTCCAAAGTGCCTTGATCTTTTCTTGGTGACTCACAGTGTAACTGTCACCCATGACATTCTCAGCTGACAGTCTTTCCTTTAAGTCTGAGAATATTATTGTATATTTTCTTTCACTTATTTTTCCCACTGGCATTTGTAAGTTGTTGCATGAAAATTATGTATACACACAATTGGTTTTAAAATAAAGATATGTCCTGAAATTACTTTTCAGAATTAAATCTGTTTGGATAAATTATTCTATTCAAGCTACTGAAGCAAAATTACCCCCTGGGTTTCTGAGGTTAAGAATTTGGCCCAACAAAATGATAGCTCATGTCTTACTCAATGTCAGTTCATTAATAATTTTTATGTTCAGTACCATAGAGATGCAATTTTGAGAAAGTCCATGTAAAAACGTTCTAATGGTATCTTAAAAATGTACCACTACGAAGTTAAGAGTAGATATCTATCTATTTTATAGATGAAAAAAATTGAAGTTCAAATGTAAATATCACAAGGTGGGGAAAACCCCAAGAAATGTAGAATCTAGGCTTCTGCTATATGGAAAATACAAATTTATTATTTGTATATTTTTAAAGAAGGGATTAGAAAGATCCTTTGATCTGTTTTACTCTTTCTCAAATAATGTCAATAATTGTATTGGCACTCATTGGGCACCTACTCTATGCCAAGAATTCTACTAGGTGCTTAACTTACATTAGCTAAGTAAATTCTTAGTACAATATTGTAAGGTTGTGGTCTTCACAACCACTTTACAGAAGAAATGAAGGCTGACCAGATTAAGTTATATACCTTGGTGTCACGGAGTCAGGACTCAGACTGAGCTGTCTGATTCTAGAGCATCTGCCTTAAACCAGGCTGCTACACCCTTTCTAAAGTGCAATTGCCACCCATGATTTTCAACAACCTGTAAGTTTGTACTGCCTCCATTTTGCAAATGGAGAAACTGAGGCCCTAGCTCTGTGTGAGATCACAACTTGGCATGACTTTAGAGCAAAGCTCTTTCTCCTGCACCAGACAGCCTCTTTAATCCCATCACCTCTTAAAATTGTTTTGTTTTTTTAAAATGTAAATATGTTCTTCCAGTCTCCCTTTGTATGGTCTCATACTTTCCCCTCAACTGAAAAGAGTGTTCTGATTTTTAGCGGTGTGACTACAGACAAATTACTTCTTTGTGACTCAATTTCCTTATAAAACTGGGAATAATAAATGTGCCTACTCAGGAGGACTATTGTGAGGATTCATTGAATTAATTCACATAAAGATCTGGAATTAGATCTGAGAATTCACATAAAGAACCTGTCAATCAGGTGATCAGATTTTATAGGTGATCAGATAATACTAGAATCAGGTGATCAGATAATACTAGAATGATGAAGATATTTAAGGACACACACACACACACACACACACGTATACAGAAGTCAAAGCCTTCCAATGATTTGTTGCTTGTCCAGCATTTCCTTTCCTTTGGCAGTATCTTCGTGGCAAATCTAAATTTCATGAACACAAATTACATACCCTCCCTATTTGCAATCATTTTGTTTTTGAAATTGGAGAGATGCTGAACTATACTAGAAGTGACCCATGACAAGACATTTTCAAACTAACAAAATAAAGAAGCTTACTACTGAAAAACAACAGTAAACATTGGATGGAAAAATTTAGTTAGAGATCATCTTGTCTATATTTACCACCAATTATCTTCCAAAATTGATTGTGGCTATGATTATTGTCACCCTTCACGTAAAAGAAATCTTGACTTAAATGATTGCACCACGTAATGCCTTCCAAAAATTTTAGGTAGATGAAATATAGCATGTTCTTGATAATGGTGGGAAATCATATTTTAAAAAAGCAAACCAAATACAGATTTTAGACCCAAGAATATTAGCAACAACTTAACCTTATTTACGAAACGAATGTGACCGACAGCCATCACGTTGAGACAGTTGGCAGAGCTGGGCATCCACGCTCCACGGTAGATCCTCACCGTAATAAAATGAGGAATTGCAACGGGAACAAAGGGAGGATAACTTCCGATTCATGCTGTGTGCAGCTAGTTTTTAAAGGCATCTGTAATGACAATGCTGAAGGAAACTCTTTCCCAGTGATTTTTTGGCAAAGTTAGGCGTGTGTGTATTCATGAATACTCACAGTATATGTGTTTTGTCCAGTATCACCGAGTGAAAAAGTTCCCCTTAAGTTCCTATTTCAGACTATGTTTTTTTCTTTAACTTTGCTGTTATGGCAAGTACCATGAACTTCGTCGATTATCATTTTAAATTGGCAGTGCTTGGATTTTTCTCTGCTTATGAGGTGGTGCCAGAACATACTCAGTGAAATCTGCCCATTCTGGAAAGATGGTAGAGTAAAAGCAAACATGTAAAGTGAAGGAAGACAAACATGCTCCTGAATAGTAATGAACACAGAACATCACTGAAAAACACATAAATCTTTCATGTCCATGTGCGGGTCAGGCCCATGTTTGCAGTCCCAGATCAACAGTGTGACTGTCCTTTCCTATGGACATTGCATGTTCTGATTTAACATTTCAAAATGCTTTCCCACGTCAGTGACAATCTTAATAGAGTCCAATTAGTTCCACAAGGCGCTTTCTGATGCACAAGCCTCTGGCTTGATTGCGGTGAACGGTGGGTATTTCCTGTGTTTAAGCCCACATATGGATCGAGTAAGGCAGTGGCAGAGGGACTACTGTTTCCCTTCCCTACATCTTCATTTCTTTTTCACAGGCTAAGCCTTTTTTGTTTTTCCTGGCTCTGTTGTCAAAATACTGACCAAAGTTTTGGCTCATGGTTTGGAACACCAGGCCAAAACAATCCTCTGGAAACTAGTGTGGCAAAATGTATTTTAATCTATACATTCACCATTCAACCATGTGCATAACCACACCCATTGACCCACTCTGTGGTTTAAAAACAACATGGGTTTGCCCCCAGAACAGTTTGATTTATGTGACAAGTTTTTTCAAGCCTGCTCTATCAACATTAAAAAATGTTCTGAGGCTTGGTTTCATCATATCTCTTGTGGGGGGAAAAAAAAGAAAAGAAAAGAAAGTATAAACTACATTAGGATCATTTTTGTTTCTGTTTTTAAAAACAAGGTGAATTCCTTGTGCAATCTGCAGAATTTCTTTTAAGAATGTATTCAAGTAATAGATTATTTTGATAATGCATGAAAATATGTCTTTATCAGAAAGCAGTTGATGGAATTACAAAAAGTATTTCCTAGCTGTTTACAAATAAGAAAAGATTAAGAAATTTTCTTTGACTGAATCATCTTATTTTTCCTTTTAGGCTAATTCAAGGTGATGCATTCCTTTAGGTGTCAGATTCTACATTTTTTTTCTGTGTCTGTCTAGAAGGGTTGGGTTAGTTCTTTGTTAGCTGTATTTCACAATACAGAAGCATCAATAGTTGATCTCCCAGCCAACTTTGAATGTTGCTTGAGGGATAAGATTGTCCAAAGGTGTCCAGAGGAATTTTGCTAACAGTGAATTCTGCTGGTAATGATTCATCCATTTCATTTCCTCCTCCGCATATCCACTGAATCCACTTTTTAAAATTCCGAACTAATGAATAGTTTAATGAATGCTAATTGCATCTTGTGTCAACAAAAACAGATTTTGATTTGCATCTAGAAGTCTATGCTTCTCTCAAGGCTATGCTGGAAAACTTTACTGAATTATATTAAATTTGCCACCTGGATTTTCTCCCAGATGAACAGCAAGAGCTAAAGTGGTCACAAAAAAAAAAAAAAAAATGCCCTTTGACTTTAAATTAAGTATTAAAACTTTCAGCGAAACACAATTTATAGTGTGTGCGGCAGAGAATTTTACAGCCCCCCCTCCGCTAAAGTAGGGGGAGAAAGGAGGGGCAGACTCCTTCCAAATGTAACTCTCGCTCTCCCTCCCCTTTCCGCCAGCCCTCCCTTCCCCCTCTCGTCTTTCCCCTCCCACCCTCTCTCATATCTGACTGCCTAAGTCTTAGTTAACTTTTATATCTCCAGTAGGTCTGGAAGGATAAAGTTTTCAAAGCTCCCAAATCTAGATCCTCCTTTTTAAAATAAAGAACAATGTTGGTTTGGGTACATGGCATAAGAGAGAATGTGGAAAAAAAGAATGGAGTGGAAGGCATGGCTTTCTGATTGCTGGTGACATACTTTGGTCTATCTGACAATGCAGTGTTCATTAGACATTTTACTGAGTTCCAGTCTTTACTTACCGTTTCTGTTTCTTATTCACAACCCAATTACCATGTCCTAAACTGTATATTTCCATAAACCAGAGATGTTCTGTTCAAATACATTTGCACTTTTAGATTCCCAGACTACTGATACCACCTAAAGGCTGTCACAGGCATTTAGGACAAAGGTTTAAGATTTTGCATCGGGCATCTTTTGGTGCTGTCACTGTCTGCGGGTGCCCGAAGCTACTGTTACCAGGGTACACGCATTCTCTGTGCACCTAAGCATCCCTGATGCCAGCCGTCTTTGCCTGGAATCCATCAAGGCTGCACAACTCACAGTAAATGCGCCAGTGTGATCCCTGCCCAGACACAGGCACCCCGGGCTGGGGGAGGGAGTGATGGCGACCTCACGTAGTTTCATAAACCTCCAAATTGAAAGTTCGGTCTGAAACCCAGACTGTAAAGCCCATTCACTGGTCAAGAAAATCTACACATGCATTAGGAAGCCAACCGTGTACCTGATCCCCGACACCTACAGGAGCCCTGACGTTAATCAGCTGAAGGTGTCTTGCAGCGCTCCTCGTTTACAATTGCAAATGTTTAGCCATTTCGTAGGAAAGAGAAAAGCTGAAAATAACTCGAGGAAAGAAAACACAACTATTAGTGGACAAAAGGGCTTTTATTTATGATCTGCTTAAGTATTAGTCCTAGAAATATTGCATGTTTAATTACCAAAGTCTTTTATTAGCTATAAAACTAATAAAATAATCCTTGACAGGCTGAAAAGAATTAAAAAATTATTATATCACATTTATTTTTATTAGGAATGTGCACTTTATCACCTATTAATAATACATTCTTACTCTGTAATGCAACAGGAATACATCTGTTTTTAATACTTGCCATATAGATTATTAGCCTACCAGTCTTTCCGATTTGTTTCTGCAGTGGCAGAATAGATATCACAATTAATACTACTTTTTGCCTATGTGTGCCTTTTTGTACAAGTTCAGAGATGTTATTGGTTTGCTAATGTGACCCCAGTTTTCAACTCAGGTGATTAGTGTAGGGAATTAAGTGCGTCTACTCATTATCCAATGGAGATTGCAAAGATTCAACCATCAGAATCATAATTCCAAGTGAACAGAAAGCATGATTCTTTAACAGTGTTTAGAAGGGTACACAGCAGGGCACATTTTCTTTCTTACTGGCAAGAGTTTGTAACTGGATACGTTAACATTACTGAGAACATGAAAACACGAAACAAAAGTATTGATTCAAGAATTCACTGAAGAATCCAAGTGCACACTGGCTGGATTTCATTCTTTTAAAGTACGAGTTACATTGGTTGTTTATGGCAGACAGGTACAATTTGGCTGCTCTTTCTCTTTATGCATGTTCAACATACATGAAAGAAAGTGTTATTTGTATTGTCGAATTTACATTATCTCCTCTTTAATTGCATCAGCTGCTAACTAGATTTCGAAATAATGACATTTAAAGGGAAAATGGCAACCATCTCCAGAAGACTGCAGCTTAATGGAAGAACCTAATTAATTTAACCTCATAATTTTCCGTAATGGCTTCGTGTCATCATTCCCACAGATGGAGCTGGGAGGAATTAGCAGTGCTGTGCATCCCCGCAGACTACACAGATTGGCTGGCCAGGGAGAGATTTTTCTTTATATTGCTTCAACTCACATATTGGAACGTCTGCTTGAAGTGTACCAGGAAGTATGCTAGGAAGACAGAGTGTGTGGCATTAACAGGTGAAAGCAAAAACCCCATTTTGCAAGAGAGCTTGCCTCTGCTTTTATGCGGTGGAGGCCAAACAAAATCTCTTTGTTGAGAGATGTAGGACCAAGAATTTAAGATTACCTATAAATATTCTTTCAGAAAGGGAAAGCAAGGCTTAACCTCAGGAAAATGAGAGATTTGCACGTGTCCACGGCTAGTCTTAGAAATGCCATTATTCATTTCTGTTCTTCCCTGCATGATTTGTAATATTTTCTGGAACTTGTGCTAATATAAGGAAATGGATGTAGAGTTTCTGTGTGGACACACAGTTACAATTGTATTATAGGGGGTATTTTAAAAAGATATTTGCATCATCAGAATAGTTTCACTGCTCTGATTTCTCCGGGGCAATGACTGTTTCTCTAGACATTACGAACTGCCCAAATCCATTATCCGTGAAGAGATCTGGGAACATCGCTCTGTCATTTTTCTTCAAAATAAGCCAGCTTCTCTCCATTGTCAAAAAACCTATGTTACTTTATAATTGTAAGTATACACGTGGACTTGTGTTTCTCTGATCACAACGAACAGAGTTAATCTCAGAAAATACTGACAACAGTGTCTGAGGGAGTCCTAATGTCAGACCCTATACTATCGTACATGCATTAGGTTGATAATCATAAAATTGAATTTGCTTGGGCCCCACGTCAGTCTTAGAAACCGGGAAGATGGTAGCTGCTGAGGACTCAGTAGAGGAGAGGACTTTAGCCCTGTCGTTGCAAACGGCCACATTTAATTCTTTCGACGATCATCACACCTCCATGCGCCAAGCCTTGTATTAGGGGAGAGAATCGGCCTTTCCCGCAGGTGCCCCCAGAACGAGGGTCGAGTTTTACAGTTTCTGTCTGAGAGTGTTTTTCAAGCCACCGATCTAAATTTCGAAAATGCCCCAAATCTCTTTCTACCTCCCAAGAACTGCAGAATCCGCCCTACGGGAGGGCGTCTATTCCGAGAAAAAGCCCTGTTGGTCTTCAGGTGGCATTTGACTGAGGATTACCAAGCTCCCAAACGCGTTCGCAAAGGCGTGTCTCCACAGGGAGCGGTCGCGGGGCGTCGTGCGACTGCGTCCAGCACCGCCGGCCTGCTGCCTTCGCGGGGAGACCTGAGACGGCGGCACCCCGCTGCGCCGCGGGGCTCCTGCTTGCTTTCCCGCGCCTACCTCTGCTCCCCGGTCGCCCCGGAGGAGGGGCGGCCCCAGAAAGTCTGTGACCCTTCAGCTAAGGCGATAATCGTCTTGGACTGTGGCCGGGAGGGAGATGGCCTGTCTTCAGGCTGTGATGCACGCTGCGTGCACGCTTTTCCCACGTAGATTGTATGTTCACGCGCAGAGCTGCGGGGAGAGACGCTAAACCTTCCCCCAGTGACCTTTAAAAACGCCACCCCAGCCTTGAAACGGACCTTGTCGTGGCTAAGGGAGTGTCCATAAAGGAGAGAGGAGGCTGTACTCACTGTGGTGTTCTGCCTTCGGCAGCTTTTGATACTAAGGAAATAATACTGGCCACAGGACAGTCCCCAGAACTGCGGAATAAAAACCGAGGTGGGGTGTGAGGTGGGACTAGAGACCTCATATGCCTGGAAATCAGTATAGAAAGGCGACGGGGTTGATCCGCCGGAATCTGTCGGCAAAGGGGCTTCTGGGTTTGGGAGCTGCGTCCTGGCCTCGCGCACCCGGGGCTGGACGGGAAACGCCCTGGCCCGTGGGGGCGCACTGGGAGTCCGACCTGGACTCGGACCGAGCCTTCCACCACCCGGCTGAGGATTCGTTCATCGAACACACACTGACCGAGGGCTCGCCCCACGCTAGGCACGACTCCAGGCGCAGAGCACACAGCTGTGTTGTCCTGGGCAAGTCGCTTGACCCTTCGGAACGTCAGTTTCTCCATGTGAGGAACTGCAGGGTTGGACGACTTCAAGGTCGCTAAGATCCTTTCCAGCTGTCAGAAGTGACACAGGCGCGAGGGGTGTGCCCTCCGCTGCCGGCTGGGCCCACTGCTCTCGCGGTGGGCGGGGAGAAGGCTCGGATAGGCCCCTTCGCGTCGGTCACCTCTAGGCAGGCAGGACGCTGCTGTTCCTCGTGCTCAGCCGGCAAAACAAAACCGTGCGAGGGCGCGGGAACCTAACTCATCTCGGCCACCACAGGCGACGTTTCCAGAACAGCACCGAAACCTCGGTGGAACGTCTCTTCAGAATTGTAGCCTTACGTGCCTCGCCAGCCCCAGTGTCAGAACAGGCCTCTGCACCCCGCTGGCCGGCGTTAGGTCCCTTTACGGGCCGTGGCCGGGAGCCCGGCCTGTCCTCACCAGGCGACTCTTCCTGCGGCCCGGGGTCCCACTCACCGCCTGGCGCTCGGTGGGGGGAAGCGATGCCATCCCACTGGAGCCAGGGCCTCCTGGCTGGCCCGGCCCGCGGCCTGCGCTGCGAAGCCGAGCCCTGCGCACCGCGCGCACAGCCGCGGCCCCCGAGAAGCGTCGCCTCGCCTCGCCTGTCCCAGTTGCCATCGGACCTTTGTGAGCGCCGGCTATCGCTTCCCGGGTGTCAGTTTCTAGCCCACGCTGACAGAGTGCGAGGACGACCCAGGGGGGCCTCCTGGGCGAGCCGCGCCTCGCAGGGTCGGGCCACCGCGCACACCCCCGCCCCCAGCGCCGGCGAGGGCAAGCTTTTTCCCAGCTCCCGGGGACCTCGCGCCAGGGACGCCGCGCCCCCGCATCCTCGCCGCTAGTTCAGTGTCCCCAAGCTACAGGTGGCGGGCAGGGAACCGGGCCCCTCATCCGCGCGCAGGCCTCTGGCGCCTTCTTCGGCGCGCCCAGGCTGGTGCAGGGGCCGTCGTCTGCGGCCGGCCTTGCCCTGCGCCCTTCCATCCTGCTGCTGCCCAGTCCCTCCGCCATAGCGCCTTCCTCTAACCTCCCTCGGTGGGCTTAAAGCCTCGTGGTCCTTCCGGCTCATTTGCGCCCTCCCTCCCCCAGCGCCCCCATCCTGGAGCTCGGAACCTGCGCGAGCGACTGCGCCACTGTAGCGCAGACCCGCTCCCGCAGCTGCGGGGCTGGGGGTTGGGGTGGGGGGAGGCGGGAAGAAAAGGGAGGGGGCGAGAGGAGATGGAGCCCCGGGAGAGGCTGTGGGTTGGGGCAAACCGGTCGTCGCAGGGCTAAGCAGAAGCAGCTGCTGGTAATAGGCGCCGCCGGGGAGGGAGCTGATTTCCCAGGCCAGAAGGCTCGCGGGTGCCCGGACGCGCACGCGGCCAGAGCAACAGCCCGCAGGAGCGACCCGCAGCAGGGGCGCCGGCTCAACATGCATGCCTTAGTGCAGACCCACCTAACCTTCCGTGCGACCCTACAGGCCCAGAGGGCTTTCCTGATCCGCCCTCCTTACCAAGACGTGGTAAAATGCCCCCGCACGCCATTTGTCCCACCAGAAAGAGCGCTCTCCTTTCCCCTACTTGCTCCCCAAGGATGGTGCCAGTCGGGTGTTTGTCAAAGCTTCAGAAGGAGGTGGGACAGTGGACGGCAGTCAAGTCCCCTCGCCTCATCTCCTTACAGCCAGCAGCTTTGCTGAAAGGGCCCAACACTTCCCATTGTTTCCTGAGGTCATGCAGCAAGAACGCGCTTCATTTAGAAGTATCTCTTTGGTTATCGTTTTCCATGTACTTCCGACAAGGGAAATAAGAAAATAATGTCTGCTGAAGTTTCAGAAGCTTAAAATATCAGATGTGTTGGTAAATGCAAAAATTTGAAAACTTAGGAAAATTAATAGGCACATAGAAATCCACGAGAAGCCGTAACAACTGATTTTTATCTCTCACTTTATATCCGTCCGTTATCCATCTAAATATAAAACCCCTGTGATTTGATGTAGTTTACATAAACCGCAGGCATTTGGCATTTTGCTCTTGTACTTTATTTCGATACATTCATGAGTTGGCAATTGGCCTTCAAATCCTACTAAGGACGTATCTTAATTCTGGAAAAATAAAATTCAGCTCAACTTATTGCATTTACTTGTTACGAAGTTTTTTGTTTTGTTTTTTTTTTTAATTAGGGGGAAGTTCTCTAAACTCCCCTTCCCCCTCCCCCCGTCGGAGTGCTGCACCCTTTATGGCCTCTTCATTCGCTACTTCAGTGATTTTAGCAATAAAACCTTTGCGGTCCCGGAATATAATCAATCTAGAATTTCTTTCTTTGGATGTTTACATCATGAGGAGTTTCTGTTACAATCTTGTTAACGTGTTTTGTTTAATTCAAGACATGTCAGAAAAGAAAAACAAAACTGAACGTTCTTATTGAAGGAATGATTTTTCTTAGCTCTTGATTTGATTGAGATATCAGCGGTAGCACTTTGATTTCCCTTTCCTTTCCAAAGAAAATTTGTGTTCAATTTTACTTATTAAACGATGCATCTATATTGGCAGAAGTTTGTCTTTGGATGGTATTTATAATAACATATACTTGTAGCAAGCAGAAGGTATGTTTAGAAGCAAAACAGCTTACGAAGTAAACCACTCTCTTTCTTATATCTCTGCCTACCTGTTTAGCTACTCAAAACATACAGTAAAAAGATGCCTTTTTATCTTCCCTAATTCTTGAGAGCTTGAGATGTCTCTAAATAAGTGAAATTTGAATGTCCTGTTTAAGAGAGCGTATGCCTTCCTGTATCTTGGATTTGGACAAAGAACTGTTCAGGATCTTTGGGGGGAAATAATCTACTTAGAAACAGCCTCGGGAACAGCATCTCTCTTTGAGGTTTCCCAACAAAAATTCCCACCGCGGGGCTGCTCGTGAGTTTATGTCCGTACACACGTCACTGTTCAGGCCGTTATTTTCCCTCTTCCACTTTTATTGGATAAGTGCAGCTGTGAAGAACCAAAACCAATATATAGGGAAAGGATAAGGGAGACTCTCAAATTCTGAGGCTGTGCCATAATGCCTAGTTTCACTTCTCTCTTCCCCGCCTCCCCCACTCTCCTCTCCAATTTGCAGGACCACGTGTGCGGTTCTGCATCCCACAGTCTCTTCTCGAGTTTCTTATATAGTTTTGCCCGCCCCCACCTCAAGTAGTCAGAAAACTAATGCCATGGGGGAAAAGGCCTGAAATCGAATTGAGAGCCACCAGGCAGAGCGACCGGACGCGCCTGCACACAGCAGCAAGCCTCGGTCTCCCGGGCTTTTTCGAGCCGGCACCCAAATGTGCCAGCGTCCTAGGCTTCAGGAGAGAGCCGAGTCGGGACAGAAGCCAGACTCCCGTAGAGGGAAGGCGAAATCGACAAAGAAACCCTCCTACCTGAGGTGAATTTCGCTTAGCTGTCTGAAACGGGCTCAAGTCCTCTCCGGGTCTTTGGTCCCGCGATTCCTCCCACGTCGCCATGGACCCGCGCGCGTGACCCAGTACTCTCTCAACCTCCCTCTTGGTGGGTCTGTCTCTCTTGCTCCTCTTCCGAGGTCAGTTTCCATATCAAGTGATTCATCTACGATTGACCTTGCAGCCACATTCCCCGTTTCTTGAACAGGGAACGCTTTTTTCCCCGAAGCGAATGGTTTGGTCAGCATTTCTAGTGCACGTTTAATTTTCAACATCCATTAAAACCCCCTGTGCCTGGCCTCACTACAAACTCACTTCTGCACAGAGTACAGGTACGATGTCAGCGCATCTGACCGAACGTAAGTTCCCGGTGTTGCTAAAACAACACCCAAACCTATTGAATTAGTGACTTGGGACTGCTAAAAAATTTTACATAACTCCAAACATTAAAAATTGCTGTGTGTTCCCACTGCAGTGACCACAAGGGTCTTGTTTTCTTACATATTGAAGAGTAACTCCTTTTTCGCTGCAAAAAACATTTTACCCCAGCTGATCACCAGTGGTTTACTTAACTGATCGTGAAGTGATTTGAGTTTTCCTTTTGCATATATAAATAAATTCTATGAGTGAAAGGATATTTAGGCAAATTATTTAGGAAAATTATTGGGCTAACCATTTACTTAAGGATCTACAGCAAATCGAAAACTGAAATCCTGGGACAGAGATTTCAGGGTAATATGGCCCTTAGCTGTCAGCATGCTGTGTGTTCTAAAAAGTGAATGATAAAATTTATCTGTTGGGTTCCCTCCTTTCACACTCACCACAAACATATGGTTTGGGGACTATGACTCAGTTAATATATACATTTAATATCATGTAAAAGCAGTGGTTTAAATGATACATAAAGCAGTTCTAAGTTTTGTTCTTTAAAGGATAGTTTAAGCTATAAAACATTTGTTGGATAAAATAGAATACCCTACCAAAGCAAAGCAAGCGAATGAAATGTCTGGTGTTAGGAGAGAAACCACATGGCAGCAAAGAATAAAACAAAACAAAGGGGGGAAAAAAAAACAGACAAAAACAAAAACAGAAACAACAAAGTCCACTCCAATCAGCAACTCAGCTCTCTGAATATCTCCCTAACATTCAAGGACACATTAGGTTTTCATTACCAAGAACAGCTCTTCAGGGCCTCTTGTTACATGTTAAAAAGTAAGACAATTACTATGCTGGAAACATAATTTTCCTCACTCTAAATATTTTATGCTTATCAGACAAACAATGGATTGTTTGCTTTCTCCTTTCCACTACTCCTTTGGCACTAATTTGGGCCCTTAGTGCTTGATTTGGCATTCAAGGCAAGGCAGTTTGGAAATTATCTTTACAGCTACCTCTGTTGCTATTCTTCAGGCTTATTGTTGGCCAATAGAGAGCTGATTGTTTTGTCTAAATGGGCCTCAGTCCATAATCTATGCTTTTATGGAATAAACTCTTTCAGTGAATCCAAGCTTTCTTATCCTTTCTGAAATGACGGTATACCTATTTAGTTTTATTTTTCATGATGATAGAAATGGAATGGATTGTCTAAAAAAGCATAATAGTAATTTACAACTGTAAACCAAAAGTCAACAAAAGTACTATCAGCTACCTGTCAAAAACATGGTTAGGAACTAGCAAATGAGATCTAACCTAGATAAGTAAAAGTAGTGTGTCTGGAGAAATATAATCTAAAAGCGATATACTTGAGGTCTGTCTAACTCCATACTCTTCAGGAGTCACACTCCCCCAAAGTTTGTTCTGCTGGCCATTAGAATTTACTGATGGAGCATGCAGTCCTGTTCTAAACTATACTGGAAGAACGATAATGTTGGATACTTTTTAAAATGCACCTGCAATTTTATTCTCGGAGGAAAAGGTGCTGTTTTGAGAAGGTACTCTAGTTGTGAGAAAGAAGAATAAATAAACCCGATGCTTGTTTGTCATATGATATGGTAGAAATGTAAAAAGAACAATTAAGCCATTACCTTCAGGGAGGGGTGAGGAACCAGTGACCGCCACACTGAGGAATCATATTCCCCCAAAGCACTCGTTAGATGTCACCTCTTTATAAAGGTAAAGGCAACTCACAGATGGATATGTTAATGAGGAGAATGACCTCAATAAAAGCAAACTGGAAGCTCAGGAAAACTCTACCTATAACAGTAGTTGACAGGGGGAAAGCATATGTCAAGAGAGAAAAATGATAAAAGAAAAGAAAAATTAAGCAAATTAGATTAAGTATGCAGAAAGATCGTTAACTTTAGAAAATTCACCCAAAAGGAAAAGATCAACAGAACAGGTGATTTTTAAAAAAAAAATTAATCAAACATATAACAAAATTTACCATAGTAATTATTTATGAGACTTAGGACATGGGTAAAACATCACTTGAAAACCCACCCACCTGAAGTCTTTGCTTTCGGTGGGAATCTGGCCAAAAACGCTAGTGTTGCACCCCTCACTTGGTCTCCTAAGCTGTAAGTGCATAAAGATGCAAGTGGACTCGTTCCCTTCACCCCAGAGCCTCTCCCTGCATACTCCCCAAGTCCCTGGTACGATGTAAGAATTTAATGATATTCTTTAGAAATCTTCCTAAGGTGAAATGTATTTCCTCACATTAGTCAACAATAAATAGTTTAGAAAACCAGTCTTAATGTAAGAAGAAATTGGATGTAAAAGTCAAAAAGCTCATGTAATAAGTTCCTGTCGAGTGAACAAACTTCACCCTGCTTTATCTCATAGATTTTTTAGGGGAGCAGTAGGCATCAAAATGAACTTTCAGATGACATGATATTCCAGTAGACTAAAAAGCACGTGTTCTTCCTATAATATAAAGAGCCTAGAGTATAGGGACCATGTCTTTAGTCTTGTACATAACTTTTCTTGGTATTATTATTCTAGTGCCTTCAATTATTGCTCTCTAACCAGATGTCCCCTACAATGAAGGTGTTAACTTGATTCCTACCAGTGTGAAGTGATTTAGCCAAGTGAAAGAAGAAAGGCTAGCACTGGGAAAAAAGTCTGGTCCATTTAAAGTTTCTTTAAATGCTTCCTGTTCATAAGAAAATTTCTGACTCACACCTGGGGAGCTAGCTTTATCCTTGGCTGTTTTCATATGGTCTGGTCTTCTCTCCTACTGATGCTCAAGAGTAAATCTTGATCTAAGCTAGTGGGCGAGGCCTTCTTCCTGCTTCTTGAGGAAGACTCCTACTAGGTGCATCGGAGTTTTCCTATATGAAATTACATTGCCAAACTAAATAACAAAAGGAATTTTTTAAAGTGTGTGTGTGTGAGAGAGAGAGAGAGAGAGTGTGCATGCAAACATTTCTTTTGAATCAGTATTGGTCATAACATACTTGTCAGTGTAAGCAGAATACAAATACTCAAAGAAGAACAAAACTTCTGTTGGATTTTTGCCCTTCTGCCTTCTGTGGATCTGTACTTGACAGTTTGACAGTTAAATGCACATTTCTGTCATATGTGTCCTGTGTTTATGCCATAAACCAGAGTATAACTTCACTGAAGCAAATTTTTTTGTGCCTTCATGTGCAAGGAAAAAAATGCATAATTTCTTTATTGTACATAATGCAGGTTAGGATAGCAGTTAAGATTAGCATTTTATGACATATATACAGTTGAATCTTCTAATTCCAATTTAAACTAACAGATACATAATTGAGTCCTTATGGCATTTGGTAGGTACTCATGTGGAAATGCTACAGATAAATATATCTATACGTACACCAATAGATGAGCATAAATTCCCAAATATATTCTCAAATTGATAATGATAAATATATGTTTTACTGTTTTGGCTTGGTATTTCAAAGGATGTGTAAGTTTTTATTGAAAGTTTTCTTCATACTTGCATTCATGTCAAATGAAAAAATTAAGTATGCATCAAAAATAAACCTATCTTGGGTGGTATAATGCATATGCAGACTGTGACCCTGTGTCCAGGCAGGACTGTAAATCCACCCGTGGGCCTGTGACTGTTTGAGGACTTGGATTTCTGATTTGGCCGAGCACTGTGTGAAAACCTCAAGTAGTCAAGAGCTCCCTATTGGCTGTGCATCTGAGGGGCTCGAGAGCCTTGTTTATTCCAGCAAGTGTCTGGAATACATTATACTCAATAAATTGGCTCCTACTACTCTTGGTTTGGAGAATATGAAGAATTTGTATACTGTGCTAAAATAAATGTAGTTTGCCCAAATAACAATTTTCCTTAATAGAAAATTCTGAATATGACTCTAGTACTGCCAATATTTTAAACACATGGCATTTCTGCAAAAGCAGTAATGAAATAATTCTCTACACCTTCAAATTCAGAAACTGATTCAAAATATAGATTTAAATCCAAAGGCCATATGAATCTGCATTTTGAGAAGTTAAAGAAATAAAATGGTAGGATGTTGGGTTGAGAGTCGTTCTGTATATTTTTTAAAGGGAATACCAGGATCAAGGGTCAAAAGACTCCTTCTATTGATACATAAAATTTTTAGATTAGATATTATTTCTGAATTTTAAAAACTGATTTAAATATATGATTTTCAGATAAATACCATGCTTTTAGTCTTGGATAACAGAAGCTGTTATTGCCTCTGGTGAGTTTTTAGGAGACACGTACTTAGTAGTTTGGGGTTATTGTTGCTTACTCTTGATATAAAATTTTGATCACCTATGCTTTAAGAGACTCTGGATTTGCTTTTTTACGTTATGGAAAATTTTTGTATTTGTGAATGGGTAGAAAGGATAAACAGTGGGTTCAAAAAGCCGAAGCCATCCTCATCAGCTGGCTAATTTGGTTAACATTCTTATTTGGAAAAAGTAATAAGGTCTTACAGGGTTAACATAACTCATCAAAGCATTGACTTTTACAAGAAGTCCTCTTCACACCAAAATTACATGGTCTTTTTTGAAACATTTCTGGGTCTGCATATATTCGAACATACAACTGTTGGTCTTTGTGTAGCTTTCTAATTATTTCCTGTGTGTTGGCCTTATCTCAGAATCTATAATCTGTTGTCTTTGAAGGTGAAGGATTAAGTCTCGTTGTTCTGACTCTGACTTTTTGGTATCTAGTACAAATCCACAGATACTGGATGACTGATAGGAACAACAGTAAAGCATGTGAATCTAGACGATTTTGAAAGAGTGCGTGTGTCCGATAATAGATAATATCCGTATTCATGCCATGCTTTATACTTTCCGAGGCCCTTTTGCTTACATTATCTCATTTGATGTGAATAATTGGAGGGGGGAGGGGGAAGGCAAGGAAGGGATTTCATTTGAGAGGGGGAGACAAGTGCAAACGTTTGAATGCTCACTGAGAAGTGATGAGTCCTTATAAGAGCAAATCACCAAGGTATTTGCATATCTTTCACTGCCTGTGATTGGAGCCTCTAAATCAAGTAAGAGGAAGTTCCCAAAGAAGGAGCAGCTCAGATTACTGGCCTGCAATGGATGCTTCATCCAATGCTGAAATCCTTTGCAGGCTGAATCAAGATTCTCCCTAGCCCCCATTAAATCACAGGTGCCGAAAGACTTTGGGGTTACAGAAACTTACCCTTACCCTCCCAAAGGGTTCTCTGATGCAGAGAAAGGCTAAACACTTAGCAGAAAGGACATAGGGCATTTAGTCTAGGCTCCCCTGCACGATTTGGGGTAATCCACTTAACGCTCTTGGCCTCCGTTGCCCTCTCTATACGTTAGATTACATACCTTTAAGACCACTCATAAAAATGTTTGAATCTTGGAAGTTTAATAAATTTCGGTCTGATTGCTCATTCCTTTATATTCTGCCCTCCCCACCCACCAGAAAAACAAAAACAAAAACACCCTTTCACTCCACACTTCCCTTCAGGCCCACCTCACGCACACCCACCGTCCCCATTAACAGAGCAAACCCGCCACATTTCCCTGGGTTGGAACCCTGCGAGGGTCGAGGAGTCCCCGTCACCCCGCGGCCGGGTCACCCCGCGGCCGGGGCAGCAGGCCCAGGCTCAGCTATTCGCGCGGAGGGGCCGAGGGGCGAGGCTGGGGGGCCCGCAAGGGGGGCCAGGAAAGGGGCCGTTGGCTTTGGTGTCGCCGCGTTCTCAGAGCCACAGGACTGGCACCCCTCAGCCCCGAGGCACAGACGCATGGAAGAGGGAAAGAAAGGAAAAGGCCACCACTGGCTCGAATTCCTGGAAGCCAGAGCAGTTTTTGCCCAAAACACCGAGGCAGAACCCTTCCTTCTTAGCGCTGCCCTGGCCTCTCCGTTCCCCATTTTCGATTTGCTTTTGGAAGGACCCGTTCCTCCGCCCCGCGTCCCCGGAGTTAGGACACTAGTAAGTCCAGCTGGCGGCCCGTGTCGCCGGCCACCGTCCCCTGGCGCGCTCCCGCCCTGCCCCGCCGGATTTAGCCTCCAGTTGGGTTGCGGTGACGAGGAGACTTTGTTGTGAAACTAAATCTGACCCTTTGGCTCTGAGGCAAGGCCGAGAGCCCGGGCTGCTGACGCCACAGTCCCCCGGGCAGGAGGGCGGCGATCGGAGTCCAGGCGGCAGGGGAGGGGGCGCAGCCGCTGCGGCCCCAACCCCCGAGTGAGCGCGCGCCCCCGGGCCCCCAGCCCACCTGCACCTCCGACGCCGCTGCTTCCGTGGGCACCGCGGCCAGGTACGCGGAGCCACCTGGATGGGCGCAGCGGGAGCGCGCAATAATGGGGCCGCGCGTCGGGGCCAGCTGCGGTGACAGGCCAGCTGCGGTGACACGCCAGCGGCGCCCCTGACCTGGCAGCCTTAGAGCGATGCACGTGGAGGGATGTGTCTGAGGCCGGTTTGTTTTCCTTCGGGGAGGTGGTGACTGATTGGGACGTCGGGGGCCGGAGGGGAGTCATCTTGGCCTTAGCGGTCGTTGCGATTGCCCTTTGTCGTGTGCTTGCGCGTGGAGGTCCAGTAACGGGAAGCATTCGGGGAGCGGTGGGGCACGCAGGCACTTCTATTTAGCGCTTCTAGCCTCCGGAGTTCCTCCTTTTGTTCAAAAGTGGGTTGGTTCAAGTCAAAGTAGCAGATGAGTTGGAGAGGTCGACCAGGGCAAGGCATTATTATTTCTGTAAATAATTAGGGAAGCAATAAAAAAATAAACAGGATCTCCGCTTCACCTTTGGTGAGGTCGGGGGAGGCGGGAATACTGTATACGATATCAACGGTTTTTATTGTTTTCTTTGTGTGTAGCCCCACCCAGCTTTTTCCTTCTGGTAGCCAGACCGACAATTGCTAGCTAGGTCAGTCATCTCATAAAAGTAAAGGCTTCTCGAAACAATTCGTGTGGGAGAATCTTTCAAGAAATATGTATTGATTATATATTCAGAAGAGTCACTATCAAGCATCTACTCAGCACAGAGGATCCCAATTATGAGTGAAAAGTGCAGGATTAGGCAGGAGCAGGATGTGCAAAAAGAAACGCGTTCTTCCCCTCTGTTCAGGGACCCTGGTACCCTAACTGTCCTGCGACTTAGCTCTTGGCTGTCCATTCAGCCAACACTGGGAAATGGGCCATGCACAAAGCATCTTGTTACGTGGATAAACATGGCTTCTGCCCTGAAGGAGCAGTTGGGTGGACAATTGTGACCTAATGTGACTAGTGCCCTGATGGGGCAAAACACAGGTGTGCAAGGACAAGATGAGCCTCGAAGGCTGTGCAGGAGTCTGGGGGGAAGACGCATCCTCCAGGCACAGTGTAGTTGGCTTCAGGGGCATCTGGAAGTAGTCGGCCAGCCGTAGCTGCAGGGGTGCAGGAGGGATGTGCAGAGAGGGTGGCTGGGGCCACATGGGAAAGGGCTGGGGCGTCAGACCAAATGAGACCAAATCGTATTTGTCCCCTGCTTGGGAGAGAGCAAATCTAAGTTTCACAATTTGGAACACATGGAGGCCTTGGAGAGAAGGCAGAGAAAAGTGCTAATTAAGATAAGTAACCAAATAGGAACTATGAACAAAATCTATTAGTGGGATTATTTAGCCTATTAAAAAGTCCAAAAGTTTGCAAAAAGGTAATTAAAGAGAGGGAGCACTATAATAACAATATTATTTTACTAATTGTTATCTTAGTAACCTGAAATGCAGTTTCTAAAAGTGTCCAATTCTCCTGAAGCAGTTGACTTACATGATAATTCTTGGATGTAAAAACTAGAGACAATTAAGCATATGGCATTACAGTTTTATGACCTTTCTTCCTTTATAAAATGCTCAGCATTCACTCCGCATACGTTTATAGAATATGTAGTATGCGTAGGGCATTTTCAGTCATCTCTATTCTATTAGATGGTATTAATATCATTGAATAAATGAAGAAACAGACTTGGAGAGGTTAATTAATTTTCCCAGGATTACCGAGCTAATAAGTGCCAGAGTTACCAACTCTAATCCCTACTTTCTGAGTCTGTCTTCGGTAGTCTTTTTCTCTATCCTTTGACTTATCAGGACTAGTTCTGTTTTTGGCTTCCTCCCCTTCATCATTTACATCAGAGATTTGAAAGAAGAAAGCTAAAGTCATGGTTTTGAGATTGGCATATTCACAAAGCTGGAACGGATGGCATAGTCAATGATTTATGGAATCACACGTCCAAGAAAATCTGGGTGCGCTTGAGTGACAGACAGAAACTAACAAAATGAGAATTTCATAGGGATGAATCAATTCCTTGAATATAGAACAGAGGGATTATGCCTTAAAAGCAGGTCCTTTGCTGAAGAGCATGAGTGCCCTGAGCTCAGTAGGTGCCAGTAGTGTTCGGTTCCAGATGCCGTGGGCCAACAGACGTATGCTATGGAGGGGCATCAGAAAGTTAAGAAACTCGTTTTTAAAAGAAAGAGGAGTACTTAGGGGATATCATCATAATATTGAATGTTTCAAGGACAATTTTATATGGGAGGATATGTGCGGTGCAGAAGAAAAATCGAAACCTAGAGAAGATCAGTCTATTTCAGCTCAGGCTTGCCACGCTGGTGAATTTCTGTCCCCAGAGGTGTTTATGCACAAGCAGGCTGGCTATCTGTCCAGGATTTTGTGGGTGATTCCTGCTCTGGAAATTTGGATTCCATAACTTCCTTCTGTGGCCCCATCACAATACCCTGTACCATGTACGTTCCCGCCACATTGTATCACCTATGAACTGTTTTTTCATGGAACCGAAGGGAGACAGAGTTCTTAAACTTTTCTAGTTTTGTTCTAATAGTAAGTTGTCCTTTGATTTTAAGGACAGGAAATTCCGAGAAGCCCAGCATCAGTGTCTCTTTGGCAGCCGATGCTTTCTCCATTGCTGTCTCTGGTCTCTGTGTTTTGGCTTCTGAGACTGTAGTCCTGCAGTCTTAGCCCATCAAGCAATCCTCATTCTGGTAAAGAAGCAACTACAAGGGAGGGTCAGCATCCAGGAAATGAGGAAATCGCTTTGCTACACTTCGGTCGTGATTGTCAAGGGTGAGGGGGTGAGTTGTAGTAGGGCAGAGCAGGGACACGTTCATTCTCTAGTTCCGCCTGAACTGGCCCAGGGAAGATGCATTCATTCTCAGGTCTAATGAGCGACATATAAGTGAGTTACCTAATGAGCTGGACAGTTGAAAGCTTAAAGGCTATGTTGACAAGCCATGGTTAAAATTGCCTTTGAATTTTAGCAGCAGTGAAAAAAAAAATGATATAAAGGTTTGAGAAATACATTTCACCTTAGTTTTATAAATAAAACTGCTTTAAATTTTTTTGACAGCTGCACTTATTGTGGGCTAAGTACAGACCAGGTGCTTTACAAAGCTGATCCAGGGTATTACTGAAAACCAGACCACCATTTACCATTCTGATTTAAGTCCTTAAAAAGTAAAAGCTTCAGGATTATATCAATTATCAACATTCCAATGGAGTCTTAATATTAAAGAACATTATATACTGTCTAATCCTTACCTCTTAAACCAGGGATATGTTTTTAAGCTGCTTTTTCACTTCTACACCTAAAAAATTATTGGTTGTCGAACCATATAATTTACCCAAGGAGGAAAAATATCACCAGCATTAGAGGAGCACTGGCAGATGAACAGCTAGACAAAAACCAGCACCGGCATCACATTTGGGATGGAGTGGCCAAGGCGATCATGCCCCGTGAAGGAGGCAGTCACACTCAGAACAGTTTACCTTCTTGACTGTACTGGAAAAAAAAAGAAGTCGACATCTGATAGGAAATGTGAGTTGTAGCACATTGAAAAGTGTATAGTTCCCTGAATTTTGACAATTCTGTACACTGTAACCACTAGCATCAAGATACAGAACATTTCGAACACCACAGAAGTTCCCTTCTGCCCACCTGTAGTCCAGCAAGCTCCTTACCCCACCCCAGCCTGGCTCCACGCAACCACTGTCCTGCTCCTTCCCTACGGATGAGTTTGTGCGGTGTATTTTCAACACCCTAAGAGGTATTTGATGGTAGATATTTCTATGTAAAAATAGAATAGATATTTCATAGTCCTTTTTTTCTTTTGACTAAAGAAAACCCATTATTTAATTGTAGTTACTTAATTTGCGAAACAGCAGACATAACTGTTGAGTAGAATCTGTTCAGTTCGCTACCAGTTATTCGAGAACATAAGGTTTTTTTAAAACTGAAGCCATACTCTTAGACCGAGAAACTATTTCTGTGACCCATTGTGCACAAACATCATATGTAGAGGACTAGCAATGTCCTAAATTCAGTAAACGCACAGAATTAATACACCAGCCTGGCGAAATGATAAATTTATCCACGTGTGATTATGTTTTAGATTATTTTCTCTTAGATGTCTGAATTTCCTCATTACATGGAAGATTTACAGGCTTGTGTTTCTCAAGCAATGTGCTATAGCACACTACGGTCCCTTAAATTCATCATGGGTGTGTCACCAGTCATAACAAACGGGTAACATTTACTTTTTCTGTACTCGAGTACAAATTATTTTATGACGATGACTGTCGGACTCAACCTACTGAGCCTACTCAATGGCGATTCACCTTGCTGAAGGTAAGAGGAAGAGGAAATGATCAGAATAGTGATAAGAGATCCCACATTTACTGGCGTACATTTGACTTTTCTTCTAGAGTCCATGAGAGCAGACTCCATTCAAAGAGTAAAGCTGAGTGGAAGAAAGAGCAGGTGACTCGTGTGTGAAAACCATGCATACTTTTTTCAGCACAGTGACGCTCCCCGCCAGTGATTTAGTTAGGCTTTCAAATGTCCAGCCATGGTTTTCAGTGTTCAGAAGTTTACCATAAATACAAAAATGTGGTAACTTCTAATAGGGAGATTCATGAATGTCACGATTATAGGCTCCTTTTCATTTGAATATTTTAAAAATGCGACTTCTGCGTTTCGTCCTTCTACCTGGGCCAATGTTATATGTAAGCGAATCTGAATAAGTGGATTTGACCTCACTTTACTATTTTCAACTCTCATACCTTTTGATTCTTTAATTACACTGTTTGGAATTTATCCTTAAAGAAATAACTAAAAAGAAAGAAAAAATCTGATGAATGAAGATCTTGACGTGTTATATGCAATAGTGAGAGAGTGAAAAAACCCCACACGTGCTACTTTATAAGGATATCTCCCTGATAGACTGTTACATGGGCATTAAAAATGACAAATGTGCAGGCTGTAAAATGCTTATGGCACAATGTTAAAACAAACCGGAAAATGCAAGCATAAATATTTATTATGATTATAGCTACATAAAATTATGCATGCACACGGAGAAGTTGGGTTGATGGGATTATGGTTGGGTTTCTTTTTTTTTTGTTGTAAATATTGTTAATGTAATAAGTGCTACATTAAAATAATGTGTAGGTATAATGCTCTTGAATTCAACTGTAGTTACTAAACAAGCATATGTCACCGTATTCCCAGTAAGTGTCAGCTCACTTGATTGTGCCCTTGCCTTCCATTCTTCATCTGAAGTTAAAAGGGATTCTGGCAATATTTATTTCAAAATTCCATAAAGAATAGACAGGATTCATATTTAAAACTTTAAAACAGCAGTACTAGTGAATCAGCACAAGAGCTCTGAAAGCAAATTGGTGTCAACCTTTATTTCTGAGGGAACTGCTTCACTGGCGGAAGACCTTCGCCCGTGAAGAGCTGAACTTGTTCTTCAGCAATGACTCATTGGCTAGGATGCATTTCTTAACAACTCGAAAGAGCAGTGAGTATCTGGTTTCTGCATCTGACTCACCTGAGTATGCCCAGTCTCTGTTTTCCTTGATATAACCAGATTTCTTAGGCAGATGAGGCAAGCAAAGAAGAGGTGACAGTGAGACTCGACATTTGTGGCTTCTGGAGCCATGGAATAGTTGAGTTGGGTAGGTCTCTAGAGGTCATTTATCCAATGGTTCATTTCACTGCAGGCTTCTGTTTGTAAATTTTCTTAAAGACCCCTTGATTTGATATGTTTATTCAATCTGTAGTTGTAGTCTTCTGGGGACATACTGTAGAATAGCCCTTTTCTTTTCTATAAAGCAATGTTCAACCGCTAGTTTCCTTCTGCTTCTCAGGAATGTTAGAAAACTCAGCACTTGGTGAGAAGGCAAAGATTAAAGTGATGGTGTGTCGTAATGAAAATAGTCTTTCATCCAAGGAGCCACAAGTTATTAACAGTGTCTGATGGGTCTCTGGTTCATTAGAGATGATTTATGTGTAATCTCAAATATAACCCATTTTTCAAAATCAGCAGGAAAAATTAAAATATACATGATGTATACAATTTTTAAAAATGTCATTTTCTTTCTAGTCATATTAGTTCCCGCCTCCACCCCCACCTCATGTTTCTTCAGTCTCAAAAGCCTGTCTGACTAGACCCTTTATCGACTTCATGCCTCTGTAACTGACATGCTTTCCAACTTTTCTCCCTGTCTTTTGTTCTGATAATAGCCAGATTGTTTGTGATGAGCTAGAACTAAAGCAAAAGCGAGATAATGTTTATATTATATGTAAGATGAAGTGCTATTGCTTATTTTATCAAATGCCTGGCTTTTAAGCTGATGGGTAGAAAAGAATAGGAGGTGTCTATGTAGAGTGAATATAGATTTTTTTCTGAACCCAGAAAACTTTAGGTTCAGAGCTCTCGACTACTTGTTTTTTTTTTAGCAGGAAGGAAGCACAGAAGAGATGTTTTATTCTCATGTGCATTAAAGTTTCTATATTTAGAAGTATTCTGTGTTATAAAAATTGCTAAGCTTATTGGTAGGGTGCAAAATATCACTTCTGAATATGTATCACTAAATTCTGTAGGTATAGCGATAATGTCATCACCAGGGGTTTAATTTTACAATTTCTCTGAGCCCCCCCAAAGGGGATTTTGTATAATTGCAAGATTTTTGAGACTGCCATCTCAATTTGATGCCTTCTGTAGAGTCCATTTTATCAGTGTATAAATATAACATTTATTTGCCATTTTTTATTGGCTGGTATCTACACACTAATTCCAGCCCCTTTCCATCCCAGTTCCCCAAGAGTAGCAAATATAAAGGAAGTTCCTAAGGCTTCTGTGACTCCTGTGTTGGGCGAGTCCACCTAACAAAGTCAGCCTTTCAGTGGTGTTTCGTCAGCGGGCCAGGGCATTGAGACTGAGCAGGGCATAGTTTCTTCAAGTGTTGAAAGACCGACTCAGACAGGGCCAGTACTCCTTGTACCTTCCTTGCCCAGGATGCCTTCCACTGTCCCTCGTGCTACCTGCCCAGTTCTGCTCATTACCAGATGCCTAAGTTCGCGTCTGGCCTGGGGCTGTGAGTGCAGCTCAGAAGCTCTACCACTGGGAGCTGTGGGTGCTCCTGCCCTGTCACCTGCGGGCTGCAGGGGCCTTGGAAGGGACTGCTTCCCACCGTCTGCCCAGCATCTTCAGTTGTCCTCATGCAACTGGCAAATATGAAGAGTTGGGCTATATTTAAATGTATGCCCAGCTGTGCAGCTGTTTCTCAATGTTTTGTTCAGTTGATCTTTTCTTCCTACTAGTAGATAATCAGCTCTGGAATGTTGACCTTGGCCAGCAGGGCCCCAGAGTTCCTTCAGTCTCATGTCAGTGGCTGATAGGAGCGTATCCTTCCTTGTGTACGACTCCACGAGGGCGCCGTGATAATGGACTCAGGGGTAGGTAAATAAAGGATTTGGCTTTTTCAGGGAAATGCACAAGTCGATGATTGACCCAGTTCTGTTCTTTGACAAGGGCGAGTATTGGGAATAGATGTGCGAACAGGTAACCACCAACGGGCTCATGGCAGCCTGCCATGTAGAGACACTTCCGATAACGAGGCACCTGCCTCTGCTGCTCCACAAATGTCCCCGGACGAACCTCATCCCACCGATTCTTCCACTGGTGTGCACCTCTCCTCCACATGCTATGCGTGGATTAGCCTCCCGGGACATTCTTCTCCTCCTCCTTCCTAGGGACCACTCCTCGGCTTAAACAAAGTCCCTGGGAAGTTCACCTCTAAGTACTCTATATGTATTCATGTGGAGGTCTGTACCGTTTTATGAATAACTACTCCCTGTGTGTGTAACAGGTAGGTAACTAGGTAGGCAAGTAGATAAATATAAATCAAGTTTTTGCATAACCCTGATTTTTAGGGTACTTGAAACAAATTTTCAAGACTCAAAATTTGATGCATACTTTTTAAGTCGATTGAATAATAGCACTACCATTTAACTGCCCACCTAATTCTAGCTCAGAGTTTACATGTATTCAAAAATTGCCACGTATCAATAACATTCATTCATTCATTCATTCATTCATTCAAAATACTTAATGAGTGCCATATGTGAGCGGAACAAGAGAATAAGGCATGGTCCTAGGCTTCATGGAGCTACAGTCTAGTGGGGGAGACAGGTAGAGAAATAATTATGGTCCCATTAGATAAGTGCCATAATGGGGGCAGGCTTATTTATAAACCATGAAAGACCAAGTCCAACAAGGGAATTATGGGTTTACCAGAGCCAGGCTCCTAACTATCAGTAGAACCAGTCATGGCATTTATTTCCTGGTTTGGGTTGACATGGAGAAATCTGGAAACAACTACGATGATTTAGCAAGCAGTGGGGGATTTGTAAATAAAGTCCATGGCGCTCTGTGATTTTTTGATTTTTGAGTGGTAGTCTTTCTTAGCGGAGACATCTACCCGAAGCAGATGAATGCTGACTCTTTTGACGTCTCAGTCATGTCATTCTTTTCTTTTTAGCCCAGGAAACAATAACAAACACAGTTTTTAGTACAGAATAGTTTCATCTTCAGCGAAATAAAATTACAAATGAAATACCTTTCATGCTCATGTAACTTGACCATTCTTAATACCTTAAACTGTTCAGTAAGTTCAATATGGAAAAGAAACACATGGGAAATAATCCCGGAATATCAAATATACAGGTTTTGATTGAAACATGTTCTCAGGACAAGCATGGAGAGGATGGGAATTTAGGGGAAATCAGAGGGGGCTTTGTCTCTGGCCTGCTCCCTGCTGTGAGGCATGAGACTGGACTTTGTCTCACCACACGTATAGGTGCACTGTGGGCGATTTATGTGGAAGCACTTTGTAAACTGTAAAGCGTTCAGCAGTGTAAGGCAGGATTATTATCACTATTTTAAAATGCTACCTTATCGCCTGGAAAAGTTTACACGCCTCCAGAGAGTAACTCAAATCAATGAAAAAAAGTCTAGTTTCTATAACATCTCTGCCCTGATTATGCAAGGAATCCTCTCAAAGCAATGCTGGTGGATTTTAGGATTCAGCTCTGAAATTTTGTGTAATTCAAAATAGAGTGCTATATTGTTTTTTCTCTGTTTAGATGACCATAACTACGTTCATATGATTTTTATTTACTCTTAACCTGAAATTATAAAATTGTTTCTTGTTAAAATAACAGAAACACTGAGCTTTCATGAAGAAGCTCCACGTTTTAGGGGTCCAGTTATTTACGAGTCTTATGTTGTCCAACAAGCAACACCTCTGTCCTGACGGAATGAGTCGTGTGTGCTCAGCATTGTTAACTGTAAGCATAACAATCATAACTGAGAATTACTCCAGCATTTCAAAATTACATCCTAAATGATCCAAGCCTGGAATGTTTTACCTGAAAATTTTGTGTGTAAATCCATACATTCTTAAATTATAAATCTAAAATATGAAACTGTAAGATATTACCCAGTTGGAATCTATCATTTTTCAGATAATTATTTGCCTGAGGCCATTCAACTAGTTCATGGTAGAGTCAGAACCTGAATTCAGATCTCTTGACTTCCACTACAGTGATTTTCCTACTGTGATAGCATGTAGAAGTTCAAGTACTTTTACAAAAAGTGATGCTGATTTTGAACTACCACATGTTCTCTGTTCTGTAATTTTGTCTTGGTTGATATTAAGGTCACATCTTTTTTTTTCCCCCTTAAAATTACATCTATATTTAAATATCTGTGTCTTAATTTATGTGAGGCATATAGAATAATTCTACGTTACCAAGCTCAAGTAAGAGAACCTGAGAGTCTCTTTTGGGTTCCTCATTTGAACTTGAGCATGAAAATTAATTCTGAAAGGAAACGAGAATGGGCAGTAAGGTGGCTATATTTTCCTTTCTTTTCTTTTTACTTTTTCTTTAAGATAGCTCAATGTAGAACGTATTTCAAAACACTGCATTTATTGTCTATGTCTTGAAGCATCCCCAAACCCCATTCTTCTTGAAGGTGTTGAGTGTCTGAAGGTTCAGACTTGACCAGCCGTGAAACTGTGACCCAATGTAAACTTGCTAAAAAATAGTATAATAATATCCTTGCCCTGAGGGGAAAACACTCAACTCTAGGTTTTTCTCTTTTATCTTTGCTCAGACTACAGTCATATTTCTTTGTTAGTATTTCCTCTTTGCATTGTGGTACAATTGACGTTGATAGATAGCACGGAGAAATTGAATTCAAAAAGGAAAAAAAAAAAAAAGAAGAAAAGCTCTTATACTGTTGGCTCAAAAATAATGCGTGTGGAAAGCTCTCTCCTTTTTTTTACCTTGGGCTGCAGCTGCTGACAGCAGACACACGGAGCTATCATTGGGCCACATTTGGCTCATGTAAATTGTGATGAACACTGAACCCATAATATTTATTTTAAAGATTTGTGCAGTGAAGGTAAGCATTCTTGACTTGTGTATACATGCTAGTACGTGGAAAGCTGCAGACGTAAAGCCCAGCTCTTAATTTCATGCCGCACAATTAATATGGCTGCTCAATGCTCTCTTCCTCACAGGTGCAGGGGTGTTGGAAGTCTTTGAAGAGGTGTGTAGCTAATAGCCCATATATAATTCAGAAGAAGACATCTTCAATGGAAGACCCCCGGGGCATAAATGGACCGTCTGTAAGTAAACAGAATGTCACTCTTATGGAAAGAGTTATTACTTTTAAAATCGTAATTACTATTTTTATTGTAACCTGAGTGTCTAGAAATTCCTCAAAAGCTCCGTACCAATTTTTAATGATTTTAAAAGTTATGAATTAAGTCGTACACTATTTCCCCAGCCAAACCTACTTGATATCCTTCTTTGAAGTATCAATTATCAAAAGTAGAGTTCTACAGGGAAAAGCCAACTGTTAGTATTACTTAATTACAGCAACACGCATAACATAATTCTAAGGCTTACATTTTTCTTTGCCTTGGGGAAAACATAAAACTTGAAATTAATATCTCAGTTTAGATTGTTTTATATGTATTTGTTTTATGAATACGTGTGTATATGTGTGTATATCTTTCAAATGTGTGTTTAGCATGGTGGTTTCACAGTTTGATGAACTCTAGAGTGGGCTTTGAATGAACTAGAACCTTAGATCTCACGGGTTTTATTTTGTGTGTTTATTTTGTGAGCAGAAGAGAAAGGACTCAGAAATTTCCCTTGTTTCCTATCAGGAAGAAAGAAAGCTTCCTTTGGCTCATAAACAAATATTCCCAATTAGAGGTAATCTTATAAACAACTTTTGAGCTATTTAGAACTTGAATAAGTCAATGGATATTTAATTTTTAAAAAGCACATTTCAGTAAGTGAAAGTTGTTTCCATAGCAGTATTCGGGGTGGGCGGCGGGGGAGGTGGCATGTGTGACTTTGCCTTTTACGTTCTCCGATCAGACGGGACACTTTCAGACCTGTGCTTTCATAGCTCGGCTTTGTTCACGGTAGAATTATTTTGAACCCGAAGCGTGATCTCTGGCAATGCTGCTGTGGTTCCTGTAATGTGCGTTTTATAAGACCTGGTATTCTGCAATAAGCAGAAACTGCTCATGGATGAGGACTTTAATAACAAGGGGTCAAGTGCTATCAGGGTGCGTTGGCAGTCAGACTGTACGCCATTACGGAGTGTGTGTCATGGCTCTCCTCAGTCACCTTGTATGGTAATTCCCACAAAGCGCTTTGAGATCATTCTGTACGGTGTAGCTTTTACCCTGTACAGGAGAAGCACCCTTAACTTGACCCATTTAGTTTTTCTTTTTTTTTTTTAAGCTCCTGTTATGGGCTTGGGATATTTGATTTTATCATTATGTTAAAAATGCTTTTGTAGGGCATACAAAATAAAGGAAAAATTAAGTCACTAATAACGCACCCTCCTTACTACCTCCTTTTATGTAACTTCGGTACTTAGATTGATGCAAGTTGATGTATTGGAGAATCACTAACAAAATTTAGTAGTATTTGCAAATAATTGTTGCTAATAATATTTTTTTGACTTTTTTTATATTATGCAAATTATAATTGAAGAATTATGAAATTGACTAAGAGTTGACACTGCAATAGAAAAATAGGTAAAAATATAATGATTAATTTTTTGTTTTGCCTAGCAAACAAAAAAGTGTGTTTAGTGGGCAGTCTCATTACACATTGTTCTGAGGTTTTTTTCGGTCACACGAAGAGTGAAGCAGTTTTGTTCTTGAGAGATATTTGGCTGTCTCAGAGGTACAGAACGAGGGAGGGGCATTTCTCAAGGGCAAACACCTTGGCATTGAGGAAGCCTTCCTGGCGCTCTGGCTCCCGCCGGCTCCACCGCGGAAGGCACGCGGTCTGCGGGGACCGGGGACACAGACAGGCCCTGGGTGGGCCCCTCCAGGCCCACCGCCTCTGGCGCTCAGGCTTCCCCTTCTCCCAAGGAAGGTGGGGAAGCAGCGCAAGATAGGAAGAGGACCTAGGACTTAGCAGAAAACGTTAAGGTGGCTGAGAAAACCTCAGGGCGGAACGGGGACCCGGAGCAGGACCGGAAGTGCTCACGCTCCCGCGCGTGAACTGACCCTCCCTGGCTGGTCACGTGCCTCTTTCAGAAGTTTTTCTTAGAAAAAGCCTCAACCGTCTTCGGAATAAACACGAGTGGGTCGTTCGCCCACCACCTGCCTCAACATCGGCGACATCCTGCCGTTCTCATTCCATCCGCCCCAGCCCCGCTCCACACCACGCTGAAACGTGACTATTTTTCGCAGCGTTTTTGTTTTGTTTTGTTTTGTTTTTAGATAAAATTCACATCTGTCGAAAGGCACAGATCTTACTGTACCCTTCTGACCAACGGTTCTACCGATCACAGTGAGAACATTTCCATCTCCCCGGGAAGTTCTCGGGTCCCCACTCAACACTTCTCCAGTGTCCGTCTCCTGACCCCACACGCAGCCTCCGTGCCCGCGTCTCTCTCCTCTGGTCAGCTTCGCCTGTTCCAGAAGTTCACGGAAACCGAATCCTCACATGGCGTGTCCCCTCTCGTTTCTGCCTGTTTTCATGCAGTGTCATCTGTGAGACCGGTCGTCGTTACGCGTATCGGTCGTTTACTCATATTAATCGATGAACAGTGTTCATAGTACACATTCGTTTAAAAGTATATTAAGTATATTCTAAGCACTTGTCTGGGAACCTCGATTTCTGCATACATAAAATGAGGAGCTTAAAATCTGATGAAACTAATATTGTTTTAAGTTTTATTGTTTTATAATTATTACTTTCTTCCACGCTGTTGTTATGGTGCTTGCAGAATTACACCTGCTAATGGTCCATTCTCAACTGTGCCTCTTCCAGCAAGACTTGATACTTGCTTCCTTAAGCACATTCCTCATAAGAGAAGGGCCTTTTGTTTCCTCATTAGAGATGATATATACGCGTGCGCGCGCACACGCCCTTTGAAAGCTTTTGCACACAATGCCAGTTTATAAAACACATCCGTATTATCAGTATAATATTCATGAATCTCTGATGCCTTTGTAAATAGTGATTCTTTCTCGACTTTATATGGTTCTTTCTCTACTCCATAGTAGAAACGTATGTGACAAGATGGGCGAGGAGGCAGCGAAGCCTCTTCATTTCTTCCTCATAAGCCAGACATCTGGGCTGGACAGGAGGCCAACCAGAGTATGCCACCGGTGTTCCTACAGCCCCATGAAAGTCTCTGAGGGACTCCCCTGGCATGTCAGTTGGCAGTGGGGGGCTCAGTGCAAGGCTGTGTTCATTTATAAACTTGGTGCTACCGTGCTTTGTGAGATTTGAAGACAGAAGTTTTGAGGTGTCTCATGACACTTGAGGGAAGAAAAATAATTATTCGAACCTCAAAAAGCACAGTATTCCTATAATGTAGCCCCTTGACCCTAGCAGAACTTTGGAGATGTGTCTGTTGTGTGACAGGGACCATGCACAGAGGCGAAGTAGTTTCATAGACACAGCAGTGTGCAAAGGTGTTAAATCAATTCCATCCACCTTTTTACAAAATTTTATTCTGGAATGTTCTGCTCGTGTGTTTTCCACATCTAGGATGAATTGTTTTGTAAGTTTTCTGAGTTTGTAAGTTTTGTCTATTCTGCCGTTCGCCTCATGAGGATCAAAAGGACAGGGGGAGGTCTGTGGGGCTTCGCATCATTTCTGCCATAACTCTGGCCACCCCTCTGTCAGCTCGGGAGGAGTCCCCACTCAGAAGCGCACAGCTCTTTCTCAGTAGAGTCGTGGTTGGCCCTCTGCGGGGTAAACAACTCTGGAAGACGAATGTCAAGGAGCCAAGCTGTGGCTTTCATTTTCTTATGAGGATTTCTAGAAGGAAAGCACGCCACCATAAGAAAAGCAGCTGCTAGCTCTTTGGGAAAAAAAAAGTGAATTAAAAATAAATCACTGTATTTTTTCTTGAGTCTATAAGGCCTGCAGTTAAAAAACTCACTATGTCAAGAAATTAACCTGATGTCTGAATTAGGCAGCCTAGTATCTTGAAAATGACTTTTAGATTCGAAGTCAGAAGACCTAGTTTTAGCTTTCGATGCTTGTGTGACCTGGGGCAGATTTCCAAGCATCAGTCTCTTTAACTGTATGTAATGCAGAGATGATAATGTTTACTATTTCTTATTTAAAATTACAATTTTGAAGGTCAAGTAGGTCATGACTCTGGCCAAGGGAGGGACAGTCCCCAGAGAAAGGGCTGGGCAGACCACCCAATAGGTGACACTGTGACCCTTTAAAATCCTGCAGGTCCTCAGGTTGTGCTCATGGAGGCACCAGTTTGAAACCACAGCTCTAGTCCTATATCATCATCTTACAGATGGGGAGATTTAGCTCTTGATGTGCCATCACCTATATTCTGGCCATTTTGATGGAAATATCTAATAGTGAATATATATAATTCTTTTCTGATAACTTGCTGCAACTATCAGTTATAAGCCATGTCCCTAATATACTAGTTTTCTTCTCCTCTTTGATCTGAGAGCAGCAATGCTTTGCATTTCAGTACTAGGCAATAAACCCTGGAGCAAGGGCTGAAGAGGTGGCCATGGGTGCACAGCAAGTAGACGCCAGCTTGAAAATGGGAAGGCAGCTGGGCACAGTGAAGAAAACCTGGCTTAGAATCAAAATACTTGGTTCTGAGTCACAGCTTACTAGGGGGGAAGTTCTATCAATTCCTGGGCCTCAATTTTGTTTTTCTACATAAAGATAATCAGATCTATATTCCTGGGTCACTGTGATGAAGAAATAAGTATCCAGCGCCAGAGCGCTTTGTAGACTGTAAAGCCATGTGCACAGGTGTGAGTGCCAAGCCCAGTGCTTCTCAGACATTTCAAGGCAGGACATTTCAAGTCAGACACATCTGCTTCAGGCTTTGCTCTGCATTTGGACAATTTTAAATTCTTTGGCCAGCCTCGGTTCTTCCTCATTTGGGAAGTGGGGATAATAGTACCTTCCTGGCATGATCATATCTATAAACAACACACGAAAGACATCTAGTGAATAAGGAGCACAGTCTGACACGCCAGGCCCAGGTCTGAGCTGTGGCACTCGCCGGCTCCAGGACGCGGGGCACGTCTGCGTGCCTCCCCTGGGCCATTTCTCTCATCTATAAATGGGGTGATGATGATGGCCTGCATCACAGGGAAGACTGAATGAGGGTACATAGTGAGGGTGCTTCAAAGGGTACCCGATGCTTAGTGAATGCTGTCTTATTAGTGTCTGCTGCTGTTGCTAAGATTATCTTGAACAGGCCAGGTGCACATAAAGTACCTGCTTTGCTTAAAAAATGCCGTTGTTGTTATGAATTAGAATTGATTTGACTGGTGGGATCCGATCCTATCTCTTCATTTAGTCATAATGGATATATATTCACAGGGTTAAGATGAAATTATGACTGGGAGTATCAGACCGTGCTGGAAAGAATTAGGCAGAATTTTGCCTGTGAGTGGGAAAGGCCGGTTTGGGTATGTCGAAGAGCCCAGGCTGGAATGTGATCTGCGAGTCTGGAGCAGGCTGCCCGCCGAGGATCAAACCGGGCACCAGGTTGTATTAGCGGTTGGGTATTTTAGGTATGAATAAAACTAGACAAGAAAACTGTTCCAGAGCCAGGACAGCGACTCGTTCATATTTCCAGGCCCAAATGCAATGTCAGGCCTTTTATGTGCACTCAGTAAGTGCTCGTTTATCTGAGCCGGCTGGCATCTTGTGTCCTGGTACAGCTCCGTTGGTCCCTATGCAACAAATGGAGTGTGACAGGGATGGAAATGGCTTGTGATGGAAGCTGGAAAGAAAGGAAAGCGGGTCTCTGACCACTGGGACTCACTGCCTCTGGCCTGCCTCTTATCTGGCACCCTTAATGGGCAGTGGGCTGAGCTGAGCGCTCACGTGACTGCGGGGGCAGAGTCCGGGGTACACAACCAGTTAGCAGTGATGGCACGTGGCCCTCTCTTCCTGAGTAAAACGCACAGACTTTGGGACTTGGGGTTTTTTTTGAAGGTAAGAAGGTAGTTTAAATATTTAAAAGAAAATAACTTCCTGGTCTACAGATCTATGCGGATTGATGTTAGTGTGAGCTAGAATAAGAAAACCATTGCAGTATAACAGTAACATAATACGGTTTGTCTATAAAGGACCAGAGGGTAAATGTTTTAGGCCTTGCGGGCTGGAAGGTCTCTAGGGCCTGTGGTCTCTAGAGCAGAGCCACAGGACGATGTGGACAAAGCGTAGGCGAACCGAGGACCCCGCCTTTGCCCTCCTGTCACACTTGAGGAGGGTCTGCGACTGCTCTTCCTCCTGGTTTCAAGGTTTCTGGTTTTGCTCCTATAGGCCCAGCTCTGTCATCTTGGATTTGACTTATTTCCTCCCTCTGGGCCTCATTTTCTTCATTTGTAAAATGAAGAACTGAGGAAAAGAGCTCTTCTAGTCCTAACAAACCATGATTCTGTTAGTGCCTATATTGTACTGGACAATCAAAGTTAATAAAGTTTATGCATCACAAAGTAAATATGTGTGTCAGTCCCCAAGGGATGGGTAAGAGGACCCAGCACAGAAGCCAAGCGTCTTTGGGACTTACCAAGCCCTCAGTCTGATGGTCCAATTCCACAGTTCCAAGATAGCCCTGGAACCCGGATGAGATGCGTCTCTGCATCTCTAAGGCATCCTGCTCTTTCTGTTTCGAGGTCTTCATCTCTCAGCCAATGAATGTGATTATTTGTGGAGCCCATAGTATAGCTTCAGATTGGCACTAATGTTATGATACGGGTCTTTGATGCCCACATTTCTGTACATGTATACGTTTATTTATATAGGATGTTCCTGTGATTGATTTTAAAAGGAGTTTGGAATATTAATAAAAAAGCACATTCGCGTTTTGTATCCCATTCCAGCATATATTGTGATTTTAACGTTCGCAAGTTCTGTAATACTGCTCCCTTTAAGAGGCATCTCTAGGTGATGAACCCCTCCTTTTGGGTGTGGTCTGGACTTAGTGGCTCACTTGTGATAAGCAGAAAAAAGAGTAGGAATGGTGGATGCCACAGTGGATACGAGGATTAGGCCATAAAGCTGCTGTGCCTTCCTCTCTGCTCTCTCATGAATCACTCACCCTGGGGAAGCTAGCGGCCAGGCTGTGAGGACACTCAGGCCACCTTCTTGGCAGTAGCGGCTCCGGCCCAGTGCAGGCTTCGGGGGATGCCGCCCCAGCGGACAGCCAGGGCCCGTCGGCAGGAGAGCCCCTTCTGTCTAGGAACGCCGACCTACACTGCTCCCAGATTTCTGCCCCTAGAAAACAGTGTGAGATAATAAAAGGATGTTATCTTAAGATGCTGGGTTTGGGGATAATTTGTTACACAGCAATAGATAACTAATACAGTGATTCCGTTGACCTTTTTTTTTTGCATTAAAATTTTCTTTACTCAGCATTTTTGAACAGAAGTGAAGTTTGATAATTAATATGATTAATTATATAAATATTCTATGTGTTCTAGGTAATATAACTATATAAACATGCGTAATTATAGAAATGTAATTAATTTATTTTTCCTCTTGCACTTCATGTAGAACCAGTCACTAGGTGTTTTTCTCCCTTTTGCACAGTGGGTACATTCAGACGTCAATTTATCTGCTCCCCTCACCTCCAAAACAGAATTCTTTCTTCTTCATGTAATAATTGCTTTGAATCTCTAATTAGCATATATTTGTTCTATTGTTTATCGTCCACACTTATTTCCAGATCTGCTTGCCTTCTAGACTCTGAGCTGTTCGAGGGCAGAGAGCATAAGAGGAATAACCACAGTCCTTCTGACACGCAGCCTTCTCGATTTTGCACACTGGAGATGTGAAAAATGTTTTGGATGAATGAATGAATGAATGAATGAATGAATGAGTGAGCACAGTCGCCTGGAGCAGTGGCTTTGTAATCACAAATCTCCACATGTGCTAGTTTGGCAGCTTCCTCTCTGTATGCCTCCAGGGAACCAGGCACTCTGGACAGAGACCAGAACGGGGCTCAGAGCTGTCCTCGCTGTGCCAGGTTTCACGACGGCAGAGGTGTGCCGGAAACAGACACTGCTTCGAAGCCTCATGAATCGGACCACCATTAATGGAAAATTTCTGATAATTCGAGCAGAGGATGAGGTTCATGTTCATGTGTCCTTTTATGAAAATGGAATTACCGAAGGAAATACTGTAGATTCATTTTACCTATGTATACGAATATATGAAAGTAGGTAGGCAAAATAAACTGACGATCATATACCAAAATTTCATACGCTTTTTGCAAATAAACCTTATTCGTTGAAGGAAATTTTCCAAATTGTTCTACTAGGTTAAACTAGATCAATTAATGTTTTTATTTCAAAGGAATTTTCGAAACTTTTAAAGAGATCTCCCAAATTCAAATTTAATATAAATCAGACTAACAATTTCTGAATGGTTAAGATTTTGTTTCTTGGAATGGAGTGAATGTGTACTCCGTTCTCACATTAATAGAGCAGGAACGGAGCTTGCGTTCTTATCGGTTTAAGTCAGTGGACAGCTGCGAGGGTACCGGAGGGAGCATGGGCTTGGTGAGCAGTGGAAGGCTTGTTTTGGAGCTGACCCAGCTGCGGCCTGAGGGTGTGCAAAGCTCTGATCATCTCCGAGCCGGTGTCTTCATCTCTAAAATGGGGATCATACTTCAGTCCTGTGGCTCTTAGAATCGTTGTGAGGACCAAAAGGAGAACATGAATGCCTTTATTAAGCAATATAGCAATACGCATACACATGTTGGGTGTTTATCAAGAGCACATCTTAAAAAACAACAAATGCCTGTGTTCTTCCAGGCCAAAAATTTAAGAAAAACGTTCTGTGTCCTCTTTAATAATTTCTCCCTTCTTTGTGTAAGAGAAAAGGAAAAAGATTTTTTTAATTATTGATTTAAGTTTATTAATTTTTTTATTTCGAAATATGGCGAGTGCAGTGCGAGGGGATGCCAGGGGCGCTGATACGGGGCTGTCCCGATGAGGAAGTGGATGACTGACCGTTTCTCCACGCATTCTTACTTTCACTTAAATCACATATAAACTAAAATTCCAGTTAGGGACCTCTGAATTTGTAGTCATTTATTTTGACATACAGAAATTCTCAAATTTTTATCACGTCAAAAATCATGTGGCAAATAATATATAGGATATGTTGATTTCTTGCTTTCACTAGGCTGTTGTATTTCTTTCAAAGGATAGCCATCTTGGCAATTTTCAGCAATAAAATATTATGCTTTGAGTAACCAAATATTAACCTTAACCCCAGTTATGTTTTACAAGGATAAAAATAAATTACAGACTATGTATTATCTAAAAATATTATCTTTAAAAAGCTAGATTTCTTATTAAAATGATCTGTTATTTAAATTTCATTTCTATTTTTTATTTATGAAAAGAAATAGATTTTCTTAGCATAAGGAACAATGACCAAAAACACATTTTACTTTTTTTTTTACTCTCGCTGCTTACAGTAGTGATTTTTAGTGATTTGTTCATTCAAGTTTCTGTGAAACATTTAAAACCATACATTTACCTGGACTCATTTGGTTAGCTGGGAAGGGTAACTTTCAAAATAGGTTTAAAAATATTTTGTGTCCAGGCGTGTAAAATTATGTACCCTGAAAAATGTTTATAATTTGGTTAGCTATGCCTACATTTAACCACTCGTGTTCTCAAAATAGGAAACTGTTGGTGAAATGAAACTCAAACAACTTATAAATAATTTCATCCATAGAGTTGACTTTTATTAAATTCATCTGTTAAGAAGTTCACATTAGACATTAGAATTAGTGGTTGGCTCAGACTCCAAACTATTTGGTGAAAAAATATACTCACTATTAACTATGGACTAACGAAATCAGATCTATATTTTAACTTGATCAATTAGCATGTTACTTTGTCTTTTAAAAAACGGTTATCTTTCTGGTTGCCTCAGTATAATTATTTAAATATGGTGACTGATTTCAATCAAAGTTGATATACCTCTTACTTACACATTTTAAATTCAAACTATAAGTCAGGTCCCCATCTTGAAACAATATAGCCAACAAAAATTTTCAAATGAAAGTGTGATCTCTCCGTGATATTGAATGAGGACTGTGATTCACAGAACAGTCAGCTATGAAAGAGACGTACCTGGGCTGGTTCACGCCAACATGCCCTGGGAACCTACCCTGAACTTCTCACTTAAGAACATTAGAGTCCTTTGAAGTTTGCATGAACTTGGGACAAAGGCGATCTGCCGCAATTTTAATTGAAGTTAGTGGCTTTCACCTACACAGCCAATATGAGTTTAATGGATTTCGATATCACTTTGGGAGTCCAAGCTCAAAAATCTTATAATGTTCTCATCTACCTTAAAAAATGAGAAAAGGTGGTATAATATTAAAGGCATTTGTAAAATTAAAAAGAAAGTTTATAATTTTATAATTTAATGAAAAGTATTAAGGCGATAATATATTTTGTGAAAAAATGAAAAAACACGTATTGCATATTAAATTGATTGAGATAGTGTTCCAAGAGTCCTTTTAATTGGCTCCAAAATAGTTGTTTGTATGGATAGCTAAATTCTCCAAACATTGTATATTCGTTAAAAGAGTAACAGCTCTTAAATTTATACAAGTTACAGGAAAAGATAAAATAGGCTGACTTTCTAGGGAGGTATCAATTTTATGTCCTTGGAAGATATTCAGGGCCTGACTATTACTACTAAGAATAAATAACATTTATTAAGTACTAACTATGTAGCGGGGGCTGTTCTAAGCACTTTACATATATAGCCTTGGCTTATTGTTCTTAGCGATAATCTGTTAGAGATTGTGCTTGAGAATGGGTGGAAATAGATTACCTCCCAAGTCCCAAATCCTGTCCACTGCAGAGGTTTAGTGAGTCCACGATTTACTACCCAGTGCCTAATGAAAGAGAGGAAGTTGGGCTATAAGGATCAAAGTGGTTTTTTCGTATTCAAGGAGGCAAGATGCATAAAGCTGTCTGTGTTCCTTTGGGGTTAGCATATAATTTTAAACAAAACTTGCTATATTCTTCCAGAAAGGTTCACATAAAGCACATACAGATTAGAAACACTTCTGCTGTTTCTTGCCATTTTTCAAGCCCTCTGTGAGCCCCCCCAAATAGTATTGAAGTCCCTTAATTCTTTTTAATATCTAACAAGATAACTATTGACTTATAATGAAGTAATATAAGCCCTAGCTGGTTATAAATTAACTTAAGGTAATAATCTTGTTTTTTTTAATTCTTATTTTCTTTTTCTTTTCTTTTTAACAGAGGCTCAGACCAATAGTGACAAATTTGATCTTAAAACGAGAAATCTAATTTCTTATTGAATGGGAAATAAAAACCTTTGAAAATATGTGCAGTCTTTTGAAAAAAGTATAACGGGGTTTTCTCCAGCTAATAAATGCCTGCTTTTCCATGCATCCTACTTTTACAGATTTCTGTAGAAATTTTATATGTAAATCTTCATTTTGCTTTGAACAGTCTTTTTTGTCTAACCTCTGTTGTTTCTTTACATGTACGGAATCCTTTCCCATAAATAGTCCTGAATTTTTCAAAATATTAATCCATGAGTATTTTCAGTTAAATTACAATAAAACTTACAAATATCATCTTAATTCCATGTCACTGCAGTGTGAGAGATCTGGGGACAAACTTGGGGTAAGACCGAAAGCATCATATACAGCCATTTTTTTAGTTTTTTCTTTCTTTCTTTTTTTTATTGAGGCTGTTTCTGTCTACTATTAATTATACTGCATATATTCTTCCGATTCAATTCCAAGTAATGATGCTGACCTAATTTGAATTAGAAAAAAAAAATAAAGATTTTTTTTCCTTTTTTTAAATGAGGGGATCCAAGTGTAGGGTGAGGGAAATAGTTAATCTACAATGTCCAGTCTTGAGATAAATATTTTTTAAAAACTTTTTCCAATTTAGATACATATTGGGATTCTTGGAACTTTGGGAACTGGAATATCTTTTCAACTAACTACAAGGACAGATAACTGCAATGCCTTATGTAAGTTTTAAAAGGTCATGTAATAAATTTTAAAAAAATTCTTGAAGATACTATATTTTAGGCTCGTTTATTATGTGTGTATATGTATACAGTTTTGGATCTAAAAACTAAAACTAAAAGCTTTAGCCTTTACTTCTAATCTTCATTCCCTCTTTGATAGAATTAGCCCAAATTGACTAAGAGTTAGATTCAGCTCACTCAAGCTGAACTCTGCCTGGGGGCGTAGAGGCCAGGAGAGGAAGTTCTTCATCTCTTTCTCAGAGGTGTGGTGCTGTTTACTTTGGAAAGAAAAGATACAAGTATCTCTTAAAGTGGATTAGACATGGCAAGACAAGATGATACATTTGCACTCCAAACTCTCAAGCAGCTGTGAGAATGCCTTATGTGTGAAATTTCTTACCTTCTTAAAAATCTTGATAGAGTTGTAGCTAAGCTCTTAACAGTCAAAAACAAACTGCCAATGAAGTTTATTTTCTTTTTTGCTGAGTTTTCTGGACCATTGTTCCGCTCGAGGGGCCCTGTTTGTTAGTTTTGGCTCACGGACTTCTCTTCCTTCAGGATAAGCTCTCCTTAGGCACTTGTACACCTCGGTACTCAGGGCTGCCTGACAGTTTATTCACAGCCCCTGCTAAAGCATAATTCAGCTGCGTGACTTCCTGTCTCAGAGGAGGGGGTGCCGACAAGGGAGTTTGTATCTGTAATGTAAATATATAGTTGATTTTGTGAAAAACTGGAACATTTTTGTTTGTTCTCATAAAAGATTCCTGCTGGAAGTTTTATTTTAAAGCTGGCTTTCAGCCTTTTTTTTTTTTTTTTTTTACTGTGACTTGGACACTGATCTGATTTTCTGCTTTCATGGCCCCTTTTTTAAAAAAAAATGTAAAATATTTAATTCAACATTAACTGTGCTTACAAGCTACATAGCAGAATAAAATCACATTACAAACATTGTAGTATTAGATTTTATCACCATTTATTTCTTCTAGCCCGTCCAGGGATTTCTTCATGTTCAGTAGAACTAATTTGCAGTCAGACATCGAGGTCTTCTAGAAGGCCAGCAGGCTCCAGAAATTAATTTATCCAAATAACCGATCCCTCCTAGGCCAACCTTAGAGGGACACCAAAATGGCCTAAGAAGGCAGAGCCTCCTTTTGAAGTCTGGAATGTTTTGACTGACTTGAAACAGGCGGCTGGAATGAAAGGATAATTTTCAGTGACCCAGGGGATTTTTTTTTGCCATTTTCAAATATTAGGTAAAACAAAGAGAAATTGCTTGCTCTAATTTAGAAAGACTTAGTAATCAGGAAGGCAACCAGACTGAGAATAATGTTCCAAGGTATATAGCAGAAGCTTATTTACTAAACATAGACTGCAGGCAAAATCAAAACTATTATACCCTTAAAAAAGCTTAGAGGGGATATATTTTGGTCAACATATCTATATTTTCATCCCATATACCTGAATTATTTTCTTAGGATTAAAAAAAGAGAGAGAGAGAAAGTCAATTGCCTTGATTTATTGCCATCTAAAAACATTGCTATATTTTAATATTAAATTATTCAACAAACAAGAGATTGTAATTTAAAATAGCCTACTATTATACTAAATTAGTTTACTAGAAACTCTGAGTTGATATTTCATATTTGGCTAATTTTCAAAAAATTTAATAGATTTTAAGGCCCTAGATCTTTAAAGCTAAGTGTTATAGAATACACTTAGCGTTAGGAATCTATTCCTAAAGGAATTTATTCCTTATACTATAAATTACTATTCATTGTCACAGAAAAAAATTACCCTTTCTGTTTTTAGTGAGGAAAATGAACTAAAAATTGCAATTGGTAACCAAGCAACTGCCGTTAAGGCAGAACTAGGAAATGCTCCTTTTTTACACAATATGTTCCATATCACCTAAAGTGTAATTATGCACTTACACAGTATACTTAGGAAATAAGGATTAAATAATACTTGTAATTTAAGAGTTCTGGATGATAGTAGATGCCAACCGACTATGAATTTAGGCTTTGTACTTTACAGTTTTGGAGAATTATAATTTATGTACTGATGAGTCCACAAGAATGCCAATCCTGTTGTTGATGATTAGTCATTCTTTAATTGGTGAACTATGTTCTGATTTAATTTAAATTAAAAAGAAATTGTAATTTTCTTTTGAGTTGTCGTCAGGTGTGTTTGCTTGTTTTGCACGAGGTTGACTGGTGCTTTCTCTTCTCCTTGCTGAAGTTGTCAAACCTTATTTCTCTAAGTTTCATCTTTAATTTTTGTACCAGTTTTCCATTTAATCGGTTGCCATTACCAAGCCAAAATATCTGGTAAATATAAGAAAAACTGCAGAGGACAGTGTTCTTCTAGCGAGAAGTGACACATTAGTCCTAGGTGTTACAGAGAGCAAGCAAATAGCATTGTCCGTTCACCTTTTTATCATCTTTAAGTTCTTCTTTTACCTACTCGAATTCTGAGTAAAAGATGTCAGCCCTTCATTAGTTGTGGGGAAAGAAGGCATAGAGAGGTTTAAGAAAAAGTTGCCCAGGGTCAGCACTGTTGATGCATTTAGTAGGGAATGTGAGTTAAGCCATCTTTGGTAATAGAACCAAGACCCGATATGAGTACACAGTAGAGATTTGAGAAACGTGTGAGCTGAGAATATGAGAACTCGACTGGAGATAACCATTGCTCACACCAGTGGACTCGGGAGGACGTCTGCCGATCTGGTGAGCCGCGGCAGGAAAATGAGATTTCTAATTTTTAAGCTCATCCTTTTAAAAAGCATATATTTTATGTAGACTTTACATGTAATATATTAGTAAAGCTCTATTTGTATATAATGAACAGATACACGTGTGCTCAATTTTTCTTTACTGATGAGGAATTAATGTCCAAAAAGCATTTGGAAATGGCTAGTTTTGACAATAGCTTCATGTGCTTTATCCTGCATATTTTCCATTAGGAATCGGCAATTGTATATGTTGATCAGGAATGTTAGTAGTCGAAATATGAAATTCCATACTCATGATTAATAAATGCATATAGATATTTTCATTTCGAAGATGTATGTTTTGTATTTTTCTCTTCGTTCTGCACAAAATATCTCATTGGGGCTTGACCATCTTTTCTCTTTAAAAAGTAATATTAGTTCTTTGCTTAAAATCACTGTAATGTGAGTGTATGTCATTACATACGTGTTATCTTATGTTTACACATAATATGGAACTTTGGGTAAAAGGTAGCTGATCTTTTCTTTGAAATTATGTTAATGAACTTTGTGAAAACTTCTTTTTCTCAGTATTTATAGGTTCATCATTTCTTGCTGTTTGAAATTACTGTACATTTGACCTCTGGATAAGTCACACTGTGGTTACTTGGTAACAGAAGGCTTAGTGAGGATGGGGTGCTTTTATCTAAAAGATTTTCTTGCAGGAGAAGAATTCACATCAATATGTTTAACTGCAAATGACAGAGGGTAATGACTTCAGTTTCGGACGTTTTGAATCCGAGAGGTTTAGGAGGTATGCAGGTGATTTCTGTAGAAAATTGAAAATTTGGATATGGGTTTTCAGAGTGGACTGGCCTAAAAGTGTAGATTTGAGGGCCATTAGCAAGTGGATGATACTGAAGCTGATGCGTGAGGTAACCCAGGATAGGTGTGTCGAGGGGAAAAAAAGACCTAACAAGAGAAGATTTAGGGGGATGTCAGAGGCAGGGAGAGGATGAGGGGCCAGCTGAGGTGCAGTTGGAGAGACAGATGAACCAGAGATAGTGAGACAGCTCCCAGCAGAGGAATGGGTCATGGTGCCAGGTTCCTTTGAGGAATTAAGTCAGGTGAGCATTAAAGGTTGGACACCATTAGTCCTAGCAGTCTGAGTGGGATGGTGAAGGGTGACGTCTGGATCATTTGAGTGGATCAGTAAATGGGAACTGAGGCACAGGAGATACAGTGTAAAGATTCAGCCACCATTACTAGAAGTTGGGCTGAGAAGAAGCCGTTAGGTAGAGGGAGATGAAGGACCGAAGGAAGGCTTTTGGAGGAGAAGGTGTTCATGTGAGGGAGTCCATGGAAAGCCCACCCTTCCTCCTCCGATCCTAACCCCCGCTAACATTGCACCGCCTCGCACACACCCCCTCTTCAGAGAGTACGACATTGCAGGGAGTAGGAGAAGCATAAAGCTGTATTTTTGGCCATAAGATATTTATATTTGCGTAGTAGCAAATAGTCATTTATGTGAACTGGTGAGGATCAACTGTACTAACTCTCATTGGTCTAAAAGCCATACTTTCCGCCTGGCTTCACATATTCTGTGCCTGCTTCTCTGCCGGGCAAAGCCTCCTCCTCCTGTTCTGAAGTCAGAGTGACTCCCATGTGAAGTCTACTCTGTTGACTTGCCCTAGTTGTCTTCTCTCTTCTGTGATCCTTGAAGAGCTCTGCTGTGGTCCTTAGAAGGTTAATTTACAACTATGTGTGCATCACTCTTCTGGTGAACTGGGAATTCTCGGGAGCTCTCTGTCTTGTCTCTTAATCACTAGCCTGTCACATCGCTTGGCATTTAGTGGCTGTTCAATCAATATTGCTTGAATGAATGAATGAATGAATGAATGAATGAAGAGGGACATGATAAAAGACAACTATAAGCATTTGGAGAGACACCAAAAAACTGTCTTTGTGACTATAGGTTATTTATATTCATTATACTCATCTATGTGTAACTGGCGGATGACCCAACTTGATCTATAAAGAAGGGATAATTATTACAGTCAATTGAGATGATGTTTACATATCATGACCCCTGTTTATTCAAAGTAGGAATATGCTTAATTTATTAATCCCATTCATTCAAGAAGTATATTTGTGCAGGTTTTATATGATATGTCATGTCAAAGTAGAGATATACTAGCCATTATAGTCACTACTTGCCAAGTAAGAGAAAATAAATTAGAACTTCAAAAGGAAGTTTGAATTGCAAAGTGTCTTGTTGGGAGTATTTAGAATATACAATTGTAGTTTTTAATAGAGACCGTAACGTTCAGCGGACTACTGTTGAAAAGTTTCGTTTGCTTTTACTTCTTCTCTTTATAACGGTTGCTTCGATTGCAAAAAGACTTGGGTTAAGAAATGCTTAACATAATTTTCTGTGTTTCCCCTCATTTATTCTAACAATACTAGACTTGGCACTTTTCTGTCATGACGATGCCCTGATATGAACTGAATCAGCAGTAAAAATGTGTAAACATAATTAATTAGCTTATTCTTTTGATGTTGTTCAGATTCAACTTGATTTTGAGCTTGTGGTTAAGTTTCACAGAGCCAGAAACTGAACACTTTATTTATTATAAAAGGATAATGCGATTAATTTCTTTTAGAGTTAGGGTTAAGAAATGGGGAAGCAGACGATTAAAGAGGAAGAGCATGGCTTTGAGGTCATGTGACTTCGGTTCTCATTCGGACATTGTCACTGACTGACAGTGCGACCCACATCAAGTTACTTACCTGGCCTTCCTCATCTGAAAATATGAGCTAATAAAGTGTCATAGAGTTACAAGAAATCCATGATCCAGTGCTTGACATATGGTCACCACCCACTAACACTGGGCTCCCTTTCTTTCAAGACAATTTCATTATTTCTTTTACTGGACACTAAAAATACGTAACTTCTTTCGTTTTTATCTTGCTACCAGGAAGGAATATTAGAGACAAATTAAGTACTAATTATTGTGAGTTGTCTTATCTAGATCTTAGTATAGTTACCTACTTTTTGTCTTCTTTATTAATTTTTATATCTTTAAGTTTTCTTAAAAGGCTGTGCTATTTCTATACAAATAGTACCTTGAAAATAAAATTTGAAAAGAAAACCACCTCAAACCCTACTACTAAGAAATAACCATTGATAATATTATATACATGTCATCCCAGACTTTTCTTGATGCATATATACAGATAGAAAATAATTTTATAAAAGTTGGATCATTGTATTTAATTCTGTTTGATTTGAAAAGAAAAAAAGAAACTGAAGTAAGCTAAAGAATTGCTGAACTCAAGGAAGATGTTATTTTTACCAAGAAAAGTTAATTTATAAAAGACAATCGCAAGAGAAAAAAGATTAATATGAAACTACCAAGTAAGTTATTTTTTAACTACACATATCAATTTCAGACAGGCCGTTGATTTTTTGTTGTAAAACCTGAGGAAATTAGTCCACTTCTCACTTCTTTTTTCCCATCTGACCATTTTTGTTATTCTTTTGACATTATCAAGGTTTATAACATTCTGTTAGGAAAATTCTAATCGTTTGTTTAATCTCAAATACAAAATACTTGTTACTGTTTCAGTTAACCCAGTGTTTATGACCATTCTTTTGTTTGTTTTGAAATTTTTAGTAGAGGAATTTTTCAAGAAGGGCTCATGCATTGTTCTGCTCCCTGATTTTATGGAAGTTTGAGAATGTCCGTATTGCCTTCATACTTAAAAGGCAACTTGAAAGAGTTCAAGATTATTGGGGTTCATTTTTTTTCCCTGAACTTTTTAGACAACACTCTGTCTTCTTTTATTGCATACTACTGTAGGGAATAATAAGATGGACTTCATCTTTCTACCTCGGGCTAGATTCTTTTCTTCTTGTATATCCTTATAGTCTTTCTTTGTCCTTGACGTTTAATAACAACATATGTTTGTGAATTGATTTTTCCATATTCCTATTTTTCATTTTTTTGTGGCACATAATGTGTCTTTTAAATATATATTTACTAGAAAAACTTGATCATTGTTACCTGAGATCAGTGTGCCCTTTTTATTGAAAATTTCAAGTATACATTTCAGGAAAGATTTGTTTCCTTATATAAGTTCCTTCAGGGTACTTATTATGCATATGTCAGATATCTTTTATCTGTCCTTCATATGTTTTCTACAAAATTTGTTTTTGATTCTTTTCCATTTTGTTTTGAATGATTTTCTTCAGCTTCTCTTTGGTGTTCCTGTTTAACTTATATTTATCCCATTTATTGTTGCTTTTTGTGTGGCTTTTATCTTTGTAACATTTCTAGTCTTCTTTTCTGCTTCTTTCTGGAGTGCTGCCTGATCACTTTTTATCAGTTTTTCTTGTTTTATATTGTCTTGCTTGAGCTTTTTCCCTCTTTAAGAGTTCATATGTTCGATAATTTATTTAACACTTTTTCTGGTAAACTCTTTTTTCACACTTCCCACGTGATGTCCCTTGTGACATGTAGCTCTGGGCTGTTGGGCACCTTTCTGAAATTCAGGTTTGAACAAGAACGAGCCACTCTGAAGGAGTACCAGGGAAGCCCACGGTTTCCCCGATCAGCTGGGTTGGCGTCGCACAAAATGTACACTCTCTTACATTCAGTGACGATACTTAAAATTTACGTGGCACCTTCCAGATTAAGGGTGCTTTCTTATGGGTCATTTGATCCTGACAACAAAATACAGATAGACAGGACTATTAGCTGCTTTTGTACAGTGGAGCGATCTGGATTGCTGCGGAGTGAGTGAGTCTTGCTCACGGCGACCGGGCTGGTGAACCAGGCTGGGACAAGGGAGACGGTACCTTGTCCACTGGTTTCTAGTTTGGTGGTGTTCGCTCCCTCTCACTTAGTTCCTTATGTGGGTGGGAAGAAGAGAAGATTATTGTATTAGTTGCATAAATTCTCCCAATTTTTTATGTAATCCTGAGGCTCGATTCATTAAATGACAATAAAAACAACAGCAACAGCATGTTTTAAGCAACAGCATAGGACACGGCGCTTCTGGGAGGTTTAATGGCTTCGTGAACGACCCCCCATCACCCCATCTCCCCACGTGCACCTTCGTGCTTTGGCACAATCCGTGTTCTGACCGACGCTGACCACTCTGCTTGGAATGCCCTGCTGGTCTCACCTTCACCCCTATAGATTTCTTTCTGGAGCTGATTTCTACTCATAAAAACAAATAGAACAACGAAATCTCAACTTAAGCATTATTTCTTTGGCGAGGATATTCTGTCCTCACCCGAAGGTCTGCGCATTTCGACCGTGGTCTTGTCCCCTGGCTGTGCAGAGGCTGGAATAATGCTCGTCTCTTCTGCATGCCTTTAGGTCCCTTCGGGCCAGAGACCGCGTCTGATATGGGCTCTTTATTGCCTGCGTTTCGCAGTGATGCTGGAGTGATGTGGGTGCTCAGAGGGCATTACTGAAGAGAAGAATGGATGAACAAACAGCTTCAGTCTTGGTGGGGACATGCGAAGGTTTCTCAATAGGTCATTTGCACTGGCAGTTTCTTTAGCCCCATGAATCTGGCTGTCATGCACAGGGCAGTTCACAGAGACTAAGTGAGGAAGACTCCTTAGGAGACTCTTACAGTAGTAGGTGAGATCTAAAGATGAATTCCATGTCCTCTTCGAAGTCATCGAAGCAGTGAGAACAAAGGGAAAGGAATAGATGTAAGAAGTACTACGAAGAAGGAATAGCGGCTCTCCAGGAGTGACTGACAGCATCTTAGCCCACATGGTTCTTTGGCCTGAGAAGCGCTTTCTCTCCTCTTCACGTATTTAAATTTAAATTTTATCTATCCTTTATGCCCAGTTAAAAGCCCCGTCATCCGTCAGCTTTTGCCATGATTACACTGCAAACTGAACACTCCGTGGCTTCCAGCAGCAGACGTAGTCTCGTGGCATGTGTCTGCAGATTGACTGTGGTCCCACCGACTGAGGCCGGGCTCGGCTGGGCTGCCCTGTCTCAGGCCGCGGGTCAGCTGTGTTGGTTCTAGGCTGGCTTTGGTTCCGGTTTGCTCCGTAAGTCTCTCATCATCTGATAACAGCCCAAGTTCACAAGCAGACACGCTTAAAGCTTCTTCTGGCGTCATACCTACTGAGAGCCTATTGTCCAAAGAAAGTCACATGGTCAAGCCCAACTTTAAGGACACAAAACTGCATTTTATTATTCATTAAAACAATAAATATTTTCTTGCGGGAGAGTGGGATAGCGCGTAATTACAGAACAACAATCCAATATATCATGCCACCTTCCCTGTGGTTCTCCAGATAGAGACATTTCCTTTCGGTTCTGAATGCTCACGGCAGCCTTTTCGTACATAACACTTTGTACTATTAAAGATTAACTCTTTGAGGCAAAAGTGATTTATGCTCTTTAAGAAACAGGGCAAAGTACCCTCCAGTGGAGCGGATTCAAGTGCACAGCAAAAATGTTGTACATTTAAACCTCCTCTAAGTATATTTTTGGGGAAAAAAAATGACAATCTATTTGTAGACAGTCATAGCACATTTGTAGACACAGCCTTCGTAATTCATGTAGAGCTACTTTCTTTTTCTATTCTGTCGACTCACATGGGGCGAGACGCTGAACTTTACACTAACTGTACGGGAAGCTGTTTGCGCTGAAGTTTACTCAGAGCAATATAGCCCAGGGCCAAATGGTTCATTTTCTCTGTTAGGGAGATTCTGAAATTCCCTGTCAGACAGGCAACTTTTTAGAGATAGTTTCCTTCCTACTTAAGCATACTTTCTAAAGTAACTTTATTAAGCAACAACCTACCAACTTTTTTTTTTTTAGTATGAAGGTATTTTCTAAATTAAATAATTTATTGCACCAATTATAAAAAGTTGACCTTATGTGAAGGAATAATGGCCTTGAAGAAAGGGTTTTTCTTCTTTTTTTTTTTTTTAAATAAAATATTTATGAAGTCGTGTGATTTAGGCTACTTCCAGAAAAATGATATAACTGCTTGCTTTAAGAAGCCAAACAAAATAAACATGGGAAATATGGTGTAGTAATATATTTTGGCCGTCTTGGTTAGTGCAGTAGACTAAGGTGACAAAATGGGTTTTCTCTGGATAACCTGAAACAGTGCTCTTTTGTCCTGGTGAGCTCTGTCTATCTGTAGCATCATCGAAGACCTGAGGAAGAGTTTGGAGAATAAGTTTTTCTGTATAACGGAGAGAGATGTGACTCCAGACGATGGGGGAGGTGCAGAGGCAGAACTAAAGTCAGCAGAAGAACAGGTCACGCACTTCGGGGGCAAAGCCGCACCGGGGGGAAGGCTGCTGGGGCGGAGCATGGCGCGGACCCCCAGCAAGCCACGGTCGGATGAACTGATGCGGTTGGCCGAAGACTTGTAAGGCTACAATGAATTCATATTTACCGTTTTATTTTGACTTACGAGACATCAGATATATGAACGTCAGTGTTTTGATGTTGGGCTAAGGCTTCTTTTTTGAAGATGGACCCGGGTTTAGAACTCAGAATCCTCCTTTCTCGCTCTCTAGGCCACACAATATAATTTATATTCTTATTCTTCATCTATGTACAAAAGAGAGCTCACTGTACACATCGGTCGGGGCCTTGCTTTTCGAATTCACCAATCCTTGGGTATCATTCCATGCCAGTGCACAGAGGGCTGTTTTGTTTTTTCATATTGCATAGTACTTCATTGAATGGATGTTTGGAGGTTTTCTAATCTTTTGCTATTACAGACAATGAATGCTGTGTGAATCATCTTAAAGATAAGTTATTTTGCATGTGCACATTAACATATGTAAGATAAATTCCCAGGAGCGGGATTGCTGCATCACAGGGTGTGTGCATTTGTAATTTTTTTTTATAGCCAGGGCCGGGTTGCGCTCAATAGGTCTTGTAACTGTTGCCACTTCACCAGCAGTGTCCTGGCCTGTCCGTGGTTCCCACTGCTTTGCCCAGAGAGCATAGTATCAAACTTAAACTTTTGGCAGTCTGAGAAGGGAAAACTTGTAAAACTCTCCATGTGGTTTTAACGTGCATTTCTCTTATTAGGAAAAGCGCTATGCATAGTTATTAAGCGCACCGACTCTGGAGCCCAGCTGTGTGGGGTTAACTTTGGGCCCTGCCGTGTACTAGCTCTGTGATCTTGGGCAAACTTCTTTGCTCCTGGGTGCCTCCAGGTCCTCCGCATGTATTGCAGAGAGTATCGGCTACCTCAGAGGATTACTTTAGTAATTAAATATGTTAACGTATGTGAAGAGCTAGACTGGTATCTGGCACACCGTGTGTTTTGGCTATTATTATTGTTTTTGGTATTAGTGGAGCCGAACATCTCTTTATGTGCTTTTGAGTCAGTTACCGTCCCTTTTCTATGAATTTTTATCCTTTCTCTATCCGTTTTCTACTATTTGTTGGTCTTTCTCTTATGGATTTTTATGAGCTTTTAATATGTTAAGATTAGCCCTTTATATATAATCGTAAATATTTTTGCACACTCTGTTGCTTGTTTTTTATTTTTGCCTATGATATTTTGTCATGCCCACTTTTGAAATTTATGCAATTATCAATCTTTTCTTCCATGGTTTTAGGATTTGCTTTATAGTCAGAGAAGCCTTTCCAACTTTAGGTTATAAAGCAATTCTCCACAGTGTTTTTCTCTAGTGATTTTATGATTTCATATTTTTACATTTGAATCTTTAATGCACTTGGAATTTCTGCTGGTTTCTGTTTACGGAGAATATTTTAATTTGCTTTTATCAAAGATCTTTTTTTCAAAGCACTTAGATTAGTTTTCAAACAATAATGACGACAGACTTTTTACACACAGAGTGCATTTCATGTAATTTAATTAAAATTGCAAAATTGCAATAACCATTGTAATAGGCAGATGTAGGTTTGAGAAGAAATACTGATGATATATGCCTTCCAATTGCAGTAAGGACAAGGATGTACGTTATGTCTCACAGGCAGGAAAAGAATACTTCGAGTTAAAGAATACTGAGACAAAAAACAAACAAACAAACAAACAAACAAAACCAGGGCCACTCTGTCTAGTGAATTTACAAATGAAATGGAGCCTTGAACTGGTACTTCTAAAGGCTGGCCTTCTTTGCAAACCTTTGCAAGTCAACTTTTCCCCTTTTCGAAATGCTTTTGCTGTCAATTCTTCTTTGGCATACCTAATTATGGTGGCGGGGTTCTGATGCTCTGTGTGGAAGTAAGTGAAGACTCCATTTCTTCACTCTCTATATTTTAATACAAAATAATTGAAATGGAAGTGGGGGATGGGTAATAAAGCTGACTATGCAAATGAACTGAGGGACCAGTATTTCAGGAAGGAGCTGGCTGGATTCTCCAAGCTGGCCGTGGCTCTTGCAGCACCCACAAAAATCTGTTAGATCAGAAAATTATGGAATGCAAAGGATGGCAAACTCGGCCGCTGTAAAAGCATTCCGAAACTTCACAGTCTTTGTGGACACTGAGGGGAGAACATGGCTTCTCCTATGTGGGTGGTCACCCCAACGGTCACCTATTCCTGTCACAAGATGCTAAGGAATGAAAAATGAAGAAATTTAATAAAAAGTGTTTTTGTTGCTGTTGTTACTTCTACATACAAGATTTGAGTATTGATTAAGACTTATTCTTCAAGCAACAGAAAAAATGCATTGCAGTTTACTCATTCATAGAGTCCCCAGAGTCAGAGCCGACTCGAGGTCACGTAACACACACACGCTCTCAGATTTATTGAGCCAGTGGTTCTCAACCTTGACTCTAAACCAGAATCACCTAGGGCCTGGGCACGACTGCAGACCTAGTGATCCTGATGCACCGCCAGCGTTGAGAACCAATGCATTAATTTTTTCTTAATTTTATTTTTGCGCGAAATGCCATCGTGAAAGACAAAAATCAGGGTTTCTTAAAATGAGGTCTTTGGTCCACCTGTGTCAGCATTACCTCTTTTGTTAAAAGGAAGACTTAGAAGACTTAGGGACTCAACCCCAGATTTACCAAAACAGAATATCTGGAGATGAAGGCCAGAAGTCTGCATTAATTAGTTAGCATTAATCAATTACTATTTGTGAGCATCCAGGTGATCTTGATGTGCAGTAAAGTTCGAGAACTGATATAAGTAGGTCCTGGAATGTTTGAAACTAACAAAACCCAATGAACTTTATGATTATGAAGATGTGTTAAATCTGAATAAGTTTTAGATCTACTTTCTTAGAGATTTAAAATGTATGTAAACTTAAATGTGAGTTTCAGTAGTAAAAATATACATCAAAGAGAGAAAAATGGAAAATTGGGTAGGAAGTTTATAAAGAAAGTTGGTAGCCATCTTAAAATGGAGCTCAAAAAAAAAAAAATCTAAATAGTATACCTGTATTATACATATTTTAAAATTCACTTGATTTACAGATTTGAAACTTTTTCTTAATGACGTGGTTAAAACTCACAATGAAATGCAAGCTGTGCACTACCAAAATCCCTCTATAATCAGTAATTCAGTTAGTGATTCTATTTCTCCAGAGTTCCCTTTTTCATTTTAAATTCAAGTTCCTAAAAGGTACAGTAAATTCAAATGTGATCTGTACTATTTGTCTCTTAACCAGAAAGAGATGCAGGGTGAAACAAACACTTTAACACATTTGCCTCCTAAACTATAATTTTATAAAAGTAAATAGATAAAAAAAAAAAACAAAAAAAACTTATTTAAACCAAGAAGTGATCATGTTACCTAAATACTATTGATATAATTTAGGCGCCTCTTATTCCGTGGCATAGCTGAGATGCGGCCACCAGTAGGACCCCTGCAAAGCAGTAGTTAAGCGCACGGGCTGGAGTTAGAGGCACCTGGGTTCGAGTCCAGATTTCGTCATGGTTTGTGGGGACATTGGATGCACGTCTAACCCTCAGCAATGGCAGTCTTCTGTTATAGAAGTAGTATTCCTAGTATCAGATTAGCACCAAGGTTCGTGTAATGTATATAAGTATGTTTATTCTGACACTGGCGTCGTATTAGAGTTCTCCAGACAAACAGAACTAGTAGGGTGTACGTGCGCATGTGTTTATGCACATGTGTGTGTGTGTGTGTGTGTGTGTGTGTGTTGTGTGTGTGTATTTATATCTCCTGAATACCAGCTGGCGTCTCAGGAAAGCCAGGGGTTTAATCCAGTCCAAAGTCCTGAGTCCAAAGGCCAGAAAACCAGGGGAGCCAGTGCTATACACCCCAGTCCGAAGGCAGTAGAGGACGACATGAGATGTCCCAGCTCAACAGTGAGGCAGGAAAAAGGGACGGATTCCTCCTCCCCTCACTTTTTGTGCTATTCAGGTCCTCAGTGGATCAAATGATGCTCAACCACTTTGGCGATGGCAGTTTACAGAGTGCTGATTCAAGTGCTGATCGCATCCAGAAACACCCTCACAGGCACACTCAGCAGTAATGTTTAATCTGGGCACGTCGTGGCCTGTCAAGTTGACACGTAAAGTCAACCATCACAGCATCAAGGATTACTTTGTAAAAGAGTGTGTTTCTGTAGTTCCAGTATGTAGATCTCAAAGACAAATCTATATTCTGGCCTTCCCATCTTTATTTGGGAGCACTGAAATCTCTCTCTTCCACTTTGAATACTGTCTGTCGATTTAAACTGTTAAACCATTTTTACAGATTTATTCAATGTTTTTTGAGGCTACTGTGAGCCAGGGCCCCAGTGCTAGTCACTGAGTATGTAGAGATGAATGAAATCCCTGACCTCCAAGAGTGTATTCTCTTGTTGGAAAGAAATGTATGTGTAGAAGAAATTATAACTCCACCTCATAAGTATTATAGTGAAGGTAATAGTTAACCGATTACCAAGTTTATTAGAAAATAATACCTTTTTATATTTTGAGGAGGAGGGAACAGAACCCTCCTAATAAAATGCCCTGTATCCTTGGAAGCTAGTGATGACATCTACTCAGCTAAATGAAGGCGAGTGGATGAGTTTAACCAGATGCTTTTATGAAGAGGTAAGATTACAGAAAAGCTCTAGACCAGGGGTTAGAGGGCTGGGCAGTGGTCTGAGCTGTTACTGGGCGCCTGTTTGAGTTACACCAATCTCTTACTCTCCACGCTTGAGGCTCTTTACCAGTGAAGCACTAAGTTCTAAGTCATACCCTATAATTTTATCAAGTGACTATTGTTGCCAGATAAAATGCAGGATGTCTAGTTAAAATTTAATTTCAGATAAACAACAGATAATGTTTTTTTTGATAGAAGTATGTCCCAAATGTTTTATTGGACATATGTATACTAAAAATTATTCATTTGTATCTGAAACTAAAATTTAACTGGGCATCCTATATTTTTATTTGCTAACTCCGGTGACCGTACAAGTGACTCTGCGTGGATCAGAATGACTAAATTCTAGCCCTGCCAGTATAGGTGATGAGAACTAAAAATCCACAGTGTTTCTTTCCCTGTAAAAGTAATATGTGGAGCACAAGAAAAATAATGAGAAAGAAAACTCTGAAAGCCAGGCGTTGAGATAAGATACGGAATAGAAAGTCATCACACAGCTTAGCTCACAGATCTGTCCTTCCAGTGTTTGAGTCTTTTCACATCATCTAGTCTAATGGAATGTCAAGGGGGAGAGGAATAATCCAGTGTTGAATTATTTGGCGATGCCAATGATGGAAGTTTTTTGAGAAATATATTTTAAAAATCTTTTTGTTTTCTTTTGGGTTCAGATGTAACAAACACTTATCAAGCACCTAATATATACCAAGTACCGTATGAGGTACGTAGAGACGCATGTCTCATAAAGTGAAGGATGGCGTTAGTCCTAGAATTAAGAGAACGTGACTGAATCTGAAAAGCTCTGATGTTGAAAGGGACAAGATGCAGAGCTCGCTGGTCTAGCTGCAACCACTGCCAAGATGAGCTCCTAGTTTGCCATCATTCGAATCTGGGATTATGAGAAAGAATTCCGGAGCTAAAAGAGTTAAGTACACAATTATGTGCCATTCCAAAACAACTAACTCACAGGCTGGGTTTTTAAAACCGTTTTTGGAGCTCTCCAGTGCTGTTAGCGGACCGTTATCTCGATGCTGAGTGGCACAGCAGGGTCACTGTTGTATTGCCAGTGACTTTTTCCCCTGGGGAGCATGCTCCTTCCACTTTAAAGTCCCCAAGTTGTGTTAGCATCCAGCATGCTCGAACGAAGAATTTTCCTGCTTTTCTTTACACAGATGTAGTATAAAATATGGCCTGGTTTATGCTTTCAATCATCTAAATTTGTCCGGGCATGATAGAGGATGCCATACAATTTTCTTTTGGTAGTTAGAGCTTTACTGACATAATTGCAGCCCAATCACATTTCTAAGATAACTAGTACAATATGTACATATTTAATTCAAAGTTTCCTGGAGGATTTCAGGCAAATAATGACGATGTTTTAAGTCGTCTCAAGAAAGAGACTCAAAGTGAACGTGCTTTAAAATCATCTGGGCAGGGCTGCTCTAGGCAAATGTGTTTATTCCTTCTGCTTTTGGCACCTCTCCCTGAAGGACCCCCGCTTCCCTCGTATCCCAGACCTGGCCTCATTTTCTCTTCCTCCGCCCCACCACCCAAGTTTAATATACCATACTATTGTCTTAAAGTCATATCAAGTGACTTGTAGGTTAATATGATAAGTTTATTCTAGTATGCTAATAAAACTTAATGGCTAGGTGAGTTATTACTCCAGATGACACATTTACATTTTAATGGTGATTTTTATGGCTTAACACCAAGTTGAGGCCAAGGTGGGAATGTAAGTAGAAACTGGAGTGGGTCGAGATTAAGGGGAAGTTTTTTTGCACAGAATCTCTTAGCCCTCATCAAATCACACTACTTGTCCTCTCTTTCTCTGGCCTGAGTTTGCGGCTGACTTAAAATATAAAGATTATGAATGTTTCGCTGAGACGAGGAACCCATGTGGCTTTTAAATGTCTTTACAATAGAAAATAAAGTCATGATGAAACTGCCTCTGTGTGTGAGTGTATGTGTGCACACGTGAGTGAATAAAAACTCATGTTATAGTGTAGTGATAATAAAATTCATGGTATAGATAACCCCTCTCATTTGGATCACAGACTTAATAGAAACAAAAATATAGAAATATCAAGATTGAAGAAGATGCAATAATTGGTGTTAAAGTAGCCACTTGACAGCATACTCAGAGGAAATACTATTCATGGAAGGTGATTTTGTCTTCTTTTTACTATGTATATATACCCAACTCCTGGAGCCAGTAGGAAGATTCCAGAAGGAGGAACACTGAGATACTACTGGAAAATGAGGAGTGAAAAGACAAAGCAGTGCCTGAAACAAAGTAGAGAAGGGGAGAGAACACTGTGGGGAGGGGATGGAAAACCCAGAAGAATCCTTCTGGAATTTCCACAAGAGGAATCTCTGAGGTGGAGTAGCTTCTAACGACAGTTGACGTTGTAAGCCAAGTCTGGTTTCTATTTTCCTTATGCATGGAGGTCAGTCTTTCGAGCTATGTTGCCTTTATGAGTGTTTGTTGGCAACATAGCTGATCTTTTTTTTTTTTTTTTTAAATGTGGTTGCAGTGGATCAGAACAAATTTATTAATATAACTAACACTCTCACACATTTGTCTTCAGTTTAGAGCTCTCCCCTGAAGGTTATACTGACAGAGTCGGATGCTTTTGGGGTGTCCCTTGTACATAAGACGTGGAGAGCTATCCCACGTGCCTGAAACTGACCTCCTTGTATATTTGTTCCATTTCTCATTTGCCTTGAGAGTCATCTTTTACTGCCCTCTGCCAATCCTCCTTTTTAAATCCAGTCATTCAAACCCTGCTAATTTAAGAACAATCCTCAGTCCTTGCCATCAAGTTCATCTCAGTTACGACCACCCTTGTTCAGTGAATTTGCTCCTCAAATGTCCCAGACTGGATTATTTCAGTAATTTCCAGTTTACCTATCTATCTCCATCCTTGTTCCTTTCATACCTATTGGGTACGTGCAGCCAGAATGATCTTTCTAACAGACAATTCTGCTAACGCTATAGTAAAATTTCTCAAGGGGGCATAGATAGCTCATGGTCTGACCATCTCACCCCCTCGGCAACATCTCAGCCCACGTCTCATCGAATATTTTATAACCCAGGTTGAGTTAGGTGCCCCATTTATGTATCTGTTACAGTCATGTCAAACTGTTTTTAAACAATTCCTACCCCCATTCCTGCAAACAAGCAAATACACACACAAGCAAAAACCCTGCCCTCCCAGTGGGCGGGGACAGAATCTTATTCATTTTCATACTCAGCAGAGTGTAATGGCTCTCAGCAGCCCTCGGAACCAGACTGCATTCAATTCTAGCTCTGGCATTTAGGAACGAGCATGCTCCAGTAAGTTGCTAGTGCCTCTGTGCCTCAGTTTCTCTTTTTGTAAAATAGGGATAATAGCTCCTAATTCATAGGATTGTTGTGAGGCATAAATGTCAGGCATTTAGGACAGTCGGTATCTGACATAGAGTAGGCAGCCCACTGGCATGGATTATTATAGAGAATGTGCTCAAAATCTTATAAAACTGAATGTGTATAAAGAGAAGACATTGCAGGGGAAGGACTGGTTGGCTCTGATGAGGATCCGATCCTAGTGATGAGAGTTGAGTCCGCTTTTCATTTAAAAGTGGAATTAGACCTTTTGTGACAGTGGGTGATATTTAGGTGGTGAGGGAAATTGCTGTGCTGAAGGTCCCCAGCCCCACGCCCCTCACCCCACAACTATACCCTGGTTTAATTAGTATCCCAGTGTCCTTGAAGTCCGGCCTATTCTGTGTAGAGTCTGCTTCTCCTTCCAAAACTGGCAGAGGACACCTTGTCTTTGTCTAAATCAAACTTGTTGAACAACAACCTGATTCCTGTTTGGAAGGAAAATGGATGCTTTCATCAGGAGGATGTTTCCAGTTGGTGGCCCAGGAGTGGAATGAAGCGGATGGACATTTAGAGTCTGAGAATGGTCATTCTTGTTTGAGATATATTTCCAGCTCTTCTCACAACCCCAGTCTAGTCCCAGATGATTCACAAAATGACCTTCTGAGTCTTCTCACTGCCTTTTTACCATTAACATAGATCACATATAAGTTAACAGACTTGGAGGTTGGTTTGCCCGGCGGGAGAAGAAGCCTTCCCTGATCCCTCATGTGGTCTCTGGAACTCTTCCCTGCTCCCATGTGAAGAGAGACCCTGTATGAGCCTCTCCAGCCAAGCGGTCTGGTGAGCAGACTATGGCTTTGTAGCGAATACTCAATGTCCACTGAATGGTCGATGTTCTCAGAATGATGTAGTGGTGTTTTCCTATACTCTTCTTTCTCTGTTACCCACCATCTCTCAGTTGGTGTGAAAGTATTAGCATCCAGAAGGATTCTGAGACCAGGTTGGTCACAATGAGAAGGGAAAATTTTTGAAAACAATTCAACTCTACCTACTTTGATGGCACTATGTCCCGGCTCCTTCATGGGCGAGAGACTGTGATGCGACTGGATTTTAGTTGGTGGCCCTTCTACCTTTTTTCCTCCCTTTTCTAAACAGTTTACCATGCTAGAAAAAAGGGGTAAACAATGCAGAATAGATATCGGATTTTTCTGGCCCTTGAGAATTTAATTGACCAACAATAATTGGTGGTAATTGACCAATACAATTGGTTTCCCTGTGGCTCCAGCAAAGACTGTGTGGTAAAGATTTAAAGACAGAGGGTAAAACTGGGGGCCAATTTGAAATTACCGCAACTCTTTTAGTCCACTAAGGTACCATTTAGTAAATTAGTGCTTTGTTGATGAATTTTATAGTTCCAGAGATTGTTCACAGAATAAAAGAAATTGGCTTAACACATTGAAAAAAATGCTGATATATTCACTCTGTGGGTAACTATAACTCCTAAATTACAGTGAGCTTAAGTATTTTAAATTAGAAACAGAATAATCTGTTTTCCTATGAATACTTAACACAGTTGGAGTTATAACATTTCAGTTAGATATAAATAGAAATTACAACTCATAGTTAATTAAACAATTCAAAGATCCCTTCTTGTTTTACAATCTGTTTTCGGTATCAGGGTTTAATCTGAGTGAATTAAGTGCAAAGACCCATAATACAATGATTTGCATAAGGCTGCCAACAAAAATAAACCTGGCTGTGATTAAGGCTATGACAATGGTGTTAGCTTAGCTATACAGGCTCATGGAAGCATGCAGAACAAGAGCAATTAGATTCACAAACTGATTTATTACATAGGCTGCAGGTGTTGAGTTTTATGGGAACTGGGGATTATCAGACTTGCCTCTACATATTTCAGTTTAGTTATATGGCCTCTTCTTAAAAACCATTCATTGGAATACTTTTAAAAAATTAGACACAGTGTCTTAATTCATGAGTTTGTTTTTTTTTTAAGTTAATGTGACTTAAACATGTAAACATGTTGATTTGCATTTTAGTAATGTCAGAATGAAACCGATGTTTAGATGTAATACAATTCACTTCTCACCCATCGTAAAATGTTCATTTCAGAGTCCATAATTAAGTGAGCAAAGTGCTCACAGCGCTTGTGGGGCCATTGCCGGGAGTGGGGGTGGTTCCTGGCAAAGCCTTCCCTCTAGAAGAGGGAGCTGGGAGGAAAATGTGAGCTATTGCTCTCTCATTGGGGAGTTCCACTCATATTCACTAATTATTGAATCACGTCATCATTTTGATTGATTTTTTAAAAAATAGAAGGTTTCTGGGGAATCAATTATGTTAGTCAAGAAAGAAAAAATAACCGCCATAGAATGTTGACTTAAAACTAAATATAAGATGATAGTAGTTCCACTAATTCCTAGAATTAAATGTTATTGAACTCTCAGAATAAATTTCACATCAAATCAGAGCTATTGCCACAGTTTGTTTGCTGTTATTTTTATTGTGGAAAATAAATCGTCATAGTCATACTTTGGTGGTAATTTTGAAGATTTCAAGCATTTTATTGCAGAAAAGAATTATCTCTTATAGCGGTAAATTTTAGAGAACCACTAATGTTTCTCTCTCTAATGTGTGGATTTTGCTTTTCTCAATTTCCTTTAAAAAAAGAGTATAAATTTGCAAGGTCATCAGCCTCGAGTTGGTGGTTTTCCTAAGTATGTTCTGTATTGTGGTATCTTTCAGAAGTACAGAAAATATTCATAAACTACTTAGGAATTTGCTATTGCTATGTTTGTAAATACTATTTTACTTTGGCCTTAAGAAATGGAATGAACCTTATACAAGTTTCAAAACTTACGGTTCAAGTTTTTGTCTCTTAACTTGTTTAATGGAGACTTTATTGAATTTGGCTTAAAAATATTCACATATGTGTTTCTCATGCTTAATTCTGTTATTTACAGGGTATCTTCCTTCTACATATTTTAGATTATAAATGCTTGACTTAAAGCAGCTGCATAGTCGCTTCATTTCTAACCCCTGGCGTGTAAGGCTAGCTCTGGGCCTTGTCTTCATTTACCTTTCACCAGATTACAAATGTGCAGCATTTTTCTTGCACTTCTTGAAACCAAGCAAATTATTCACAAATGTTATATGGTGACTGAAGCTAATGGTCTACATTTCTTAAAATTCTTTTGCCCCTGTGCTTTCCTTAAAAGAATACTGATTTTGGCTAGGGTATACATTGCTGAAGCCATAAAAATAATTTGAATGCACAAGTAAAAAGAATTTTTCTTAACATTCTATTATTGATCGTGTCTTCATTTAAATAATATAGCATTATTGTTACATCGCTAGAAGTGCTTAAAATAACACATTGATTAAATGCAAGAAAAGTTGTATAATCTAAAGAAATAAGCCAATTGGAAATCTTATGTGAATTAACATTACAGTGTAAAGCATTTCTATTTGCAAGGGACCAACAGTATTTATATGTTTATTATCATCTCACAGTTTTATTGTTTTTGAGGTTTGTTTGGAATCTACGAAATGTAACACTATCTAATTTCAGGTATAAAGCCAAGCTTTGAAATTATGCGCAAAGCTATTCTGCCTCAATACTGTGATTATAATTTATAATGAAACCAAAAAAATTAACCTGAGTTTTATTTTGAAATTTTTCATAATTGATCCAATCCAATCCTATGTAGATAAATAAGCCTCTTGAAATTCACTACAGAAAACTTCACTTAGAAAAATATAATGTATAATAATATGTAATGAAGCTGAAAATATTTAAGATGTTCAAAAGAATGAAAATACTTTTCACTCCTAAAGTAAAGTGACTTTTACATGTGGTATTGGATAAGAAGGATTTCAGAAAGCTTGTATGATACAGTTTTCTATTAGCAGTTAATTCCCCTTGGTCTTTTCAAGTAGTAAGAAAGGTGCCAATTCCTTTCGGTCAGTTTTACTGTTTGTATACCAACAGCTATTATATTACTACGTACTCGATCACCGACACTGGTATAGTTCCAGGCCTCTGAGCTGTTTAAAAGAGCGTACTTAAGCCGTGGAGGTGGAGTGGCGAGGCTGGTGAGAGGCAGACAAGATGGTGGGTAGCAGAGAGGTGTATCCGTTTCTGAAGAACAGATGTGTACGTGTTGGTTTATTGTCCAATCTATCATTCTGCATCAGGGGATGCCATCTGCCAAGGACAGGTAATTCCTGTCTCCTACTGCCACCTCCTCTCCACATTCTTATTCTGTTGAAAGGTTGTCGTATTCATTATCAGTCTAGTAAAAACGATTCTTAAAAATAACTGAGCATGAAAGTGACCAGCACGTTTCCTGGGTAGTTATTTAATAGGTCTGTGTTTGGACGGTCCACTCCCTGGGGCGTGTGTGCTGCAGTCACCCCTCCTGTGCCTGTTGCAGTTACTGCCACAAACATTACAGCCNCGAATATTTTATAACCCAGATTGAGTTAGGTGCCCCATTTATGTATCTGTTACAGTCATGTCAAACTGTTTTTAAACAATTTGTTGAGCTTTCTATAGCCTTCAACCTACCCCCATTCCTGCAAACAAGCAAATACACACACAAGCAAAAACCCTGCCCTCCCAGTGGGCGGGGACAGAATCTTATTCATTTTCATACTCAGCAGAGTGTAATGGCTCTCAGCAGCCCTCGGAACCAGACTGCATTCAATTCTAGCTCTGGCATTTAGGAACGAGCATGCTCCAGTAAGTTGCTAGTGCCTCTGTGCCTCAGTTTCTCTTTTTGTAAAATAGGGATAATAGCTCCTAATTCATAGGATTGTTGTGAGGCATAAATGTCAGGCATTTAGGACAGTCGGTATCTGACATAGAGTAGGCAGCCCACTGGCATGGATTATTATAGAGAATGTGCTCAAAGTCTTATAAAACTGAATGTGTATAAAGAGAAGACATTGCAAGGGAAGGACTGGTTGGCTCTGATGAGGATCCGATCCTAGTGATGAGAGTTGAGTCCGCTTTTTTAAAAGTGGAATTAGACCTTTTGTGACAGTGGGTGATATTTAGGTGGTGAGGGAAATTGCTGTGCTGAAGGTCCCCAGCCCCACACCCCTCACCCCACAACTATACCCTGGTTTAATTAGTATCCCAGTGTCCTTGAAGTCCGGCCTATTCTGTGTAGAGTCTGCTTCTCCTTCCAAAACTGGCAGAGGACACCTTGTCTTTGTCTAAATCAAACTTGTTGAACAACAACCTGATTCCTGTTTGGAAGGAAAATGGATGCTTTCATCAGGAGGATGTTTCCAGTTGGTGGCCCAGGAGTGGAATGAAGCGGATGGACATTTAGAGTCTGAGAATGGTCATTCTTGTTTGAGATATATTTCCAGCTCTTCTCACAACCCCAGTCTAGTCCCAGATGATTCACAAAATGACCTTCTGAGTCTTCTCACTGCCTTTTTACCATTAACATAGATCACATATAAGTTAACAGACTTGGAGGTTGGTTTGCCCGGCGGGAGAAGAAGCCTTCCCTGATCCCTCATGTGGTCTCTGGAACTCTTCCCTGCTCCCATGTGAAGAGAGACCCTGTATGAGCCTCTCCAGCCAAGCGGTCTGGTGAGCAGACTATGGCTTTGTAGCGAATACTCAATGTCCACTGAATGGTCGATGTTCTCAGAATGATGTAGTGGTGTTTTCCTATACTCTTCTTTCTCTGTTACCCACCATCTCTCAGTTGGTGTGAAAGTATTAGCATCCAGAAGGATTCTGAGACCAGGTTGGTCACAATGAGAAGGGAAAATTTTTGAAAACAATTCAACTCTACCTACTTTGATGGCACTATGTCCCGGCTCCTTCATGGGCGAGAGACTGTGATGCGACTGGATTTTAGTTGGTGGCCCTTCTACCTTTTTTCCTCCCTTTTCTAAACAGTTTACCATGCTAGAAAAAAGGGGTAAACAATGCAGAATAGATATCGGATTTTTCTGGCCCTTGAGAATTTAATTGACCAACAATAATTGGTGGTAATTGACCAATACAATTGGTTTCCCTGTGGCTCCAGCAAAGACTGTGTGGTAAAGATTTAAAGACAGAGGGTAAAACTGGGGGCCAATTTGAAATTACCGCAACTCTTTTAGTCCACTAAGGTACCATTTAGTAAATTAGTGCTTTGTTGATGAATTTTATAGTTCCAGAGATTGTTCACAGAATAAAAGAAATTGGCTTAACACATTGAAAAAAATGCTGATATATTCACTCTGTGGGTAACTATAACTCCTAAATTACAGTGAGCTTAAGTATTTTAAATTAGAAACAGAATAATCTGTTTTCCTATGAATACTTAACACAGTTGGAGTTATAACATTTCAGTTAGATATAAATAGAAATTACAACTCATAGTTAATTAAACAATTCAAAGATCCCTTCTTGTTTTACAATCTGTTTTCGGTATCAGGGTTTAATCTGAGTGAATTAAGTGCAAAGACCCATAATACAATGATTTGCATAAGGCTGCCAACAAAAATAAACCTGGCTGTGATTAAGGCTATGACAATGGTGTTAGCTTAGCTATACAGGCTCATGGAAGCATGCAGAACAAGAGCAATTAGATTCACAAACTGATTTATTACATAGGCTGCAGGTGTTGAGTTTTATGGGAACTGGGGATTATCAGACTTGCCTCTACATATTTCAGTTTAGTTATATGGCCTCTTCTTAAAAACCATTCATTGGAATACTTTTAAAAAATTAGACACAGTGTCTTAATTCATGAGTTTGTTTTTTTTTTAAGTTAATGTGACTTAAACATGTAAACATGTTGATTTGCATTTTAGTAATGTCAGAATGAAACCGATGTTTAGATGTAATACAATTCACTTCTCACCCATCGTAAAATGTTCATTTCAGAGTCCATAATTAAGTGAGCAAAGTGCTCACAGCGCTTGTGGGGCCATTGCCGGGAGTGGGGGTGGTTCCTGGCAAAGCCTTCCCTCTAGAAGAGGGAGCTGGGAGGAAAATGTGAGCTATTGCTCTCTCATTGGGGAGTTCCACTCATATTCACTAATTATTGAATCACGTCATCATTTTGATTGATTTTTTAAAAAATAGAAGGTTTCTGGGGAATCAATTATGTTAGTCAAGAAAGAAAAAATAACCGCCATAGAATGTTGACTTAAAACTAAATATAAGATGATAGTAGTTCCACTAATTCCTAGAATTAAATGTTATTGAACTCTCAGAATAAATTTCACATCAAATCAGAGCTATTGCCACAGTTTGTTTGCTGTTATTTTTATTGTGGAAAATAAATCGTCATAGTCATACTTTGGTGGTAATTTTGAAGATTTCAAGCATTTTATTGCAGAAAAGAATTATCTCTTATAGCGGTAAATTTTAGAGAACCACTAATGTTTCTCTCTCTAATGTGTGGATTTTGCTTTTCTCAATTTCCTTTAAAAAAAGAGTATAAATTTGCAAGGTCATCAGCCTCGAGTTGGTGGTTTTCCTAAGTATGTTCTGTATTGTGGTATCTTTCAGAAGTACAGAAAATATTCATAAACTACTTAGGAATTTGCTATTGCTATGTTTGTAAATACTATTTTACTTTGGCCTTAAGAAATGGAATGAACCTTATACAAGTTTCAAAACTTACGGTTCAAGTTTTTGTCTCTTAACTTGTTTAATGGAGACTTTATTGAATTTGGCTTAAAAATATTCACATATGTGTTTCTCATGCTTAATTCTGTTATTTACAGGGTATCTTCCTTCTACATATTTTAGATTATAAATGCTTGACTTAAAGCAGCTGCATAGTCGCTTCATTTCTAACCCCTGGCGTGTAAGGCTAGCTCTGGGCCTTGTCTTCATTTACCTTTCACCAGATTACAAATGTGCAGCATTTTTCTTGCACTTCTTGAAACCAAGCAAATTATTCACAAATGTTATATGGTGACTGAAGCTAATGGTCTACATTTCTTAAAATTCTTTTGCCCCTGTGCTTTCCTTAAAAGAATACTGATTTTGGCTAGGGTATACATTGCTGAAGCCATAAAAATAATTTGAATGCACAAGTAAAAAGAATTTTTCTTAACATTCTATTATTGATCGTGTCTTCATTTAAATAATATAGCATTATTGTTACATCGCTAGAAGTGCTTAAAATAACACATTGATTAAATGCAAGAAAAGTTGTATAATCTAAAGAAATAAGCCAATTGGAAATCTTATGTGAATTAACATTACAGTGTAAAGCATTTCTATTTGCAAGGGACCAACAGTATTTATATGTTTATTATCATCTCACAGTTTTATTGTTTTTGAGGTTTGTTTGGAATCTACGAAATGTAACACTATCTAATTTCAGGTATAAAGCCAAGCTTTGAAATTATGCGCAAAGCTATTCTGCCTCAATACTGTGATTATAATTTATAATGAAACCAAAAAAATTAACCTGAGTTTTATTTTGAAATTTTTCATAATTGATCCAATCCAATCCTATGTAGATAAATAAGCCTCTTGAAATTCACTACAGAAAACTTCACTTAGAAAAATATAATGTATAATAATATGTAATGAAGCTGAAAATATTTAAGATGTTCAAAAGAATGAAAATACTTTTCACTCCTAAAGTAAAGTGACTTTTACATGTGGTATTGGATAAGAAGGATTTCAGAAAGCTTGTATGATACAGTTTTCTATTAGCAGTTAATTCCCCTTGGTCTTTTCAAGTAGTAAGAAAGGTGCCAATTCCTTTCGGTCAGTTTTACTGTTTGTATACCAACAGCTATTATATTACTACGTACTCGATCACCGACACTGGTATAGTTCCAGGCCTCTGAGCTGTTTAAAAGAGCGTACTTAAGCCATGGAGGTGGAGTGGCGAGGCTGGTGAGAGGCAGACAAGATGGTGGGTAGCAGAGAGGTGTGTCCGTTTCTGAAGAACAGATGTGTACGTGTTGGTTTATTGTCCAATCTATCATTCTGCATCAGGGGATGCCATCTGCCAAGGACAGGTAATTCCTGTCTCCTACTGCCACTTCCTCTCCACATTCTTATTCTGTTGAAAGGTTGTCGTATTCATTATCAGTCTAGTAAAAACGATTCTTAAAAATAACTGAGCATGAAAGTGACCAGCACGTTTCCTGGGTAGTTATTTAATAGGTCTGTGTTTGGACGGTCCACTCCCTGGGGCGTGTGTGCTGCAGTCACCCCTCCTGTGCCTGTTGCAGTTACTGCCACAAACATTACAGCCATCCCCCTAGTCCTAAATCTGGACTCCATCTTGGAACCAGTTTTAAACGTGTCACTTTAGTCATCCTCTGCCATGGTTTGGAGGTGGCACTTGACCTGAAGCTGTCTACCATTCCACTCAGAAACCAGAGCTTCTGCAAGGCTGGCGGCTGCCTTCCAGAGTAAGACAGGTCGAGCTCCCTCCCCACATGATGCTCGTTGGTGTAAACTCGATGCTGAGTACAGGTCAGCCAGCTGTGCTTGCTCAGTAGAAACGCAAATTTTAGTGAAAATAACTCTATAAATTGGTTGACTATATTCAATAAGCTAAGCAGTCCTAGAAAGCCACACGTCTCACACTTCCATCTACTGCTAGTAACCACCACATAACTGAATTTGGGATGACAGGTTTTATTCTGAGTCTTAGGGGCAGAAGTTGTCAATACTTTTCTATTAGTTTGCTATGCCTGCTGTAACAAAGTACCACAGACTGGGTGACTTAAACAACAGAAATTTATTTCCCCACAATTCTGGAGGCTGGGTGTCTGAGATCGAGGTGCCAGCAGGGCTGGCTCCTTCTGAGTCCTGTCTCCTTGGCTTGGGGATGTGCACCCTCTCTTAGCATCGTCGTGTGGTCCTCTCTCTGTGCCAGCCTGTCTTCTAATCCCTTGGTCTTGTAAGGACACCAATCATATTGGATTAGGTTCCACCCAAATGACCTCATTTAACCTTAATTATCTCTTTTGAAATCCTGTCTACAAATACAGCCACACACTGAGGTATGGGGGTTTAAGACTCCGGTGTACGAACTTTGAGGGTGATACAGTCCAGCCCGTGACAGCCTGTTTTAGTCTCTGATTAAAAACCCTCTTCTCTTTGGGCCTTACCCCATCGGAATGGGGAGTTTGCTTCCTCCTGATCCCACAAACCACTACAGAGTTCAGCTTCCTCAAACAGCACTTCCTTTTTTCTCTTCTTTCTTTGAAAAATAAAAAGAGAACACAGTGACACACAGGAAGTAGTAAGCTGGGAAGCAGCGGTCCTGGGTTCTAGCCCTTCCGCTGCCACTAATTAGCTATACGGTCTTGCAGATGCCACTCGGCCACATGTGCTTTATTTTCTCTATAAAATGAAGAGGTGGGGCCAGGCGACTGCTTAGTTTTCTCTTAGAGCTAATCTCTCAAGTTTCTACCTAGTGGTATCTTATGATTCAGTCGTTCATTTATTCGTTCGCCGGTCATTTGAGTGTCAGTAGTGTGACTCACGTTATGTGACCTTCCTCTCAAGAAGGGTCAGTGGTATCCAGCTGGAGTAACCAAGGTCCTCATAGGTTCTGGCTCCTCATCCCCTTCCTCCTGTGCTCTCTTGTCCAGACGGTGCTTCTTTACGGCATGCGCACGACTGCCTCAGTGAAAAGTCAAAGTTTTACCAGGTTACCACCTTCTCTGCTGAACAGCTTTTCAAGTTGTCAGGCTGTGGATTCTTTTCCACTTGATTTTTGCTTCCATAAGCCTTGTCCTAAAGATGTTAAATCTTTTCATTGTGACTTTTAAAACATGTTTTAAAACATAATCACACCAGAGTTTCTCCAAGAAGGCTTATCTTGTAAACTCCCTAAGTCATACCCTTCTCTCATATTTATGATACACATATATTTGTATATCATTTGTGTAAATATCGGCCCTTCAAAGTATTTTTGCTAAGTACTTCTATTTTTCATAAATGTAGGTATGGATGTAGCCAGTGTTTCCAACATTTATAATATATCTGGAAAGTATCTGTTTATCAACAACTAATTTTCTAATTATTTCTTTAAGAACATAAGTTATAAAAGCTTTTATAGTGCTGTTTACTGTGTAGAATGACATTAACACAAAGAAGCAGTAGGGTTTAATTCTGAAATAACTATTCCAGTATTAGCTACTCCATGGTTCCTTAATTAACCAAATCAAGAAATCTTGTCAGTCAGTTTTAATGGTGGAGAATCATCTCCCCTCAGGAAGTCTTGTGGTCAGTGGGCAAAAATGGCAACCAGCTTCTCAAAAGTTGAAGGCATTATTATGTACTAAAGGTCACCCACAACTTTTATAATAGAGGACCAGCTGTGTAAACTGCAAGATGTTGTCAAAAGGAAGTGCCAAGCAAAACTTTGGTGCTGTTTGCTGACTATGCTGAAGGGCAGAGAAGCTAAATTCTTGCCCATAGTTTAGAAAATTGTTAGGAAAAGCATAGTCTCTGGGGAGGTGCCTACACCCCTGGGCCTAGGATCCAGTCCCAGAGATCACACTTGGTCTAGCAATTCGGTCCCCAAAATTTTCCTAAGGACGAGGCCTGGATCCTGCAAGGCGGGGCTCAGTGAGCAGCTGAGCCGGCTGTGCTCCTGTGGCCTAGTTAAGCTGCCAGTGCTTAAAACCTGGAAGTAATTCTTTAGATGGTTTGGGATCAGCATCAACTATGGTGTGGTTGCAGCATTGTCAACTGAAGTTGATTAAAATACATGTCGTTCTCTATGACATTATAATTAAAATAACCCAATTTCCAAATGGTGTGCAAGTTTTTGCAGGCCTAGAGCTAGAGTTCTTTCGTGGTTTAAAATCGCGTCCGTGTTCTGCACCACGTGATCTGAAGCCGGCACCGTTAACTGAAATGCACAGAAGTCAAATGGTGCTTGTCATGGCCCTGCCGTCTACCTGAAACGGTTTAAAAACTCACGTGGGCCAGACTGAAAGAATTTACAGGATATTGAAAGAGGTAAGACAGGATTATGTGGAAAGGTTAGTGAGCACAGGAACAGCAGCTGACAGTGACGTGTGCGTCTATATATTTGTTTTTATCTATTGATACTCTGTGTTGTTTTAAAATAAAGCATTAGTAGTAGTTGTGATGTGGCTCGATAATCACAAATAGTACAATAGGATAAAAATATAAAGAAAATAAGGACGGAGGTAAAATGAAGCCAGGGATAAAAGTAATTTACAAAGATGAACATTATGTTGTGTAAGGTTCTAAAAGAGAGTGGCTGGAAAAGGTAGAAAGTCAGAAACAAGTGACAATCAGTAGATGTGGGGTTCACCGTTTTCGTCCTGACCACCCTAAAGTTCCACTGCAGGCTTAACAGCATCTGTCAGTCAAGAACATAACCGTTGCTCAAGAAAAATAGCTTTTCCTGATGCGAGCTCTGAAAGCATTTTCTCCAGAGCTTCTCCATGAAAGGGAAATGTCCTCAGACAGCATCCTTATAGTAGAATGACGTCAGATTTCACCTTATTTCTTACAAAGCCCTCGACGTAAGATAGGAGATAACTCTAAAGCATATAGTTCAGCAAATTTCTACTTAGGGGCTAACGGTACGCAATGCGGTTGAGGTGTATAGATCGTTTTCGTTCAGGAGTAAAATTTAGGCTATCCCAGGAAATCAGTGGGTTGATATTCTTCAGTTAAGACTCATGAATGTTATTTTCTGAATCTGAAGTTTTATCATTTTGTCGTTATTGCTTAAATTGAGGCATAACACATATATAGTAACATGTAAAGATCAAATCTCAAGTGTATAGTTTGGTGGATATTTACATCTGTATACCTTTGTATAAAATTATCACCCAGATCAAGATTTCGAACAGGTCCTGCAGCCCAGAAGTTCCCGCAGCCCAGAAGGTCCCTTGCCCTCCTTCCCATCCAATACCTGTCACTCTTCTGACTTCTATTGCAATTGATTAGTATGCCTCTCAGTGAGCTTCATGTAAATTGTATCGTATCTATTCTTTTGAATCTTGCTCAGTATAATGTCTGTGAGATTCATCCTTTTTGTATAACAGTTCATTTTTTCATTGCTGTGCAGTATCCTGTTATACCACTACATCGTAATTTATTTATCCTTTATACCATTGATATACATTTGGGTTGTTTCCCTTTTTTGTTACTATGAATAAAACTGCTATGAAAATTCTTGTGCATGTCTTTTACTAGACATATGCATACATTTCTTCCAAGACTGGAATTGCTGGTCATAAGGTGGAATCGTGTTTAGATTTAGATTATACTCCTAAAGTGTCTTCAGAAACCAGCGTTCACTTCCACCAGCAGTGTCTGAATTTTCCAATGTTCTACATCTTCATCAACCCTTTATTAATTTTTTTAAATTTAATTTTAGCAGTTCTGGTAGCTGTATGGTATTCTCTTTGTGATTTTAATTTGTATTTCCTTGATGGATTGAATACCTTTTCTCATGCCCGTTGGTCATTTGGTTAGCATCTTTTGCCCGCTTTTTAAAAAATGGGATCTTTTTTTTTTCTCTTAACCATTTGTAGAAAATCCTTATATATTCTAAACCTGAGTCCTTTGTTGGGTGTGTGTGTTGCAAGTACCTTCTCCCGATCTGTCTTGCCTCTTCACTGCCTTAATGTTTTCAGATGAACAAAAAAAGGTTCCGAGCTTTTGGTAGGATTTGGGCAGAAAAGAGCATTGCATATGACATTCTCTGGCAAGAAGCTACTGTATAGCATATGTTATGGCAAAATGCTTAAATTATAAATTATCCTTTATACCATTGATATAGGTATAAAGCACTGCCGGAGGTCAGTGCTTGCTGATGAGTCAGCCCTAGTCCTCAAACCACAAGCCCTGATCCTACAGCAACACCCGCTCCCCTGCCCCGCCCCCCCCCCAAAAAATGTTTGCACTAATTAAACTCTACTTCTGAGATCCTGATCTTTGGAGGGAGGGCAGGCAGGGATTTCACAGGTCTCTTAGAAGTTTGGCAAAACACATGGACACTTCTTTCAATAAAAAGCACATCAAACCAAATTTTCTGCATTGTTCCAGGAGACTCCTAACAGCCTAAACTCATCCCCAGAGCCCTCAGGAATGCCTTGGGCCTCAGTGAGAAACCTCTGTAATTGGATTAAGAGAATAACTCTGCAGGTTTTAATTTAAAACCCAATGAATTTGAAAAATACAATATAAAGAAAAACAAAAACTATATTTATCCAGAGCTAATTAAGAACTTGGTATGGCAGCTTCCAAAAACCAGTTGACTTTTTTTTTTTTTTTTTTGCATGAGCTCACTTTTCTGTCCACTTGTACTTCTGTTCTTGTAAAGTAGTCTCTCTTCTTGATTGAGGTCGTGTTCTTCTCATGTGACATAGAGGAATGACAAATCTGCATGGATATGGGACTTGAAATTCTCAGCCTATGATTCTTCTCCACTGCCCAGCTCTATCTGTCAGTTTTATGTAAATGAACACGTTTGTATTTCTATGGATTTTGTTTTTGCCAGTCTGAAAGGAAATATTTCAAAATATGAAACCAAAATTCTTATTACTTAACATATATGAAAAAAATCACAAGAGTTTCCTCAATGTGAAATGTTCGATTATTTAAAATATTTACATCAGTCTTTTGTTGGAGGAAAACATCTTGACACTTAATGTAATGTTTGTTGCTAAGTTTGAATTTGAAAGCATTTTTCCATCTATTTTTATTCACGACAATAAAATACACAAAATATAAAATATAGCAATAAACGGTTTAGAGTGAAACGTGCATCAGTCAGTCAGATTCTCCCCAAATTTTCATAAGTCCCACTTATGAATACCATGGGGCTGTTCGGGGAGTGGGGGGCTGGCCAATGCTTCTGCGAGGGGCGCAGAGCTTTGCGTATTGCTTACATGTGGCCTGTAAAGGCTTTCACAGGTGTGGCTCCTGGCCCAGCACCTGTTCCACAGGGACACCCCAGTCGAGGCCTGTGCCCTCAGCCAGCAGCTGCAAGGGGACGGGGGCGTGCGGCAAGGTGACGCTCCTCAGGGCCAGCCCAGGCCTGCCAGGTCATTCGGCCCAGCGACTCGTGTGGTCCATCTACCATCACCCTTTGAGGTAGATGATAAAAGAAATAGGTAACATTTGCCTGGCACTTTACAGTTGGTATGTGCTTTCCCTTCCGTCGACTAACTCCATGCTGGCTTTCCTGCCCTTCGTTCCTCTGTGGTGCAAAACTGATTCTTATAATTTTCTGGACACAGCGATCAGTTTTTCTTTTTTGCGGGACACGGCTATCCTGAAACAAGGAGGTCTTTTCACTTCTTTCTCTCTTAAAACTCTCTGGAGACAAGTACCAGTCTTTTCCTTTTCCCCAGTGGGGACGGTGGGGAGGCTGTAAGTGATCAGGTCATGCGGAGTAGAGGTGACCTGCCACACTGCCTTCTGAGACCAGTGGGATCGACCAGCTGACTGGTCGTGTGGCCCAAGTGTGATCCAGCAGCTGCCCCTGCATGTCCATGGGAGACCCAGTGGAAGTCCCAGAAATTTGGAATTCTGTGGCTGAGAGACCCTTCTCTTTTTTGCTAAACTTTATCCCATAGAAGAAGAAAACAGTTCACTCTCTCATCTGGCTGTCTCTTCCCCACGCCCAATCCAGTACCTCATCCTGCCTTAGCCACACTCACTTCCTCGGCCTGAAGGAGAAAGAAGCAGTCTTTCTCCTGTACTTGGGGTCAGTGTAAGGACACAATAAAGAAAAAGCTCTGATTAACTTTGTATTTGGGGCCATTTTTGTACATTACGTCACTGCTTTTGAGTTTTGCCTTCTCCCTATGTGTTTGCATACCAGGAACATACGTGAGTGCGTGTGCGCACACATGCATACACACACACACACACACACACCATGGACACTATTGGGAATATGGTCACATTCTTCCCACATCCTGCTGGTTTTTGCCACTTTCCCCAGAGGCTACATAAAAAGTCTTTTTGTATATTCTAAATATTTGCTGAAGACTGAAGGAGAAAGAATGTGAGTGAATTTTGTATCTTTTAAATGAACTTTTTTTTTAAGTTTTAAGTGTTTTTCTGTTTCTTGATAGTTCACAGAATCTGTTTCTTTTTTAATTTTTTTCTCCAGTGTCATCAATGTGATTTTGATTGGTTCCACAACCTTCCCCAAATACCACCCCCCAACACACACAACACACACACACACACTTAAGTGGGAACTTTGAAGTTTTAAGCAGGATGAGACCAGGGCAGAGCTTGAGTCAGAGGGTGACATTTGACCAAAGTCTGGAAGAAAGTGAGAGAGTGAGCTTTGGAGCTGTCTGCGGTAAGAACATTCCAGGCAGAGGGAACAGCCAGGGCAAAGGTCCTGGGATGGGAGTGTTGACGGCGTGCTTCAGCAGCGGCGAGGAGCACAATAGGTAGCAGGGGCCAAATGGTGTCGGTATTGTGGGCCATTGTAAAGGATTTGACTTTTCCCCTGAGTGAAATGGAGCCACTGATGGGTTTTGAGGAGAGGAATGTCATGATATGGCTTGCGTCTTCAAAGTATCAGGTGACCAGTTAGGAGGTGTAATCGTGGTGAGAGCATGAATTTGTATTTATATATAGCCACCATTAAGAAGGAACAAATATTTCAGCACCTCCACTGTGTTCTCTCTTCCAGTTGACATAAGTAGAGACCACTACTCTGATCGATAGATTTGTTTTGCCTCTTTTCGATTCCATATAAATGAGAATCAAATACTATATACTCTGTTGTGTCTAGTTTTTATTGTTCAGTTTTTTGTCTGTGAGACTTGTCCATGTTATTGCATGCGTCAGTACATGCAATAACTAAATCTTTTAGTGGCTATGTAGTATTCCATTATATGAATATGCCACAATTTATATACTGTATTGTTGATGGACATTTGATTGTTTCCAATATTTGGCTTTTATGAATGAAGTTGCTTGAACATACTTACACACCCCGTTTGATGAACATATGCATTCATTTTTCTCGAGCATATACCTAGAAATGGAATTATTGGATGGTAATTTAGGCATACGTCTAACTTTCGAGGATATTATCCGACCGTTTTCCAATGTAGTTGAACTAATTTAAATTCCCACTGGCAACGCGTGAATGCTCCAGCTACGCCACATCCTCAACACTTGATGTTGTTAGCCCTTTAACTTTAACCATCCTGGTAGATAAGCACGGCATATTATTGTGGTTTAATTTGCGTTTCTTGATTAATAGTGATGATGGTCACCTTTTCATGTGCTGATTGGCCATTTGGATTCCCTTTTTATGAAGTACCCTTTCTTTTGCCTGTTTTTATATGGGATTGTCAATCTTTTTTGTTACTGAGTTATAGGAATTCTTTATAAATTCAGGACGGAAGTCCTTTGTTAGATGGTTGTTTCGTGAATACCTTTTCCTTGTCTATCACTTGCCTTTTCACTTTCTTAGTGGTGGTTTTTGACAAATAATATTTGACAAAATAAATTTTAATGGAAACTAATTTATGAATTTTCTTTTACGGATGCTTTCTGTGCTCTGATAAAATAAGTATAGTCTTCTCATAACTTTCTTCATAAACAAAAAAAGTTAACCCGATTTCAGATAGGCCTGAAACTAAACCACCCACTAAAATATCTTGTTTCTTCTCTTCCTTTCTCCCTTCCTCCTTCTCTCCTTTCCCTTCCTTCTCCTTGTTCCCCTTGTTTCTCCATCAGAAAGTAAATTTCATCCTTGGTTGTCCTGGTCTCAGTTCTCCATGTAGCGATTACTATTGCTGCTGACCATTTCCAGGCCATTTGTGGGCCCGCCCAGCAGGATTGCAGGAAAAGCCGGGGACAGAGTATAACAGAGGACTCTTGTTCATCAACTTGCTTTAGAGTTGTACATTTAGCTTATCATGGAAAGGGAATTGGTCCCGTTATATATAGACCAAGCATAGACACCACAAGGCAAAAGCAGTAACATTTTTATTCCATACCAGATCCAGCATCTTGCACGATCCTGGCACATAGTAGGTGCTCAGAAAGTATTTTTTCCAGAACCAGTGGATTGATTCTGGTTTTGCAGCGTTCTTGCAGTCAAACAGATTAGAAGTGATCACGATTTTCCAGTACAATGTGGGAGCTGGTATGATAAATGCTTTTCTTGTCATTCAGTGTCTTTCATCTTAAAATCGATGACAGCCTTGGCTAGCATTTGCTTCCTCTTTTTCTTAACAGAAAGATATTATTAATGCAGCTGCACATATATATTTTCTACATTTGGTACATTCGCTGCCTCAGATGCTCATAGTTTTAAATTTAAAAACTTTCAGTGCTCGCCTTTATTTTTGTTATTTATTTTGTAAGTTCTAGTAAATTGTGTGATTTTTATTTTCTAAATCAATGGAGTAAGATCCATGTCTTTTTTTATTCATTTGTGTATAATTTCCTTTTATGTTCTTGCAGTCAAAATGTGTCCAGTGTTTTAAACTTTACAACTTGTTGCCTAATACATATTTTAAACTAGTTTTAATAATAGAGCTCTTAGATTTTTTCTGACTCAAGCTTTGACATTTGCTTTTGAAAGTTCATTCATCAGAAAAAAAATTCTATTTTTCTTGCCCATTGAGAAAAGCCATTTGTGCTCAAAGAAATTTCATCAGACCTTTTATAGTTAATATGCACATAAAGACAAAATCTTTTAATTTGTATTGGGTAGATATACATAACTCATATTTGTTTTAGAATATTCTAAACAGTTTATATTTTGCTTAAGGATCTATTTAAAATTGAAGCTTAAACTGTCCCTTCTACTGTTTTGGTTTTTTTTGTTTTTTGTTTTTT